>NC_092628.1:34510289-35110289 GCF_039555335.1 Amphiura filiformis
ACTCATTTCACACTATGATCACTCACATGGCACAAGATTCAGAAAGACGAACCGCGACTTCCATTTTTTCGGGAGGGGCGGTTTAAGGATGTTTGTGGTTTCACTTTCTTGAGCGATCAGAGGCAGAGTAGGCCTATAGTTGGTAACTAAGAAAAATAAACAGGTCCTATTGGCCCTATTCGTCGGACTACCGGTAGGCTACTTTTTAATAAACAGAAAAGTATTGAAATCAGTCTTTTTGAATAAAATAAACACAGTATTTGTATCTTGTGACTCACTACATTTTGGTTATCAAAATGTTATGACCCCTTCCTATTTTCTTTCCAAAATGTATGCCCCCCTATATTTGGACCCCCCTCCCTTCCGAAGAAAATGCCATCCCTTTATAATATTGAAAATTATTACTCTCATAAGAAAACGGGGAAAGATTTGACGCAAGTCTAATCGGAGGTTTCTATTTTAGCTGGTTTTCAAAGCAATTAGGACGCGTTTTATACAAAAATTTGTGTTTGTCGAATGGGGGAATAGAAACTACCGAGGTCCGAGGTAATGCACTGCCAGATGTGTGATGAGTAGACGTTTCAGATATGGGGATTCCACACAAAAATGAGTCATAATTTTGAAGTGCTGTGTACCTGAACTGACAACACATGTGATTGTGCCTCGCAGCTCAGCTGTGGGAGATAAACATTGACATAAACGTTAAACATTTCCGGTAGAAATTTTAAAGCAGTGCAAAAATGTGCAACTTTTCTCTTGCGACGTTCAAAGATACATTGAGACTGCAAGCACATGATGCGGTATCTCCATGCTGTTTTCATGACTGTACAGCTCAACAGCAGCATTGATTTTGATGGACCGTGTGAGTCCGTGACCCAGGCGGTTGGGTGTGGTCGATTTAGCGCATGATATGACCTTGTTTCCGTGCTTACAATACAATACAGCATTGGCTCTTACAATAAGCCAATACAACAGTGTATGTGTGGTGTGTATGTTGTGAATAAAAACCGGGAGATTCATACATTTACATACACGACTCCATATTCATTATTCACCGGTATCTTGAACCGCGCTGTAGGTGGACCGTACAGTGAGGTTGGTGCATGTACACCGGGCATACACACTGGCCCAGCTGGGAATTTCTCCCTCTCCGTTTACACAGAACATTATTCAGTTTCAACATCTACAGACATGGCAGAAGGTTGAAGACCAAAAGAGTTCCTACCAGAGGTGTACACACGTGAGGTCAGTAGCTTGTGATGTTTGAGTGTTCACTGTTAGGATTGTGTTCATTGAGCCGTACCGACAGACACGCGACTGATTTGGCAAACTAAAATTTTGTGCTTTGTTCTGCTGTGTTAATGGAATTTCTTTGTGGTTTGAGTCAAGTACAATATTGGTATTTATTTTGATAGTGATGAATTGCTGTATGTTATGCCACATTGGAGTGACTGTGAGTAGTTCTAGTAGGACATAATTCTGCATGGATGTTTCAATATCTGCTGGATATTGGGATTGGCATATATTGCATGCACAAAATACATTTTATTAAATGTTATGATGAAGCCATCTTGCTGGTGTCATGGTAAATATATTTTAGGTTTTCACCAAGTTGTCCACTTCTAACTTTGTTTCGGCAGCACAGACATGTAATGTTATCCTTCCTCAGTTATATCATTCTGACATTTCTTCTCTACATGGAATCTATTCTCCACCAAAAAGTTAGACAATGAATAGGTGATTATCACAATTCACATAGCACCAATTCAGTTACTGGTAACTTGTAAATATTTGCGTTACAAATTTCAGGTCACATGTATCCTTTCTACATATTAAGGGGTTGTGCAATAATTATGAGTCCTGGTGGGGAGGGTAAAATGGGGGGGCAAGAAATTTTGACGAGCGAAAGGGGGGGGAAGCAATTTTGGCACACATTCTTGGGTTGCCTTTTAAATAAAAAACACTAAAAAGGCTTCTAAAGGAAAACAGTAGGGGAACCTGTACAGTGAACGGAGTGCCCATCTCTCTTTCATTGGTGATTGGGCCAGACTCATGCGTCTATGTAATGTTGCTGTAGAGTGTAGAGGGATCACTCCGGGGGGGGGGGAGTACTCAGTACAAATGACCATACAGGGATGTGTGGCTATGTGCCATAAACATGTGTAGCATTTTGGCCTTTTGGTATATCAATGACCTCTTTCCAATTTTGGTATATATGGATGGGTTTTTTTAAAAAAAAATTCTCAATTTTTGTGTGAAAATTTTGCCTTACAAAGTTTTGGGGGGAAAGTTGTAAAAATTAAGATATATATTGTGTTGAATTTGGCCAAAAATTTTAAATTTTTGTATATCAATGGGTCCAAATTTCTTTAAAAATTGGTAAATTAATGGATCCTCTTTCATATTCTCAGTGGCACACCCCTACCCAAACCAAGATTGAGTACCCTACCCCCTCCGGAGGATCGCGACACCTCCTCCACAGCGAATCGGTTACCTTCCCAATCCCAGCATTAAAGAATGCCGGTACCCATTTGTACACCTGGGTGGAGAGGAGTAATCGGGATAAAGTACCTTATTCAAGGGCACAACACGATGGGTTGATGGCAACCTTCCGATTACGAGGTGATTCATTGCAAGTGAGATATTTTGAAAAGAAATACGGCTCTATGAAGTCTATGGCACTAGCAATTAGCAAAATTACGATTTTTCCACAGATGGGTCGGAGTAGTCTTTCCGAAGCCAGTTTGGTTTCGCTCCCTGCACACAAACAGGCGGAGGGAGTGGAACCAAGCTGGCTGTGGTGAAGACTATGCGATCATGTGACCTTAGTCGATGCCTCATTCTAGAAATCATTATAGAGGTTATGCATACATGTATACGGTATATGACGTATCATACCGTAAATATGGCTTAACTTCTCAAATGACAGACTTCAAGCATGATTGCAATCTACCACAACAGTTTGTCTCGCACACATAACAAATGCACTACGATCAAATAGGTTGTTGACAACATTTGATTGAATGGACTATTGGGCCATGATTCCGGTGAAGGACACTGGTTCAAATTCTTTGTTTGGAGCCAATCAATAAAAGCATGCAGGTCCTCTATGGCTAGTGCTCAAAGCAGTTGGATTTTTCAAAGAAAATGATATAAATTTGGAAAACTGAAGCAGCATACAAGTTCTAAAAGTTCTTGTATGGAATTTCTGTTGCCTTATCCCTGCGGCCTGCGCGCATTTTGCTGCCTCGCCATTGAATTTGTGTGGCAGCACATGTACATCGCTAAATTGTGAACATTACCTCCACACCGTTGCGCGAACTTGCGCGATAGACAGTAGACACCCATAGAGTACTGAAGTGTGACGTCATAAAATTTTCTTTTTTGCATTTCAGCATTTTCATAACCATATTTCAGTAGAACATGATGAAAAACATCCACAGTCTAAATTTGGTGGGAATCAGATCATGAGGGCCCGAGATGTATGATGACCGCATGAATACCTAATTAGCCCCATTGAAATTGGTGTAAATTGGCCTGATTCATAACTGTTTGCTCCGCTTTCCATGGTTTGAATTTGGTACTTGCTGTTCAGGACAACCAGCCAGCTGAGACACCGGAAGCCATGCAAGAACCAAGATCTTGTGGCAGCTATCATATGGTGATCTCAAATCATCTATTAAATGCAGGTTTCTTTAAAAAAATGTTAAATATCAGGGCCAAATTTGTACCTATTCATATCTAATATTAAATTCTATTTTTTTTTCTTTTTAGGAATATTGATAAGCAACCAGACTGCATTAGAGTGTGAACAAAACACATTTAAATGAAGAAGCAAAGAGAACCAACAAGATCATGTAAGTCTTGTATTGACCCACAGGATCCATTCCAGTCTCTTGTTCAACTTGGAACATTACACCAGTCAAGGTTTGAAACCAGCAACTTTTTTTTCACATTTTGTGTTGAATATTTACCTCCAATTTAAATGGTGCTATATAATAAAAGTAAAGATCATGTCTTGCGCTTGCCTAAGCAGAAAGCAGACACCGTGTAATCTTGCAGTCTTTATCACTTCATCTGTCCTATATCAATGCCTACTGCTCTCTGCGAGTGTCGATGGAGTGCCTGAGGGATGGCAGCTTCTCACGGTGAGCTTTTCTCTCGGACATCACTAAATGTTGTGTGCAACCTTTGTGCTAAGAAAATCCAAGCAGTAGCTGACATGCTATTATTAACTAGTGACCCACGCCCTGTGAATACAGAGACTGTCATGGCTCTGGGGGAGTCCTACTCCAAGTGTCGAGACACTCTGATTGCACGGACTAAAGGGCTTGCTATATTGACTCGAGACGTTCGGGCTCATTTGATGAACAACCAGCTGCATGAGACATCTGAAGCTTTGCAAGAACTAACAGATCTTGTGGTAACTATCATAGAGTGCTCAAGTCATGCGGCTTATCTAGCTGCCATTTCGAAATCGGATCAAAACAAGCTGTGCCGGGTGTGATCGATAGGTACAAAATAACAAGAGCCAAATGTGATATTGAACAAGGATGTACTAGATTACAGATTACTCCGGCTGCCGAGTTATCTCCTCAAGTTGTGGTGGATGTCTCCACAGATATTGCAAAAAGTTTGACCATCCTAACCAATGCCAGTAAGCTTGCCAGTGATGCCAATGATGATCAATTTCATAAAGAACAATTCAAACTTGCGATCAAAAGTGTGACAGCTTGCACGAGCACACTACTATCAAGCATCCGTCGTTACAAGACTACGTTGGATGAACGCAGCAGGTTACGCTGCGTGTCCTTTTCTAAACCTCTAGTGCAATCATGCCAAGCGCTTGTGGACTACGCGAACTGAACCAGAGCACGAGGAACTCAAGCACAGCTAACGGAGAGTGGAAAGAAAATTCAGACTGCTATTCTAGGGGATGTATGAGCATTGCCAGTTCTTGCGCCCAGTTATGCAATGTGACGCGAGCTGCCAGTTTTGATACTGGCAACCCTGAATTGTTGTATAGAATGACCTCATGTTGTGCTGCAATCGTTGATGGTGCCAAACTATTGTCGCAGGCGCTTAGAGACAAAGCGTCCCCAAGAACGTTACCGTCCAATGTTTCTTCCAACTCGACGAATTCCCACCATACAAACAATAAAGGTACCGGTAACAATAATGGGGATCAAGGACATACAATGTAGATCTATGTAGTCATCAAAGTAATCTATTCAAGTGACATGTATACAGTATACTCTCTCCTCTGTTTTCGACTTATGGTAGTAATCATAGGCCAAAAGTAATTGTTGTGTTGTTACCAACCCTGAAACTTGCAAATGGTGTGTTACATTTAAAAATTTGTTTGTTTTGTAACATAAAAGTGTCAAAATCTCATTCCGCTAAAAATGAACATGTTTTATTGAAGGAATTGAAATAAAACTCCAAGGGTATACATTGTACACACAGTAATAAAATTACCAATTGATGACATTTGACCCGATTTTCTTTGCAGGATTTCAAAACTTCAGAGGAAAAATAAATAAAACATAAAGATCAAATTGTCCCATCAAATTTTTTACCTTGCTGCATGTATGTAGATATATTGTACACCAAGGGTTCTCAATCAGGTCCAATCTTACCTGCCGATCAATTCTGGTTGGCCATTGAACAGACTTTCTGAAATGTACATGTACAGTAAACATGGGTTTGGTCCTGGGGTTTGGTTTGAAATTGGTTCAAAATGGCCCTCTATGTGGCCCGTAAGTAAATATAATTGAGAGCCTGTGTTGTACACACACACACACTTAAGTGTGCATATGCACTGAAGATCAGGGTTGAGTAGAACAAGGACTGTGGGTGAAGTGACTGGAAACTGCTTTGATGGCTATTGTTATTGGATTATCTTTTACAACCTTCAATTACAATTGCGCGCTGAGGGCGGGAATTGCGGGATGTTCGATTTCTTATTATTTACTCATGTTTCCCTTCAAAATACCAAAGAATCATCCAAAAATTGTGCACAATTAGTATGATTTTTCGAACATGTAATATCTAGATGTAGCTTTGAAAATCATTTGCATAGGATTTGGATAAAATTTTGTGGAAATGTAGAACAAACAAATTACACATATTCCTGGAATGTGTAGGCCTACACCATACGCTTTCTGTTCCTACTGATTTTTATACTGAAATAATTCTTAAAATACGGTACAATGTTTTTGGTGATTTATGTTGGCATTTCTAGAGTCAGTTCCTTTGGTATCATGTAAGGCAAGTCATGCACTGTGTTGTAACTGTGTCGGGATTCGTACCAGGGTCTATCAATCAACATATTATGCATGCTTGCTCAATTCTGAGGATAATTTGTAAACCAGCAACTCGCGTTGTACAATGAGTGGAATTGAAGCCGTTTCCAGTCCCTTCACACACCTGTTTGTGAAGGTTATATAAATGATAACAGTATTTTATAATCACCTGTAATTTTGTTATGGTATTTTGAATCCTCCTCTTGTAGTATGATGGCAACTTTGTGACCTCTTTTGTTTACAGAAAATTATTATGGGTTGTGAGCATGGTGTTACGTAACCATGGTAACACAATGTTGAAAATTTTGCCAGCATATGTGTTTGAGCTAAATAGCTCCAGAAATCAAGACACGGGATGTTTCCTGCTTAAATTACGTATGACAACAGATAAAGATGTCGAACATTTGTGTCAGGGCATTTTGTGTAAAGCAACAAAGTGTATAGTAGCTGGAAAAATGAGAAAAAGTGTGTGTCACAAGGTTCCGCTAGCCTTCAAAAGATTTGCATCCAATCGGACACACAACTGTAAAACCTGGTCTGGAAATGCGCATCCCACAAAATTAAATATAAGATCGTACATGTACATTATGGCTTTACATGTACGTTATTGTTTGCTTTGTAAATACTCATGTTTCATATCTTATACTATGGGCTCAATACGGGAATTAAGTGAGAAATGACTTGGTGCGTTTTGAGAGGGTTTTCTAAAAAAAGTTATTTGGCGGCTTATTTTCAACAACAGAGGTCACACTGATAATAATTACCGGAAGCAAGCTAAGTAAGTTGCTGTACTTTTGTTGGATTGAGTAGCTGTAGTTTCTAACCATGCCCTATCCTTTATATCAAAGTCAATCCGCAATTCCGCATGCATATATTGCAATCACGGTGCTGGCAGAAACAAATCGTGACTGATCAATCTGCCCCCGACTATTTTCCCCGTCACCTTGAATGTTTTTTTTTTTTTGTCACCGTACCTTTGAAATACAATAGCCACACGAACAGAAAGAAAGTACCAATGCAACTACATGTATGAAGGCTACAAAAGGGGTTTGTATTGGAACATGTAGCTTACACTGTTCATCTAATCATTCTAATGAAATCATCATCAGATCTATACAGGAGAACTTTTTTTTCATATTAGGACATTTTTAATTTTTTGTATACCATAGCTCTCCTGCATGAAATTCTGGGGAAATTTTAGATATATATCAACTGTTTGGCTGTGTTATTGGATTTCCCGTAATTGTATGCCATTCAGATCAATATTATTTAAATTTTGAGCATTCTCTTAGCTAAGTCATGTTGCCGAAGTTTTGAAATGTGCTAATGAAAAGTGCTTACAAAATTAACACTTTTTGTATAATTGGCAATTGCTGTAGCCAGTGCAAATCGGGGGGGCTCAAAATATTTTCTGGCTTTCAGGGGAGTTAACCCCCTTGGGCTCCCCCTGAATGATCATTGCAGTTGCTGTGGGGCATTCAAAGCAAACTGGAAAATGTTTCATGAGCCCCTTCCCCCTTTTGATTTGCCCATGGTGGAAAAGCACACAGACATTTGTGTTGATTTAGGCCTATTAACATTAGAATTAATTGGATTGTCATCAAGGTCATTGTTTTGTGGGACAAAATACTTCGGTTATGGCCTAGAAATCTGCAACAATTCAGAAGAATGTTTCAAATGGAAATATTTCTTATTAAAATGCTTGTTGAGAGTACAACTGACATTTGTACACAGTATGTAACAATAAAACAACAGAGATGACAAAGTTCCTATTCCAGTTCCTGTATTAGTCTAAGAACATTGGCAAAATTCATAGATGCGTTGTACACATGTTTGTAGCGTAAACAGAAAGCAAGCAAAAATAATCCCATGTTAAATTGTTAATATTTTAATCAAATAAGTAAAATTAATTATGCTTTGTGATTATCTACATGTACATGTAATCTTGATGAATTAATTTAAAAATAAAAAAAAGCTTGCATTTAAAATTATTATAACATTTACTTATCTCGGCAATTTGCTAGATTCGAGAGCTTCCATAACGTTTATTAAATGTTGGGTTGAAAGTTTCATGCAATTTAGTACAGTGTGCTTTTTCATTTTAATTATATTCTCATGAAGTTCTGACTCTGTGTAGACATAGTTACACAATATGATTAAAAAGTGTGAAATTTTTTTTTTCATAATACAATACATCATACATGTATGGTACACAAAATTTGGTGTGCCTGTGCATACACTTGAAGAACAAAAGTACAGCAGATAATGTGTACATATATGATGATCTCTCATTACATCATTCATATATACCTCAAAATCAATCAGGCCCGTAATATATACATGTAATGTTCTAAAATATGCAGGGGCCCTATATTTCTTGCAGGGTCCTCAACTTTTTGTTCACAACATGGATATCAATAAGACAAACCTGGCTGGAGGCCGGAGGGCCAAAAGGTTTAGCTTTATATTTTGAGGTTTGTACATGTACATTTATGTACATAAAAATTTGTTCCAACTCAAGTGACACCTCAATGTGACTTCATGCATATTTCCTGACCATTCCAACTCTTGTATTGATTTTTCAAAATGAAATGCTAATACATGTACCTATTTTAATGCATCCAAAGGTCCAGGAAAATTAATGAGGTGTTACTGGAGATGGAATAGATATGGTATGTTACGTACATGTATGTGCATGTACAAGAGTGCCACAAACAGTAAAATCAAATTTTACCTAATGAGCATGATGAATATGATCATGGTGATGCTTTTCATTCAAGGGATATTTGTGATAAAACAACAACGCAACCATAACTCACATCAAAACATGGCAATGTCTTTGGAAAATTAAAGCACAGTTAGACAATTAACCACTTGAGTTTAAGGTTGCATTTATGAAAACTTTAGAGCCTCACATAAATTGTTGGTCTGAAGTGTATAAAACTATGTATACTGCGCCAATAAAGTATCCTTACACTTGGATAAATAATCACAATTTCAAAAGTGAACCATATTGGGGTAAATTTGATTTTTTAATAGATGCACTATCTAATCCTGCACATTATGACACCACATTGAATCCAATGTGACATCAAGAAGTAAAGTTATAAGCAATTGAATAGTCGAAGGTCCAGTTTTAAAAGTGACAAACTGGCCTATACAAGGCATAAAAAGATTCCAACATGCGCAACAAAGAGACAACACAGTTTCTTCAATGAAGCGTTATTTAAAGCAGTTTTTATTTCAGTTTTTACTTCTCTGTACTTTTCATAACTTTCATTTTATTTGTCAGTTCTTTTGTTTCAGTTTTCTTTTGTTCCTTTTGTTCTAAATTAAAGCCAAACGAATAAATTAGTCATTCACCACTCTCAAACCATATGTCTAGTCTGTGGAGTTTTGTATAGGCCAGTTTGTCACTTTTAAAACGGGACCTTCGTCTAATCAAATGCTTGTAACTTTGCTTCTTGAAGTCACATTGGATTCAATGTGGTGTCATAATGTGCAGGATTAGATAGTGCATCTATTAAAAAAACACATTTATTCCAATATTGTTCAGTTTGGAAATTTTGATTATTTTTCTAAATGTAAGGATACTTTATTGGCGCAGTATACATGTATAATGGCAAACACTTGACAAACTCGTCTGTGACTTCAAATGTTGGTAAAAATCCTTAACTTTTTTTTTTACCCAAATTGTTTTAACAACATAAAGCATTCTTCAGTAAAGTTTTCTGTTTATGAATTTTCAAAAACTAGATACAAATGTGCTGGAAACTTTTTAATTAAAAAAAAAATATTGACCAAAAATGGTAGAAAAGTGCTAAGTTTTGTAAACAAGTCATAAAAAAGCATAATTTTCACTCAAAATAAATTTGTCGTAGTCAAAAGAGTGCTTTTAAATATATATAAATTCACCATGTGTCTGTCATTCTAAATAATGCACTTTAGTAGTTATAACTCATAAGTTTCAATAATTCCAGGGTTAAGACCAACCAAATAGACCTGCTTTTTAGCTCAATTTGCACGTTTTATATGACGAATATCTAGTGCATATTTTTTTAAGATTTATTTTATCTTATTTTCTTTAAAAGTGGGTTCCGGACATATGCCATGTTTTGTTGTGATAATGGTCTGCACATAATAAGATCAAAATATATATTTAAAAATCATTAAAAATAATTTGCTATTGCAGGGGTAAAATGTTGGCGCAAATCATTTCTTGCAAAGATTCAAGATTGTGAAAAGATTTGTGTGAATTAAAGTTGATTCTTGTTAAATGTTCAAAATTTAAATAGCAGATACATGTACATTGCAAAAATCAGATTATTCCTACAAACTTCCTTGGCAAGAATCAAGATTGATTCTCACAAATTCTGCAAACCAGCATTAATTGTAACCAGTGGACCTGCTAATTATAAGGCCATATTAAAAGGCATGCAATTGGTGCAGGACTTACCTGAATTGGCGCAAAGCCTTCAGGAAGAAAAGGAAAAAAAGAGTTTTACAGTATAATTGGACCATTTATTGAGATTTTTGGCACAAATTTGCCCAGCAGCAAAATGCTAATCTTGAGGGAACACTGGTTGTAACATTCATACAAAATGAGTTGACATATTGTTAGTGTGTACAACAGATCTGATACACACTTTAAAATTTGTTTACAATATCGTTGTTGCCAGATGATATGTACATGTACAATGTGTGTACCATTAAAATCATATTAATGGTTCACTTGAAGAAAAGAAAAAAGTTATTGTTCATGTGTGTTCATTTAGTGTGTGGTTAGTTCAACAAGACTATGTTACTTTTATGTCATATAATTAAAATTACGGATACAAAAGAACCACTGAGCGAGATGGGTGTGGAACAGATGGGGCAGGTGAAGTCAAAAGTTTTCCTGCCTTTGTTGCATTTGTGCCCTATGTCTGTGGTTCTTTTTATGTACTGTACACAAAATTAATATAGATGTATATGGAGGGCTTATTTAGAAGCAGAACTGGTTTGCTATCCCAAGACATTCTGTTTGAGAAATACTGTACATCCATGAAGCTTGGATGGGTATTCTATTAACTGTCTATGAGTATGGTAAAAACTGGAAATACATAATCACAATGTAAAAGATAGAGTGTTCCTCCCACAAGCTGGAATGGTGAGTGGAATGAGTACAAATTATACATCGTTCACTAAGTGATTATATTTCGACCAAAATTTTAAGACTGTTTTATATTTGTTTTATCATTCATACATAAATTCTATTCAAGGTAGAGTAACTATAAATGTTTTCATTAACATAGCCGTATAACACCATGTTTTGCCATCGACGAGTCTAATGATCAATGACAATCAAGTTCACCAATTGACAGTCTATAATTTACGTGTGTATGAGTGATATAATATAAAACCTGAATCTTTCTGAAAAATGAAATTTATTCTAGCCAAAACTTTTATTTTTTCATAGACACAGAAAAATTAAATATGCTAAAAAATGTGAAGTATATGAAGTATGATATAAAAAAGCGCTGTGATTTATAGTGTGCTACGCACAGGCACAACGCCTAGACGCAGGGCCGTAGCAAGGTTGAAAAATGTGGGGCGGCCATCACAAATGTGGGACGGCCAAATTACAAATTTATGGCCAAATTGAAATAAAGACATAAAGAAAAACAGAACAAATTTCTCAAAAAGTGGGACGGCCATGGCATCCCCGGCCGCCCCGCTTGCTACGGCCCTGCCTAGACGTTGATCCACAAGCCTCAGCACACTTTATGCAGGGCTGTAGTTCTAATCTAAGTCCATGTCCATTATGATACTCATCATGCTCCATACATTGTTGAACACAAACTGGGACGTACCAGTAGGTCCAGTCTAGGCAGATAAGACACACTTGTGTCCTGATGGGACCAGGCTCAAACAACATTATTATACATGTTCAGGGGGATCTTAAAATACACATTATGCATTGTATACACATGGTAGCCTATACACATATACACTGTAGATAAATTTGGCACATTTTCTCATCTGGTGATGCAGTTGGAGGAGGATTATTATGCAGCTCTTGGCCCTGGCTTTTGGGAATTCTTAAAAGAAAATAATATGACAAATTATAGGAGTGCCTACATGTGCAATTGTATGTAGTCCAGCTTGCCCATCAGTGACATGAATTAATCGGAAACTTGTGTTTCTATGATAAAACAGGATATAATAAGAGTTGAACAAGTTTGTTTGCCCTGTAATTGACATGTAATCGACCTGTTGGTGTACAATGTGGAGAGTTTTGGTAATTGTTGATTTTGAAACAATACCTTGCATGTGTCAATGATGTCACATTCTTGCAATATTATGTAGATTAAATAATTGCTGGAAAATACAATTTCAGGTGGACTGGATGCAATTAATAAATGAATGAATTAAATAAAAAAAGATTGATTACATTCAAGGAAGTGATTGCCGAATAGGGTGCAACTCTACTAGTCTTATTACAAGACTGCCCCACCCCAACCCTAAACCCTAATCCTAAACTCCGTAAACGAGGACTGAATTCAAGTCTAGCAAGTTGCACCCTATTCGGTACTTGTACAAAATTAAAGTAAATGGCAAATGAATAAATGTTTTATGAATTACATGTACATGTAATATAAATTAGAATAAATTTACGTGAATTAAAAATAAATTAAGTGATGGCTCCTTTTGACTGCGCTACACCACAAATAAATGGTTTACCGTTTTGTACTACAGACAAATATTGACCAGGTGAAAGACAAATCGAGCATAGCTACATGTAATTACTTCTATATAATACACATCTGGTTTATGTGCATACAAAAGAAAATATAATTATCTTATTCATTCCAATAAGCACCCAGGGCGCTTAAAGTCATTTTGGGTGGGCGCTTATTTCGACCTGGTTTTATTTTGTAAGGGGCGTTTATTAGAGACATTCTAGTAGCTTTTCTGATGCAGAAAATGAATTGCAAGTATACACAGTTGAAATCTGTCACTTCAACATTAATGGTACCCTTTAGCAAATTGAAAATACCCAGGGTGGGCGCTTATTGGGGCATGGGCACTTATTGGAACGAATAAGGTATATCAGATTCACAAAAACAACATTTACTGTTTTCAACATAAATTAGCACCCCTCCCCTAATAAGAGCCCTCTACAGAATTTTGGGAGATACACCTGTACAGGTGCCCCCTTTTCAATGTATAAATGTGGGACCTACAACATGTACTGTATACAAATTACATCAATTGTCAAAATAAAATGAACATCTAATGCTAAAAAAATGTTTGTTTCCCGTAGGCCATGCACATTTTGTATTGATCAGTTGTACCACATTTTTATTCCTGAAATGCAGTAATTTGTTTTTTTCATGGAAATAAAATTGTATTTTACAAATGTAATTTAAAATGGACTTGACCATCAGTTTGAAATATATTGGCATGTTAGGATAAATTTTGACCTGAAAGCTAAGAATAAAAATATGTACAATTTTGCATTTTGGGTTTAAGGCCATGTACAGGAAACCCGACAGGAAACAACTTTTTTAGCCTAAACTTTCCAGCTTAGGAGTAAGATAATTTTGTCTTCAGACCACATCGCTGCAGTGATGATTACTGTGAAAAGGAATGTACAGTACAGTACGTTATTAACCCACCAATCAAGCAGAGGATAACACAATTACATGTATGAGCAAATAAAGTTGATCACAAAACCTTTTATTCATCATCTATATACTTAATTCCACACCAAAGCACAAAATCAATGCATGCATATCGCTCATCCCCCAGTTAAATTAACATAGATACACTAAAATTAGTGACAGCTAGGAGAACAAAATAATTCTGAGCAAATGTTTTTCATGCCTATTTACTGTGTATAATCTACATGTACATGTACAAATATTTATTAAATGTGTACCTTACTCACACAAAACCACTGGAATGTTTTATGCCCTATAACAAGCAAATATTGAAAAATAACAGTACTGGACATACAAATTCATAATGATTCACTGATTTCAAGCACCTTTTCCAAGAAATTGTGATTTTGGGACTTTCAGCTTAAGTCATGTACACTTTGTACAATGAATATTACACTATCTATATGATTGAATATGGTGCACACAGATGGAATGACTATGTATTGGGAAACCAGTTCAAATCAAATGAAAATGAATTTTTGTTGTGAGTGACCCCCTAACAAAAACAACACCCACCAGTGGCGTGCACAAAGGGGGGGGCAGTGCCCCCTGCTTTTGTTGGTAATTCGGGGGAAAACGCTAAAACCGCACCATACACACCTAAATCAGACTCCATTCGGGGGAACTGAACAACCTGACCTCTCCCCCACTTTAAATGTGCTGCGCACGCCACGGACACCTGGAGTGCGACTGGCAAACAGGGTCATTGTCTAATTTTCTGTGCTTAACTGGACACGTTTACCCCATTTTACACAAATTATACACAATTTGATTGTATTTTCACCATCAGCCAGACTTATATATCAACAATATGGGACACATTCTCAAATGCATTTTTAGGTTATTTGCAGTCAATAATCTTAGCTATTAAAGCAGGGAGGTCCTGCAAACACATATGCACCCCCCCCCCCCACACACACACCCCCACACACAAGACACCACAGACTGAAATGGGACAGGCAAAGAAGACTGGAAATCAACTTTGCATCATCTTGTTGAAACATGGAAGATCAAAACCACCAAAGCTGATGGTTCAATTATTTCTTTACTATATGGATAGATGGTCTGAAGACACACAAAACATTGATAAGTACCTGCACCCAAGCCTGCCCAGGTATCAATGAGAAAACAATGTGGACAGACAAGAACAAGTTTGGATTATTTACATTTGAATAGATACTGTAATCAACTTGTATACACAGTATATACACACCCAGAAGATAATTATTGTCAGAGGGGTTGAACAAGCAGTAATGATGATAAGAGGAGAGATCAAACATAACAGGTATTGAATTGGAGTGGGGTATTGTTTGCATGTTTTTATTAAATAAAGTGAAAATTAACTTGAAATGTAAGAAACTCCAAATTCCATGATATATGAAGAAGTTGGGAAAATAATAAATTATGATGAATACAGTGGGTTCAAGTTCAATGACTTGAATAAGTGACACTAATGTTAGGTCTAAAAAAGATCTGTATTGCCCTTTTCGACGGACTCTAAAAATCTGAAAAAAATAGGGTCACCCTTTTTTTTCATTTTTTGAATTATCATATTTGGTATAAAATACACAAAAATGTTGTGAAAATGTTTTGCCTGTTTGTAATTCGTACTGCACAACTCTGGTATTAGAAAACAAGTTTAAGCAATCCTATAAACCATTGTTGACTGTGGTATTTTGTGGTGAACTGCATTTCTTGATATTGCATGTGGCAAAAAAGGAAAAGAAAAATTAACCGACTGACCAACCCTGACTTTGGTGCTCTAAGGGCAATACAATTTTGTAGGTCTGATATTGGGACAAATGTTACTTTTCATTATTAAAGCCATATTATAACATTTCTGTAAAAATAGATTAGTATTTATTTTCCATAAAATGTTAGCTTTTACTGTCAGATATGTCCCCTTTTAATTTTGAGCAGAACAAGTGAGGTAATAAAAGCATAGAAAATTGGAATTTACTACTAGCGCCCATGCATGTTACTCCCGCAGTTGTAATACGGTACGATCCTCGGGGTGTGTGTATATGTATCCCATACGCCGTGTAATGCGTACTGTGCATACGTGTTCGACTAATATTTCCATCGTAATAATAAAACACAGGTTCCATCGTTTTATTCAAAATCTCAGATTTTGAAAAAACTACAGCACCTAGAGTCTTGATTTTTGCTGATTATCTTTATTGACTAAAGTACATCAATCGTGTAAAAAACAGAATTTAAAATTTTTTTGAGGGCGTTCTCCTCAGCAAATGTTATAATATGGCTTTAATTCTAGATCAAATTCAAATTCACATTGCATCAAATTTTCTCTTCTCTACGGAAGCTTAAAAGTGCCACCGTAATCTGTAAAAAAGTCGAGATAATTATCCCGGTAAGCCGACTTCCTACTGGTCAAGTCGACTTCCTAGTGACCAGAAGATGAGATAACAAGATCCTGGATATGACCAATCCTAGTGAAGTCGGTTGCAAATGGACGAGAAGATAAGATAACAGGATACTTGATCTGATCAAGTCGACTTCCTTGTGACCAGAAGATGAGATAACAAGATCCTGGTTCTGGTCAAGTCGACTTCCTAGTGACGAAAAGAAGAGATAACAAGATCCTGGTTCTGGTCAAGTCGACTTCCTAGTGACGAAAAGATGAGATAACAAGATCCTGGTTCTGGTCAAGTCGACTTCCTAGTGACGAAAAGATGAGATAACAAGATCCTGGTTCTGGTCAAGTCGACTTCCTAGTGACGAAAAGATGAGATAACAAGATCCTGGTTCTGGTCAAGTCGACTTCCTAGTGACGAAAAGATGAGATAACAAGATCCTGGTTCTGGTCAAGTCGACTTCTTAGTGACGAAAAGAAGAGATAACAAGATCCTGGTTCTGGTCAAGTCGACTTCCTAGTGACGAAAAGATGAGATAACAAGATCCTGGTTCTGGTCAAGTCGACTTCCTAGTGACGAAAATATGAGATAACAGGATCCTGGTTAAAGCCTCATCTTAATACTAATTATGGCGTGTCCGTCCGTCCGTCCGTCCGTCCCTCTGTCCGCGCGCTAATTATGGCGTGTCCGTCCGTCCGTCCGTCCGTCCCTCTGTCCGCGCGCTATCGCGTGCGAGTGGCTCGCTAACGCGTGCGAGCGGCTCGCCAACGCGTGCACGCGGCTCATCTTCTGGTCACTTAGGAAGTCGACATGACCATATCCAGGATCCTGTTATCTCATCTTCTGGTCACAAGGAAGTCGACTTGACCATATCCAGGATCCTGTTATCTCATCTTCTGGTCACTAGGAAGTCGATTTGACCAGATCCAGAATCTTGTTATCTCATCTTCTGGTCACAAGGAAGTCGACTTGACCAGATCCAGGACCTTGTTATCTCATCTTCAGGTCACAAGGAAGTCGACTTGACCATATCCAGGATCCTGTTATCTCATCTTCTGGTCACTAGGAAGTCGATTTGACCAGATCCAGAATCTTGTTATCTCATCTTCTGGTCACAAGGAAGTCGACTTGACCAGATCCAGGACCTTGTTATCTCATCTTCAGGTCACAAGGAAGTCGACTTGACCATATCCAGGATCCTGTTATCTCATCTTCTGGTCACTAGGAAGTCGATTTGACCAGATCCAGAATCTTGTTATCTCATCTTCTGGTCACAAGGAAGTCGACTTGACCAGATCCAGGACCTTGTTATCTCATCTTCAGGTCACTAGGAAGTCGACTTGACCAGATCCAGGATCTTGTTATCTCATCTTCTGGTCACTAGGAAGTCGACTTGACCAGAACCAGGATCTTGTTATCTCATCTTTTCATCACTAGGAAGTCGGCTTACCGGGATAATTATCTCGACTTTTTTACAGATTACGGTGGCACTTTTAAGCTTCCGTACTTCTCCTGTTGGGGTAGGCTGAGCCATTGTATTTAAAATGAACCAACAAAAGCAATGGTGTTTACACACTCTTGGTGTTGTAGGTAGAGGGTTAAGGTTATTGCTAGGTTTGTAGGGTTTGTAATGTTTGGCCAAATTTAAAAAAAAAGGTTTGTCTCAAAGCTCCCAAGTGCATTAGTTTATTCACCCGCATTAGTAAAAAAAAACCTTTTATTTATTTCTTTCAGAAAAAGTGTAAAAAATACGATCGAAATGCCGTTTTGACTAGACCCCTACTCTTAGATTATTTCACTTCAGTACAATAGCAGCATCACTTTATTGTTCAATACAACACTTCATACAGTAGTAGGTTTTTTCACATTTGAAAAAAATCTTTGGAAAACAAAACAAAACAATAGAATAATTTTTTTCAGAGTTGGAGAGCTTTGAGACAAACCTTTTTTTTAATTTGGCCATTGTAATTGAAACTTAAATTACATGTATGAAGCATTATTTTGAAACTGCGAATTGAGTTTAACTTTAATTTCTTTAAATATGCTGTAATGAGAAGTCAACACACAGCTGAAGAAGATCAATCATGAATGTTTTAATAAGTGAAAATCACCTACACATGGCAGAGCTTGTCATCAGCCTGGTCAGTGTGTACTTTTTGACTTCTTCTAGATATTGTACAACAGAGATAAGCTCCATTGATGCACAAAGTTATAATTATGAACCAGACTTGAACCTTGGTTCATTGTGGGTATATTTATAATTCCAAGCAATTCTGCAAAGTTGGAGGTGGATTGTCCCCATGGAAAACTATTTTTGGGTGAAATTATGACAGAAAACAAAAGTGCAATGAAGAATGGAATTTTTAATCAATCGTGACATTTTCTATACAGCTTGTGCACTTAAATGTATTTTTTTTTTGTATTTTCAGTATTTTATAATTTCCAAAATTATGTGAAAAGGTTCTCCTTCCTATAATTAGCCAAAAAAAATTGCCATTATGATGAGATGAGGCTAAATAAAGTAATTGAAACTTTATTAATATATAAAATAGGTCCGATGTTGAGGTTCCCTTTTGGGGGTTGGGGCAAGGGTGTTGGGCTTGGGTGGGTTTGTATACATGTAGTAAGGTTTGGGAAGGGGTAAAGAGTTTGTATAAGGGTAGGAAAAACATAAAACTTTAAAAAAAAAACCAAAAAACAATTTTTTTGTTGTTTACATACGTTTACACGGCTAACTGACTGGATTATGGTCCGTTTAAACTATTAGACAAATAACCGTGAATTTACACCCCTAGAAATGCCCCTAAATTTTATGCCCCCCTAAAAGTCACATGATCATACATGTACATGTATAACCCCTAAAATTCTGATTTTAATCTGCTCCCCCTAAATTGGATTGCATCTGCTGTGATGTGCCCTGAGTAATTTGATTTAATTTAATTATTTAACTTTGTTTACAAGCTGAAAGTATGTCATGAGATGGGAAAGCCCCTTGTACGTGCAAGATAATGATGTGGAAAGTCGTTTTGGAATGCCCCCAAATTATTGTAAACAAAGTCAGATCTATGTTTGGAACTTGGAAAGCCCCAGTTCATTATTGCACCATCAGGAAAACCCCCCAGGAAGTGATGTAATGTGAATGTGTATAATTAATCTTGGGAAATCCCAAGATTGCAGCAATGTTGTGAAAATGTGATTGAAGTAATGGTTTATTAATAGATGATGGGTTTTTGCATGAGTACTGCTATAAAAAGCTGGAGGTTTTTGTTGGGACTTTACAGAATGCCATGGGAGATTGAATACTCCACATGTGTGTGATGGTCTTCGTGCTTCAAAAAGAAGTACATTTTAACCAGTTTATATAGCCAATAATTGAGCTAATTTTAATACAGCAACGAAGAAGACAGCGAGCACACAAAAGTGCTCTTCCTCATCAAAGGATTAAAAGTTCTTCTGTCAAATTGCTGGAGTTTGCTGGGTTTGTGAAGGCCACGCATCTGTCAAAGAACAGCGGAGCTGTGTTAACGAAACCTGTTCCCTGGAAAAGAGTGATTGGTGAAAGAAACACCATTTTTGGAGAAAGCAGCGCAAAGAGATATATTGCGGAGAGAGCAGCGCAAGAAGATAAGCAATAGAAGAAAGCAGCATCATTTTCGTTTGAGGATTTCATACGCAAGGATATTTATAAACGCAAGAATACACTGGACTTCGCAGGACAAGTGAATAAGGATATAATACATCAGTCGTCCAGAACATTGCAAGAACTCTAGGATCACCAACAACAAGACAGCTGGTTAAGTACTGATATAAAACTGTCATTGTGTGATTTTATTGTATATGCGATATTGTTATTATATGTACCAATCATACTCCGTTTTCAATTAAAGACTTAGATTTTGTTAGCTTAAACAAACAGGAAAACGGGAAAAAGGTGATTTTGGCCTTGAGTCAAGTACGACTCGTAACAAAAATTGGGGGCTCGTCCGGGATAATACACTGTAAAAAAGTTGACATTAATTTACTGAGTCTTAAAAGTGAAAGTACAGTATGGAGTTCAAAGCAGAAGAGTTTCTTGAAACTATAGATTGGGAGAAGTTTGATAAGTTGAAGAAACCTGATTTATTAGCATTTGCAAAATACTATGAATTGGATGTAAAGCAAGCCAACAGAAAACAAATAATCAAAAATGCCTTGATTGAAGTTTTGGTTGATGAAGAGTATTTTGAGGAATCCATATTGGAGAAGAGAAAAGAGGTCAAAACTGAAATCGGGGATGCAGTTAAGTTGAAAGAACTAGAAGTTCAGGTGGAAATGGAAAAATGAAAATGCAATTGCAGTTGGACATGCAAAAGCTAGATATGCAAAATAAAGAATTAGAAATGGAAGAAAAAGCACGCTTAAGAAAAGATGGCGCTTGAGCACCACAAATTAGAAACAGAAGAAAAGGAAAAGGTAGCAAAATTGGAACTTGAAAAACAAAAGTTGGAAATGGAAGAAAATTTGAAACAAAAAGAAATTGAAGAAAAGTACAAGTTTGAACAAGAGAAGTTGGCAAAGCTAGGTGACAAATACTCATCAAGTTTCTCCTCAAAGTCAGGGTTTGATGTTACAAAGTATGTAAAGCTTGTGCCTAAATGCAAAGAGAAAGAAGTTGGCGAGTACTTTCAACATTTTGAAAAGGTGGCTACAAATTTGAAATGGCCTCCAGAGCATTGGACCCTACTTTTACAAAGTAGTTTTGTGGGGAAGGCCAGGAGACTTACTCAGCTCTACCAATAGAGAAGTGTAATAATTATGAAGAAGTCAAACAGGCAGTTCTTAAGGCCTATGAGCTGGTGCCTGAAGCATACAGACAAAAGTTCAGAGATTCAAGAAAGCAAGCAGATCAAACCCATGTAGAACTAGAAGGCTATATATTTGTACACAAACACGGCTATACCCGCATGTTATCGATGTACCCAAACTTACAGTCCTTATTTGCTGAGGACTTAAAATAAAGCGCAGTGCGCTTAAAATAAAGAAATTGTAAAAAGTCGCCGAATTGGGCAGAAAATGTGTAAACAGTGAAAGTCCAAGTCGCAAGCTTTAATTGAATGTAGGTTGCACTGTCGCAGCACTTAAAATAAAAAAATTGTAAAAAGTCCCCTCGCAGGGGAGTCGTCTCTCTTACTCTCCATAGGTTGCTGTTGTCAGTCTCTCTTACTCACAGTGAGGCTATGCAATATGATTAGGGGGGAACTATTCCAGAGGGAGTATGTAAATTAAATGGAACAGCCATTTCAGAGGGAGTATGTAAATTAAACGGAACAGGCTATTTTGGGGCCATTTTAGAGGGAGTATGTAAATTAAATGGAACAGCCAATGGGTAATAGTTTCTCTTATTCACAGTGAGGCTATGCAATATGATTAGGGGAAAACTATTCCAGAGGGAGTATGTAAATTAAATGGAACAGCCATTTCAGAGGGAGTATGTAAATTAAACGGAACAGCCTGTTTTGGGGCCATTTCAGAGGGAGTATGTAAATTGAATAGAACAGCCAGTTAGTAACAATATAATTCTCAGGTGCTACTGTGTACAAATTCTGAGCCCGGAAGCTGCTTTATTTGATGAGAAACGGCCGGCCCTTTGTTTTAACATTTGGGGCCCTGGTGCCCATAATATTTGACTTATGAGGCCCATGGACATATGTTGAAGTTGAATTCTCTAGTGCTCTCAGTAGACTCACGCTGGGCACTGTAGCTGCTTTATTTACTGAGTAACGGCCGGCCCTATGTTTTAGCGTTTGGGGCCCTGGGGCCCATATAATGTAATATATGGAGCTCACATGTACATATAACAATGTAATTTTCCAGGTGCAATCTGTGGACTAACTCTGAGCCCTAAAGCTGATTTATTTGATGAGAAACGGCCGGCCCTTTGTTTTAACCTTTGGGGCCCTGGGGCCCATAATATTGGAATTATGAGGCTCATGTACATATGTTGAAGTATAGTTCTCTAGTTCTATCAGTAGACTCAAGCTGGGCATTGTAGCTGCTTTATTTAGAGTAACGGCCGGTCCTATGTTTTAGCGTTTGGGGCCCTGGGGCCCATATTATGTGACATATGGGGGTCATATATACATATGATAATATAATATTGAAGACCTATCTGTGTACAAAATCTGAGCCCTGTAGCTACTGTATTTGCTGAGAAACGGCCGGCCCTTTGTTTTAACATTTGGGCCCCTGGGACCCCTAGCCTTGCATATCTGGGGCCAAAATGGGCAAAAGGCACATCTACAACTTAGGGCCCATACATATGCCACATATGAGCCCTAGTGATCTTGTACTTTTAGAGCTAGGCTTGTCAATCTGTTGCACAATATTTTAACATTTGGGCCCCTGGGGCCCATAATATATAACATATGGGGCTCATGTATATTTGTAAATATAGAGTACCCCTAGGGCTATCAGTGTACCAACTCAGGGCCCTGAGGCTGCTTCATTTGATGAAAAATGGCGTGCTTTGTATTTTTCACATTTGGGCCCCTGGGGCCCGTGACCTTTGACCTCTGGGGCCAAGATGGGCAAAAGGCACTTCTACGGGAGGGCCCATAAGTATACCACATATGGGCCCCAGGGCCTTTGTGGTTTTAGCGCTAGCCTTGACAGAATGATGTGTTTGATGGAGAAGAAGAAACCACAGGATGGGAAGATACCCTGCATGCTCTGCATGCGGGTATAACCACAGGATGGCACTAGAAGGCTATATATTTGTACACAAATACGGCTATACCCGCATGTTATCGGTGTACCTAAACTTACAGTCCTTATTTGCTGAGGACTTAAAATAAAGAAATTGTAAACAGTCGCCCAATTGGGCAGAAAATGTGTAAAAAAGTGAAAGTCCAAGTCACAAGCTTTAATTGAATGTAGGTTGCACTGTCGTAGCACTTAAAATAAAGAAATTATAAAAAGTCGCCTCCCAGGGGAGTCGTCTCTCTTACTCTCCATAGGTTGCTGTTGTCAGTATCTCTTACAGTGAGGCTATGCAATATGATTAGAGGGAAACTTTCCAGAGGGAGTATGTAAATTAAATGGAACAGCCATTTCAGAGGGAGTATGTAAATTATACGGAACAGCCTTTTGGAGCCATTTCAGAGGGAGTATGTAAATTAAATGGAACAGCCAATGGGTATGTAATTTAACTGGAACAGCCTTAACGCTTCACGCTGGTATTTCCAATTATGATATAATACGATCTGTCTGTTTAGTCCTACGTGTGTGGGGTGGATGGGTGTGTGGGTGTTAGTAACAATATAATTCTCAGGTGCTATATGTGTACATATTCTGAGCCCGGAAGCTGCTTTCTTTGATGAGAAACGGCCTGCCCTTTATTTTAACATTTGGGGCCCTGGGGCCCATAATATTTGACTTATGAGGCCCATGTACATAATTATGTTGAAGTATAATTCTCTAGTGCTATCAGTAGACTCAAGCTGGCCACTGTAGCTACTTTATTTACTGAGTAACGGCCGGCCTTATGTTTTAGCGTTTGGGGCCCTGGGGCCAATATTATGTGATATATGGGGCTCATGTGTACATATAACAATGTAATTCTCAGGTGCAATCTGTGTACAAATTCTGAGCCATAAAGTTGCTTTATATGATGAGAAACGGCCGGCCCTTCGTTTTTAACATTTGGGGCACTGGGGCCCAATATATATGACCTATGGAGCTCATGTACATATTTTAAAGTATGATTCTCAAGTGCTATCAGTAGACTCAAGCTGGGCATTGTAGCTGCTTTATTTACTGAGTAACGGCCGGCCCTATGTTTGAGCGTTTAGGGCCCTGGGGCCCATATTATGTGACATATGGGGGTTATATATACATATGACAATATAATACTAAAAGACCTATCTGTGTACCAAATCTGAACCCTGTAGCTACTTTATTTGCTGAGAAACGGCCGGCCCTTTGTTTTAACATTAGGGCCCCTAGGGCCCCCAGCCTTGTATATCTGGGGCCAAAATGGGCAAAAGGCACATCTACAACTTAGGGCCCATACATATACCACATATGAGCCATAGTGATCTTGTGCTTTTAGAGCTAGGCTTGTCAATCTGTTGCACTATATTTTAACATTTGGGCCCCTGGGGCCCATAATATATAACATATGGGGCTCTTGTATATTTGAAAATATAGAGTAGCCCTAGGGCTATCAGTTTACCAACTCAGGGCCCTGAGGCTGCTTCATTTGATGAGAAATGGCGTGCTTTGTATTTTCACATTTGGGCCCCTGGGGCCCGTGACCTTTGACCTCTGGGGCCAAGATGGGCAAAAGGCACTTCTACTGGGTAGGGCCCATAAGTGTACCACATATGGGACCCAGGGCCTTTGTAGTTTTAGCGCTAGCCTTGACAGAATGATGTGTTTGATGGACGGAGGAGAAGGAGGAGGAGGAGGAGAAGAAACCACAGGATGGCAATATACCCGTCCATGCTTCGCATGCGGGTATAATTTGCTAGAGTAAAAGAACAAATGTTTGACAGATGGCTTGGGTCAAAAGAAGTCAAAGATGATTTCGGCCAACTTAAGCAATTAGTTCTTATAGAAGAGTTCAAGAAATGTGTCCACGTTGACATTAAAACCCATTTGGATGAAAGCGCTAGAAAAATTAAGACGCGAAAAGAAGCGGCGACAATGGCGGACGACTATGGCTTAACTCACAAATTGAATGGGAGTAAATTTAGTCATAACAGAAGTTATTCAAACAGGTTCAGCCATAATCAACCTAGAGCAAATCAGGATGGTACACAAGAAGTGAAACCTCAGTCTAATTCACAGCATAGTGCTGGTGGTAGAGGGACCCCAGGGAGTTCAGGTAACAGAGCAAAATTTGGGACTGAATTTAAAGCCAAAGTAACTTGTACTCATTGTAAGAGACCAGGGCATACGATGACCCAGTGTTATTTCTTAAAAGGCAGACAAGATGCACAAAAACAGCAGCAAACTGCTAGTAATACTGTGGGATGTGCAGTGTCACTTGAGTCAAAGAAACAAGTCCGTCAAATCAAGAAACAAGAATTCCCACAAAAGGGAGGTGAGACAGACAAGGTGTGTGAAGAATTTGAACCATTTGTGTTAGAGGGAGTAGTATCACTTGGTGATAATGGTAGTCCAAAGCCCATTAAGATTGTGCGAGATACGTGTTGTGCACGGTCTATGATTCTGGAAGGAACTTTGCCCTTTAATGAGGATAGTTCAGCTGGTAATGCTTTGATCCAGGGTATTGGGATGGAAATAATTAGTGTACCTCTCCACAAAATTAACTTGAAATCTGACTTAGTTTCTGGTCCTGTAACCATAGGAGTTAGACATGAATTACCAGTCAAAGGAGTGTCTATGTTGCTAGGAAATGACTTGGCAGGGGGGAAGGTTTTTCCTGACCCAATAGTCACAGATAAGCCCTGTATACAGGATGATAATAGTGAGGAAGAGGAGATATTTCCTGCATGTGCAGTGACACGGGCAATGAGTAAAAGAGCCTCATTAGAAACAATTGAGGACAACCAAATTGATGACTTAGGCTACAATTTGGAAGACACATTTGTGTCAAAGTTGAATGAGAAAGAAGATCAACTTCCGTCTCCTGGGGATAAAAATACCCCTCAAAATGACACAGCCTCTGAGCATGAACAAATTGGGGAAACCATGAAAGACCCATTAAGTCATGACAAGCTGATTCTGGAGCAACAAAATGACCCAGAACTCAAAGAGATCAATCAAAGGGCATTGACCCTAGAAGAAGCAGAACAAAATTCTGTGTGTTTTTACAAACAAGATGGTGTGCTAATGAGAAAATGGCGCCCACCTGATGTACCTGCCGATGAAGAGTGGAAGGTAGTGCACCAAATTGTGGTACCAAAAGTCTACCACACTGAAGTTATTAACATAGCACATGATAGTCCCATGGCAGGGCATTTGGGTGTTAAGAAAACTCATGAAAGAATTCTGAGACATTTCTGGTGGCCCACTCTCAGAAAAGATGTTTCTGAATATTGCAAAACATGTCACATATGCCAAGTAGTAGGGAAGCCAAATCAGAAAATACCTCCTGCTCCATTGAAGCCAATTCCAGCCTTTGATGAACCATTTAGTAGGGTTATTATTGATTGTGTAGGCCCCTACCAAAGTCTAAGTCAGGTAATCAATACCTTCTGACAATTATGTGCTTGGCGTCAACACGCTTTCCTGAAGCTATACCCTTGAGAAATATTAAAGCAGTGACTATAGTGAAAGCTTTAACTAAGTTCTTCACATTTGTGGGGCTCCCCAAGTCCATACAGTCAGACCAAGGATCAAACTTTACTTCTGGATTATTTCAGCAGGTCATGTATCAATTAGGTATAGAACAGTATACCTCAAGTGCTTACCATCCAGAATCACAAGGTGCACTAGAAAGGTTCCACCAAACATTGAAAAACATGATCAGGACATACTGTTTGGAATTTCAGAGGGACTGGGATGAGGGAGTACACTTGTTGTTGTTTGCTGCTAGGGAAGCTGTTCAGGAAACTTTGGGATTTAGTCCTTTTGAGTTAGTGTTTGAACACACAGTGCGCGGGCCCTTAAGGTTGTTGAAAGAAAAGTGGCTCAATGAGAAATCAGATATCAATTTATTGGATTATGTCTCCAATTTTAAGCATAGGCTTAACAGAGTAACTGATATTGCCAAAGAAAACTTGAAACAGGGTCAGGCCAAAATGAAACAATGGTATGATAAACATGCCAAAGAGAGAGTGTTCAAACCAGGTGACAAAGTTCTAGTACTGTTTCCAATTCCAGGACACCCATTACAAGCCAGATATCATGGCCCATGTGAAGTAGAGTCAAAAGTGGGTGAAGTAGATTATATTATCAAGACTCCTGGTAGACGCAAGAGCAGGCAGTTATGCCACATAAATATGCTCAAAGAGTATGTTGAAAGAAGTGACAGTGGCATTCCAAAACCTGTGTGTACAGTAAAACATGCTGATAATGTAGACAAACATGCCGATGTAGACAAAATCGCCAATGTAGACAAGAGTAAAGATGACAATTCTGATGTCACATTTGACCAGGATAAAGAGCTGGAGCACAAAGAGTATAATGTAAAATTGAACAATTCTGATGTGCTCACTAATTTGGACTCAAAGTTAGGTCATCTTTCTCAAGATCAACAAAGTCAAATTGCAAATTTGATTCACAAATTTGACAATATATTTCCTGATCGCCAAGTAGAACAAATGCTGCATTTCATGATGTAGATGTTGGTGATACAAAACCAATCAAGCAGCATCCTTACAGAGTCAATCCATTGAAAATGGAACATCTCAAAAATGAGATCAATTATATGCTAGACAATGATATCATAGAACCAAGTAGTAGTGAGTGGAGTTCACCATGTATTCTTGTTCCCAAGCCTGATGGTTCATACCGATTGGTCTTGAGACATGAGAGCTGCAAATGTTCATTCAAAGACAGACTCGCACCCAATTCCAAGAATTGATGATTGCATAGACAAAATTGGGAATGCAAAATTTGTTAGCAAATTTGATCTTTTGAAAGGGTACTGGCAGGTTCCACTCACAGACCGTGTGCAAAGAGATTTCTGCTTTTTGTACACCATTTGGTCTTTACCAGTACAAAGTTATGCCATTCGGTTTGAAAAACGCCCCAGCAACATTTCAGAGAATGGTGAACCAAATTGTGTCAGACATAGAGGGGTGTGAAGCGTATGTAGATGATTTGATTGTTTACAGTCAAACTTGGGAACAACACATGGAACAACTCCATCAATTGTTTGAGAAGCTGTCTGAAGTACAATTGACAGTCAATCTGGTAAAAAGTGAGTTTTGCCATGCCACAGTCACATACTTAGGATATGTTGTAGGTCAAGGTCAGGTGAAACCTATCAAAGCCAAAGTTGAAGCAATTGAGCAATACCCCACACCTGTAAACAAGAAGGCACTCATGAGATTTCTAGGAATGGTTGGCTATTATAGAAAGTTCTGTCCAAACTTTTCAGAGATAGCAAGTCCTTTGACTGATTTGTTAAAGAAAGATGCAAAATTCATTTGGTCAGAACAGTGTGAAAATGCTTTTCACAAAGTCAAATCTATACTCATGAGTTCACCAGTGCTTACTGCACCTGATTTTCAGAAGCAGTTCAAGTTGACTGTTGATGCCAGTGACATAGGCTGTGGAGGTGTTGTGATGCAAGAGGGTGAAGATC
Source organism: Amphiura filiformis (assembly GCF_039555335.1). Classification (NCBI taxonomy): domain Eukaryota; kingdom Metazoa; phylum Echinodermata; class Ophiuroidea; order Amphilepidida; family Amphiuridae; genus Amphiura; species Amphiura filiformis. The sequence continues at coordinate 34,538,935 of NC_092628.1, forward strand.
AAATAGATCACCCCATTTGTTACTTTTCAAGGAAATTCAACAAGCACCAGAGAAATTACTCCACAATTGAGAAGGAGTGTCTAGCATTGCTATTAGCATTGCTACATTTTGATGTGTATTTGGGTACCACAGTATACCCTGTGCTTGTTTTCACAGATCACAATCCCTCACCTTCATCAACAGGATGAAGAACAAAAACCAAAGACTGGTGAGGTGGAGTTTGACCTTGCAAGAGTACAATCTGGACATCAAACATATTAAGGGAAAAGACAATGTAATGGCTGATGCCCTGTCCAGAATTGCATAAAACTTGACAAACAAAAATTTCCTTTAAAAGGGAAGTTGTGTGTGACAAGTAGTCACTGTGTATACTCAAAGTTGATAATATGTTGAAGTTGATGTAAAAGAAGAAACACATTTAAGAAAGTTTTCATTACATTCGAACTTTCTTCTTTTAAGGGGAGGTGTGATGTGCCCTGAGTAATTTGATTTAATTTAATTATTTAACTTTGTTTACAAGCTGAAAGTATGTCATGAGATGGGAAAGCCCCTTGTACGTGCAAGATAATGATGTGGAAAGTCGTTTTGGAATTCCCCCAAATTATTGTAAACAAAGTCAGATCTATGTTTGGAACTTGGAAAGCCCCAGTTCATTATTGCACCATCAGGTAAGCCCCCCAGGAAGTGATGTAATGTGAATGTGTATAATTAATCTTGGGAAATCCCAAGATTGCAGCAATGTTGTGAAAATGTGATTGAAGTAATGGTTTATTAATAGATGATGGGTTTTTGCATGAGTACTGCTATAAAAAGCTGGAGGTTTTTGTTGGGACTTTACAGAATGCCATGGGAGATTGAGATATTCCACATGTGTGTGATGGTCTTCGTGCTTCAAAAAAAAGAAGTACATTTTAACCAGTTTATATAGCCAATAATTGAGCTAATTTTAATACAGCAACGAAGAAGACAGCGAGCACACAAAAGTGCTCTTCCTCATCAAAGGATTAAAAGTTCTTCTGTCAAATTGCTGGAGTTTGCTGGGTTTGTGAAGGCCACGCATCTGTCAAAGAACAGCGGAGCTGTGTTAACTAAACCTGTTCCCTGGAAAAGAGTGATTGGTGAAAGAAACACCATTTTTGGAGAAAGCAGCGCAAAGAGATATATTGCGGAGAGAGCAGCGCAAGAAGATAAGCAATAGAAGAAAGCAGCATCATTTTCGTTTGAGGATTTTATATAAGGATATTTATAAACGCAAGAATACACTGGACTTCGCATGGGACAAGTGAATAAGGATATAATACATCAGTCGTCCAGAACATTGCAAGAACTCTAGGATCACCAACAACAAGACAGCTGGTTAAGTACTGATATAAAACTGTCATTGTGTGATTTTATTGTATATGCGATATTGTTATTATATGTACCAATCATACTCCGTTTTCAATTAAAGACTTAGATTTTGTTAGCTTAAACAAACAGTGTATTTGTGTTGTGCATTCGTGTGAGTTCGGGAAAAAGGTGATTTTGGCCTTGAGTCAAGTACGACTCGTAACACTGCTCACTCGGTATATTTTAGAAGACATTTTATGTAATAACAGTACTAAGAGGTAGTCTCTGAGAGAAACTTGCAGACAAGTATGAAACATATTTCTTATTAATAGAGACAGGGTAGTGCAAATTCTGAGGGATGCCTAGTGTGCAGGTTACTTGATTGTATTTTCTGCTTTTGTTGTATTATAAGCTAACATAGTAGAGCTGAAGAAATGAAATAAATGGCATAGGTCAGGTTTGAACCCAGCTAGCTATTCAACAAACTGGTTTTCATGCAGCAAGCTGAGAGAAGATTGGAAATTTACCATAGCTAGGGAATGAGCTGAAAAAGTTTGCCATTGGCATAACTCAACATACATAGAGACTATAGGTTTGTTGTGGAAATAGCTGCCTGATTTTTGTACATGTCACAACTACTACTATACAAATATTGACTGCTATGAGGGGCATGGTTAAAATTATAGGCCCAAGGTGATCTCAAAACCATGACTATGCCCGAGGCGAGCCGAGGACATAGTCATGGTTTTGAGATCACCATGCTGGCCTATAATTTTAACCATGCCCTAATAAAAAGCAGTCAATATTTGTTTTATATACCAAATCTTAAGATTCTTGTCATCTGTTTGGTTAAAAGCATCGATTTTGGGAAGAGAAATTAATAGTTTCAATGCGAACGTCACACAGATTACAATCTGCGATTTCTGCGTGATTATAACGCGTGAAAACATCAACGCGTGCGTAATATCATTTACGCTAGTAAAAGCGCGCAGTTTGATCGTGACGCTTGCGTGACCGGTCCACAGTTCATTTCCATGGACCGGTCCATAGTTCATTTTTCGGGCATACTTAATTCAATGACTGCACTTTCAACCAATCAGATGACAGGAATCTATATATGAGGTATATAATATAAACTATAGGTTAATCTGTGATCTCAATATAGAGACAAATAGATTCAAATGATTGGAGTACATGGACAATACAATGCCAGTGCTGCAGGAGGGCAGCCATAGCCTTAATTCAACTAAATTCTGATGTATTTCTGTATAACATTATCAGTTTGGACCCAGTGATTTTGGGCACCCAAATTTCTTGATGGCTGCCCCAATATTTTCGACCTTACTGCATGGCACTGGAGTATTGTGATATACCAATAGCTACCAATAATCCAAGCCTCGCGAGGTGGTTGGATATTAGCTGATATTAAATGCAGTATTTTGAATGTATTCATCAGCATTGGGGAAGATTCCTTTTTTGAATATTTTGAAGTTCTTTGTGTTGAAATTGGGTGTCAGTCGATAATTGAGTTTTAATTTTTCATTCCTTGTTGTGTCCACCTTGTGCCTTTTAAAAGGAATGTTTGTATGTTACTTTGTACAACAAATTTCTCCTGGCAGCTAGCATGGCTAGTATCCTTTCATCTATTCAAGCATTTTAGCTGTCAAAATCAACTAATGGGTCAAAGCGATTAGACTGGGGACCTTACAGGGAACCAAGCCCAGGTACTTAACAAAGAACAATGGAGTCTTGATATAGAGAAAACCAAATATTTGGTTGTATTATTGCGGGTTGATAGCCCGGTTGATAGCCTTTAAATGCTTTCAAATCTAGATATTCTGCATGATTAAAGGACAGATTATGTGCCTACATATAATCTTAATCAAATGTCACCAATTTTTGATCTGAAACTTGTGGTATAAACAAATTAGGAAAACTTCATGGTAAAAGCCTTCACAGATGAATGCATATGAATTGTGATTGAAGGCTTTCTTATAAAAGTTGCTATTATTTCCCAGTACATCATGCAGCAAATGTCTCACCAAGGCAAGGTGAAGGTATTAGAATTGGTTGTAATAGGTTTTGCTGCACTGCAACATAATAAAGGAGTACTTGATTACTTACTTACAGACTGACTAACCTTTTGGTCTTAAATGGACATATCTTGAAATGCAAAAGGTATGACTCTCATGTGGTGCCAAATGAAAGAGAACAAATTAAAGAATATATAAAAATATATCTCCAACCAGGGGTGACACTCCTCGTAAGACGCGGGTCAATATCGAGCTGCAAAGCGGGTTACCACTCTGGTTTGTGGTTTCTGTGAGAGTGTGGTTCCCAATAGTTTCTCTCCCTGATAATATAGGTACATGGTCTATAGCACAGATTAAATCTCTACTATATACATAGCATTTAGGCTAAAATTATCCCAACCATGTTTTCTGTTTGTATGTGGTAAACCCTAGATGCATTTCTACACTTGACATGTTTTGATGACCATTGGACATGCAATTGCACTCATGAGTGATATTTATTTGCTATTGTGTCACATCAAATTGATATGCTATGATTCATCTGTTATTACTGCTGACTTCTATTGCTGTTGACATTTATATTAATTCAACTGATATGACATTTAAGCAATACTGATTTAAAAATAGGTGGAAAATATGAAGAATTCCGATGCAAAAGCTGATCAATGTCATTTTCCAACTTTTCTGGTGTTAAGGCCACCAACATCTGCCCTATAATGATAGCTTTTAATTGTAAAAAATTTAATGTATATTTTTGAAACTATGATCAAAAGCAGCATATATTTTCTTATTATGATAAGTTATATTTGCTTGTATCTCAAATCGAGAAAACTGTGATATTCATGTATTGGTTTTTGCATTTGATTTCTTCATTTGGAATAGGAAGGAACACTTCATTATCACACAACTTCATCAATTTTCTGCTCATAGTTACATGTAGGCCTACACAGAAACACATGGTTGAGGGTACATATAGAACATGTTAGGGATGCCCAGAAAATGATTTTGGAGACTCAGAGAAAAAGAAACGAAGGAACAAACAACTTTGAAATTGATTTAGGTGGGCATTCAGCAATTAAAAGCCCCTCCCCCGCAAAAAACAAACAAACAAACAAACAAACTGGAAAGGAATGAGATATATTGGTGATACTTGAAAATGTTGGGGCGAAGCACACTATTCTAAGCTTTATAAATCATCTTATATAAAAATGTTCAATTCATGTAAAAATCTACCTAAAGTGATGGCAACCAAACTAGACTTGCCTGTCTACTATGGTAAAGTTTCATTGAATGGATCAGCTCACACCATATATGGGTATACCAGATGCAAAAGTTTAATTTTTGGATCAATTTCATGAACTTTGTCTGTTGCATACATATTAGAGATACTAACTTCATGTCAGTATGGCCTATGGGTGTGTGAAAAATAGAAAAATCTTAAAAAGCATCTGTAAGTTATGAAATATAAAAAGTGTATGTGAAAGTACAGATGTATTGCAGTGGTTGGTGCCCTTTTGGGTGCTGTAGCTGCTAAAGTTTGTTTGGCTTATGCTAAAAAAATAAAGACTCGTATTTACACTGAGTGATATACGAGAGGTGTGCACGCACAGCGCTTACGCTGTGTGTTGCGTAATGTGTGGCTGGCACACGCTGAAATGTGAATTTACTCGAGCTTATGTCTGGACTTTATTGACGTGCGCAGCAAGTAACAAAATCTAAAATTACCTTACATATAAAGCTGAACAAACTTGATTTCAACTTTTGTAGAATCTGTGGTTTGAAATTGAACCATCGTAATTTAAGGGATCTAGAATGAGCGTTTATGGCGTTTCGACAGTATTTTTTGTGGGACATGAGAGCACCTCAGACATATCGAATTGCATTCTGAATATGAAGCATGTCTTTCTGATATCAAATAATTTTCATTTTTTGAAATTTGCGATATATACAAATTTTATGACAAATTATTAAAATTTGATATTTTTCAATAACAGTCCTCGAAATAAATTTTATAAATCTAATGATATATTCTTAAAGTGTATGTAGCTGGGAGCAAGCCTTGAAATAAGCGGGCACGGGGAGCACATTTACCCTCGTAAAGCCACCAATTGCTCCTGGTCCTTGTAAAATTCACATGAACCAGGAGCAATTTTCTAAAATAAATTGCTCCTGGTTACAGTTTTGCACTTGATGCAGTCGAGCTGTATTGTATGCAGAAAAGGATTTAATATTGAAAATTGCTCCTGTTTCTTCAGAAATTGCTCCTGGTTCTTGTAAAATCCCAGTGAACCAGGAGCAATGTTCAAAACAAATTGCTCCTGGTTCCAATCTGCTTATTTCAAGGCTTGGCTGGGAGGAAAAGCCGACGATCAATTGAAAATTTTGACCTTTTATATTGAAGATATGGATTTTTTTCCCCCAAAAGACCAATTTTTTTGGGTGTTTTGGGAAAAAATCTATATCTTCAATAATGAAAAGGTCAACATTTTCAATTGATCATCGGCTTTTCATCCCACCTACATACACTTTAAGTATAAATCATCAGATTTATAAAGTTTACTTCAAGTACTGTTAAATATCAAAAATATCAATTTTTAATGATTTGACATAAAATGTGTATTACATTGCGAATTTCAAAAAATCAAAATTATTTGATATCGGAAGGACATTCTTCATATTCAGAATGCAATTCGATATGTCTGATGTGCTCTAATGTCCCACAATAAATACTGTCCAAACGTTCATACACCTTCCCTTAAAGCAAAATTGGGGAAATATGAAGAAATTAAATTCTGGCAAAATAATTCTAAGGTTGAAAAACAATAATAATTATCACCCCTTACATAATCGTACTCATTTTGTAAATCTATATTTGGGACAATTTATTTTGTATACTTCTTTATCTAGTTTCCTCTTATAAACATATGGCTATGATTTGGTTTTCATTTGGTTATTTTAGTATGTTTTATCATACTACATATACTCTTATCTTGTTAACCCCATAGCTATTCATGTACCAATGTTCTTCTGATTTAATCAAGATCCATCCAAAGAACCCAATGGCCTCCTTCCCCAAACTCAATTTAATAAAAGCAAAAACATCCAACATACATTTTATGAAATTGAATCTAGAGAGTGCTCATAGATTCTACCCTTTTACCTGATTCTTTTTATAGAAATTGAATGGACTTGTTGTAAGTCTACCCATTTTACCTGTTAACATTTTACGGACTTGTATTAAGTCCAATATCTAAATCCATTATTGTCTAAGAGAACGTTGTAGAGCATACGCCCAAATGGAAGTTCAGAGTTTGCCTTCAGGACTTAAATTGAATTGAATTGAACCAAATCATGTGAGAACGTTTTCCACTACACCCTGGCCTTAACCATGGCAATGGCAAATATCAGTGCCAAATATGGAAGTGGTATAATCAAACAAGGGAATGAATAATAATGGTTAAAAATTATAGAAATGATAGAAAAATCAGTAATCAGTATTATGCGAGAACTACATACATTTGGTATGAAATAGATTAAACATGCCTCTGCAAGTGCAAGTTTACATGCTTTTTATTTTTGTCTCAGTGGCTTATACCAAGCTTTTCATTTTTCAATTCCACTTCTTTGCTAAAAAAAATATAAAAAGCCTGTCGCATCTCAAAAAATCACTGAACCAATTACTAGGCAAGATTGTCAATGAATGTTTTTTTTCCATTATTTCTCGGTCCATAAAATGTGTGCAGATAGCATTCACTTCTGTAGCTTTGAAGGCATGTAAGGCGTGGTGGATACGTTAGGCTCACTGATATTCTTATGCAATAATAATATATTTATACAAAAAAATAGAATGGATTTTTAGCCCTATCGCCCTACATTGAAAATCACCTAAATGAAATGATTCACAAAACACAATATATTCAAATATGTGCAAAGTATAAGTGGATCAATTTGATCATATCTCATGTCACAAAATATCACAAATTTGCTCCTTTCATTGCAGTAGTTGTAGTCCTTGCCCCTAGAATATACATATCTTACTTGTCACAAATGCATTATAATTTTTGAGAAAAATGCAAAGATAGGCACAAAATTGGCCAGGGGTGTAGTACCCCCTTAAATGAATGTAAATGGCTATGGTGTTTGAACATGATGTAGGGCCTATATATATGTTAGGGGTGTAGTTAATGGAGCGAATACCGTAATTGATGAAGCTATATGCCAAATGTGTAATTATTATCATGTTTAATACTTTCATATAACTTTGACAGGATTATTTTCAAGTTACATAAACATGACAATCATTAACTGAACGGGTCATTACAGTTTATTATCATATCAATGTGCAGTATGCATTTTTTGGTTGGTAGAAAACAACTCATTTCTCAGACACGCATGAAACTGATGGATCATAGACAGTGGCCAAAAGAGGGACAAAAATATTGAAAAAATGATAGGCAGAAGTGTATTTTGAATGCAATATAGTCATCAATGGAGTCATTAGGGGCTAGTTAATTTGGAAAGGTGGGGAAAATGTGCATCAAAGTAGATTATCATTCATGCCCTGGCTTCTTGTGTATAAACTTTACATTCAGCATGTGGAACCCTTTCCAGATTGTGAGTTTAAATATACCCTCCTTGTTACTAGGGGGGCTTTTATTAGCCAAGAACAGGCTCTGATTAGATGAACCATTTATGACATACCTATATGCGTGAAACAAACATGCAAATTTTATGCAATAATTTTGGTGCATGATCTTTTGGTAAGTCTATATAGAGGACTTGAAGACACTTGATAATGCAGTGAAAGGACTCTATTGTCAACAAAAAAGGTTCTGCCATAAAATAGTTCTACTTTTTAAGCACATCCATATGTGCACTTGCAATATGCACCTTTTGTATTTTTCCAAATTTAGCACATGTTGGTAGAGATTTCATATTCAAAAGGTGCATAGCTAGCTTTCCCAAATGGACCTGAGAGCACCCTCTAAAATAAGGTTGAGAACCAGAAAGCCTTGACTCTCAAAGGTTGAGAACCAGAAAGCCTTGACTCTCAAAGGTTAAGAACCAGAAAGCCTTAACTCACTAAGGTTTAGTTAAAGTTTTCTGGTTCTCAACCTGGGCCTCAAGGAAGAACAGATGATTAATTGTGTTTTCAACTGATTGAGTGTCCCCTGGTTAAAGAAAAAACAAACAAAACCCTCAAAATGTATGAGGTACTCCCTTCTGAATCCATCGGTGAACCCTATGCAGTATGACTACACATGCCAGCCATTTACAACCTGGTACTAAAATTACTTCAACAAAAGGTGGTGACTGATGATAAAGCATAAAACTGTAGCATGTGAAGAACACACCCATATTTTTATAGATGCAGTACATAGACATAGACATGGGAGGAGTAAAATATTATTCTTTAAATTCTATAAAAAGACTATTTTATCAATTTTTAATGACATCTTAGAACCAGACATGTCAATTTTTAACAACAGAGTGCCATTCAACAAGATATGTTTGGTTAGATAACCAACCATATGAGTCTGTTCATAATCAAATTAAGCTGCATACAATTTTCTTAATAAAGTTGTTCATCAAATGCTCAGTGAAAACATTGCTTATAGAGGAAATAATTAATTATGTGGATTCAAGTCAAGTACTAAATACTACATGCAAACAAGTGGCAAATAGGGCGTATCTCTTGACCAACGCCTGTTATTTGTTGTATGTAAGGACGATAACCAAACCATTGACTCGGAACATTTTCTCTTCATGTCATTGGTGGTATTTACCAGTTAAATACCGATATTTTCCATGTGGTTAATTATTACACACACAAAAAATGACTAACATTCCATTGGCATGGCATTGTCTTTTTTAAAGACAGTTCTTGGTGTTACTCTATTGTTTTATATAATGGTTTGTGGCAGTGTTAAGGATAGGGTTAGGTCTAGAGTTCAACATTACACCCCGGTGGGTTCAGTTTGTATTTAAAGGTAGGACGTATGACCGTTCCAGGATTTGAAAATGACCCCTATTTCACGGGGAATCAAGGACATTTGCAGCAATTTTACCCCCTATTTTGCATGAAATCAAGGACAATATTCCCCCAAATACCTCCCCTATTTTTATCATTTTGAGGACACATTTTCATTTCACCCCCTTATCACGAGGAATCAATCCCCTATTTCACGGGGAAATGAGGACAATAACGAAAACTGTAGCGGTAAAACACGGACGAAAGTCCTAGAAATATACCCTAGTTTTCATTTCAAGGACAATTTTGCTCCAAAACACCCCTAATTTGGAAAATAGAGAAAAATGTTGTCCTCGAAAATTCCGCGGACATTTCTTGAAAAGTACCCCTAATTGGAACCATCATGCGCACACATTGTCAGTGAAGACTGAACTCACAGGGCTTTACACATCAAGCTTGAATACTTAATAGTTATTTTCTACTTTAGTAAAGTAGTATATGATGTGCAGCCTCACATTTGACTAGGATTCAACTTTTGAAGTTTTTTGAGATACGTCCTTGTACACTGACAGATCAGCAAGTGTCCCCAGTGAGTTCATTCATTCACCCAGCCTTAAAGCAAACCTACACACCTATGTGTTACGACATATCCTGTTACTCCCACTTATAATAATCGCACCTTTTTGTACTATGCGTTATACAAGCGCCTCCTTACACTCCCATAGGGTTTGCCTGGGTGTGGTTGAGTGCGTCTTGTCACGGGCTGTCGGTATTAATGTGTTCGAGAATCGCGCCCAACAACTTCCTGTGTGAAATTAAGATATTGTGTGCTGCTATAATTGTGGGTTTCTTTAATCAAGATTTGGACAAATTGTTAGGTCTTTTAAGACCTAACAATTTAAAAATGGCTTACAAGAACCGGTACTATAACCAGTCTTTAATACTAAATTTGATTTGCATTTGAATAGTGTTGTTATCTCATGACATATACATTGATAACTCAACTTTTCAATGTACATGTCATGTGGAGACTTGTGTTAAAAACTTCCTCATCAACTTTTGTTTTCTTTCAGAAATCAGTCAAAGAAAGTTTTTTAAAAGCTCTCTGAAAGTACAAAGAAACAACTTCAGTAGCATATGGCCCTCCCCCATCCTAGAGCTCAGGTCAACGGAAGGGACAAAATCGACTAAAATTCTTGGGACCAAGGAGTTAAAAAACTTGAACATGTTTTAACAATCTTTTTAAAAAGGTTGTCAAAATGTATTCTTTGCAAGTGGCTTTTGGCCAGAACTGATTTCATGAAGCCTTCAAGAATGTTTTGCCAATATGCAAAGCAGGTTTACATGGTAAATTTCTGTACAAGTTCACTTACAATCTCTTACAGGTGTGGAATTTGGCAATGTGCATCCCCTACCCCCACCCTAGTCCCAAGAAAAGGGTATAGAAACTTAATGACAACTTTTGAAAATGGGCAATTCTGACCGCTTTTCATCTTTTAGGATGAGGGGGGAGTGATTGTTGTATGCCACTTAAGTTTTTTCTTTGCATTGTCCATGACATTTTGGAAAGACTAAACCTCAAGTTAGCATTTGATATCTTTCCCCTTTTTTCATATGCAAACAGGTACCCTGTTTTTGTATGTTATCGCCTGGGCTTTTCATTCATTTCGATTCAAGAGAAAAAAGAGATCTGTATGATGTTCGCAAAGTAGTGGTTAATCAAACCATGTAGTATATCTGACTAATCTTCAATAATTGGACAGAAGTTGTACACTTAAGCTTCTGTTTCCTATAGACAGTTTGATTGCCATCAAACTAGCTCATATCATGCTTTACTAACAGGTTCATATAGGCATGATAGGCCTTGCTGGCAAGTATTGTTATGCTTGGGCATAGTCAGCGATAAAAATGGGTTGAATAAACTTGATCTCTGATGTCTAAAGGGCGTAGGTGGTTTAGAAGCCTGTCTGTGTCTGTGCAGGTGTTGTAGATGTTTAAAAGCTTTCTGAACTATTTATATGTAGCACAGTTTCAAAAGCTGTCTCAGTCACTCCAATTAAGAGGTGATTGATCTCAAATCAGTAACTTACAAGATTAGTCAAACTGAGTTTTAAAGCCAGTATACTTAATTAGGATGGTTTTATATTTTACACTCAGATTTCTAAATTGATAATGATCTTGAGGATGCCTTTTATTAAAAAAGTAAGACCACAATAAGGAATTTCAATAACATACATTGTATCCGATCAACATTTGATGATTCACCAAAGCAAAAAGGAAAGTATCTCAACATCAAGATAATGTAGATCAGGCCTGTAACCAGGATTTATTTTGGGGACGGCTGATTTTGAAAAAGTGGACTTTTTTTTCAAAATTTGGACCTTTTTGGACTGGGGGGGGGTGGATTTTGAAAAAGTGGACTTTTCCCCAAATTTAGACCTTTTTTGACCAAAAAGTTGTAAAAAACCCCAATATTTTTGCTCACTACTCATGCAAATGGAACTTTTTAGGTCAAAAAAGGGGACTTATTGGGCATTTGGGATGGGGGGGTGTCTGCCCACCCCCTGGTAACGGGCCTGATGTAGATCATAAAACTGGTTATTTGTCTAGTAGAAAGCTATTTTGCAGGTCAATGTAAAGAATGGTATAAAACTAAAACCAAAAGATCTATGATTATGAAGCCTATGAAACCAGCGATATGCTGAAACATAGTTTTGCTTGGAAGGCAGGGGTTTAACAATATGTTGCTGAACATACTCTAACATAGGAACATCATGGTTGTCCACTTGTGATGAGGAGGGAGGAGCTGGGTCAGCCTGGCAACCAAATCATCAATCTGGATGGAAGGGATGTGAATATTATCAAAATTTTGCTCCTGAAGATCAATGTTTGAGTCTGTAATACTAATATTCAAATCTTGAGCAAGCAAGAAGTGCAGCTAGATGTAATATACAGATCAATGTAACTCATGGCATGGTGTATTTTCACAGTTGCTGAAGTGATCACATAAGAGTTTAAGGCTATGTGGAGGTTTTAACATCAAGTTAGGATAATTAGCTAACATAAAAAATAATAATGTGAAATAATTACATGAATGATCTACCCTCAAGTCAGAAAATGGAGTGATCAGAGGCAGTTAATGTATGGTATCTGAGCAACAAATTGAGATGCACAAATAGGACCTAACAGTTAATTAATGAGGTTATACTTAAATGCAGGTTACAAATCACATATGCATGAGATTGATATCAAAATTTGTAAGCAGGCCTATATATTTTTCTTGAGGGAAGTTTTAATGTGGACTACCACAATTAGGCTTTTTCAACAATTTTGTGACTTATAAAATTAATATTTCAACAGCATAAAACATTTCTTAGCAGGAAGAGTGATTATTTGCTAACTCTCCGGGATCTGAACCTGTGACCATGAAAGTGACAAAATTTTGGGATCAATTTCAATGTTGATCAATACCAAGAATACTGCTGAGCTACAGCATATTTATTTATTTAGAGATGGCATAAGGTTGAACATGGATGAATTATGAATAATGTACAGTGCCTGGTATGTATAGAAATAACACTGGGGCTTCCATTCTGACAATGGAAGTAAAATGATTGCCTTCCAATAAGAACTTACATGTCCTTAAAATTTTCTAGAGCATCATGTGATATGTATAAGGTTTCCATATTGATGGGTAGGCTAATGTAAATAGTTTGAGATGAAACACCCAATCAGCTGGGGAAACAGTATATCATTCATTTACAGCTGATAAGTTTCAGCTAGTTTCTATGCCAGCCAGAGCCAGCTATATGAAATTAATTTTAGCATGAGAATATTCATTAGCTATGTCCTTTATATAAGAAAGGTGACATACATTAAGTTGATAAATTTTTTTTCTTTTTCAAAAAGGTCTCCTTGTTGTGGGGCCTGAGTGGGCATGTAGATAATATTTCTGAGCTGTTTTGTAATGAATGTGTACCAGGTAAAAGCAAATTATGAGTGGGATGAGTCTAGATTGAATTGTTTTTGATTTGTGTAGATATGTCTCAGACTTAGAGCTTGTAAAGATTTTAAAATTATTTTCACAAATTCAAATTGTTATTTCATGCAATGCTTTGTAACCATAAAATGCAACCACAAAATGTAACCCAAAATGATTATTTATTGGAGGTTCAAAAGGAGACACCAAGTGATGATATAGCCAAAAATGGACCAAAAGTGACCCCTAAATGTTGATACCGCTGTATGCTCAAAATCCAACCCTTTTATGCCTTTTTTTTACAAATGAGCATGTGTAGCACTTTAACATTAGAGTGATCCCCCCATTGTGTATTTCATTGCAAAAATAAAATCCATGTCATTTATATCAACTCCCACAATTCTCTAAGATTTGTGCCATGCAGCGGGCCAAATTAAGATGTTTATATGGACTAGCAAGTAGCATCTACGGCTAGGATATATCTATCTGTCTGTGATGTCAATACTGATTTGCCTTGCATACTTTTAAGGTATCTAGCTGGAGACATGCTAAGTACTTCATTAAAAATGTGTGAGCAAATCGACAGCCTCAATCCCCCACTTTGCTTCATCAAAATGCAGATTTTGGTGTCAGATGAAAGCTCATATTTTTATCATAAGCCCAGTGAAATGTTAGGCATGCAGTGGCGGCGCCACTGGGGCATTATGGGGCAAAGTGCCAGTGGGCATTAGGGGGTAAAGTGAATTTCAGGGGGGGGGGGCAAAATCAACAATTTTTTGGGGGATGGGGGCAACAGGGGCACTCTTGCCCCCCCCCTCTCCCATGGTGCCGCTACTGTAGGCATGGATATGTGTAGTTTAGGTGGTAGGAACAAAAACATGGTAGTTTGGTGGTGACCATCTAGGAAAATTGCTGAAGCAATTGAACTCACAAGTTTAAATATTGTTTGGGTGATGGGCTTTGAGGTAAAAAACACCATGTTTTGCAATCGGACCACTTGCCTTTAACATCTCCATCAATTTTCAAGATTAATGCCACTGGGCAACAAAAAAACGTATATATGGACTATAGCATCTAATGATCTGAGATGTCAATGCTGGTTTGCTTGACATACTGTTACAGTAAATGGCTGGAGACATGCAAAGTACTTCATTAAGCTATTTTAGAAAATGTCCTTACTGAAAAGGCTGTTGATGAGTAGAAAGCTTTGGTTATGAAAATTAGCTGCACTTGTGATCTTACATACAAAATACCACATTTGTTAGATTTTTGATGCAACTTTAATAATAATGCTGGGGTGCTTTGCCGATTTTGGATTCACAACTCCGGTATATTCCAAAACTCAATAGCAGCCCTGGAAGCTCCTGGATGAGGATGTGGCTATACACAATGAATAGTTACACCCAAATTATACAGTGGAACCTCATTAACTCGGATTTTAGTTAGTGTTTAAAAGAGGATTTTGTGTTACTACATGTAGGTTATTATAATGTTCATATATATATACAAGGTATGGGAACTCAAAAAATATTCCATGTTTATCAAGAATTTTGTGTTAACAGATTTTGTGTCAATGAGTTTTTAACTAAGGACCCAGATCTATTTGAGTCTTATTGGTAATTAAAAATGATGTACAGGCATAACTGCCTATGTTTTTTTCTTCGTTGACTAACCTTAATTTGACCATGGCCTGATTTGGCTAATTATAAACAAGGGCAATTTGAAGAGTTAATTCTCTTTCCCTGACCCATTTACTATGATGGCAGATATAGGATTTTAATACTAGTACACAAAAAGTTCCATTAATAAAAGAAACTGGACTAAACTGTTATATACATCATACATGTACACTCGCATACAATTTTGTTTGCGAATCTGAATCACACTGTCACCGAGTCACGGTTTATTCCATTGCCTGCCCCAGTTTATTCCATTGCCTGCCCCAGTTTATTCCATTGCCTGCCTCCAATAACCAATAGGTTGGTTATGTAGGGGTGATTTTGTAGGATGAGGAGCTAACACCCTTGAAATCCCCCTCCCGGTTTGGCTTGAGTAATTGAGAGAAGCCTACTAAAATGGTCAACCATCGTGCCTCATATGTGATGCGATCAAGCCAAATCAGTTGGAACTCGGAAATATTACATTTTCAGTTTTTTATATGATAGTAACAAGCATATACAAAGTTGCATTTTGCAGAAAACCCCATTGAAATTGAATAACATGTTCCAAAGATACGGGCAATTAAAGAGTTTCCAAAACAACAGAAAACAAAACGAAATCAAAACGAAATATTTCCTTTGTTTGGCTATATGTCAAAATCGATATTTCCGAGTTCTGAGTGATTTTGCTTGATCGCATCACATATACATGCAAGAAACCACACTAAGCCAATGCAGCACAGGCTTCAAACTTCAAAGCTAGTGCCGGTGACTTGAGGTAGATACTAATATAATAGACTATACATAATTAATGTTAGGCTTCACACAATGGTTCCAAAAAATCCAACCATCAAAAATGGGAATGTTTTTTCTCAGTCAAAAAATATGATGTTCTTTTAATTGTATCAAAGAAACCTTGGTGTGTGGCTATCTAGGACAAGAAAACATTTTCCATATCTCTGAAATGTGCCGGTCTTCTTTGATCTTGAAACCTACCAAAAGTAGCTGACATTGATAGGTTTCGGTCTAATGATTCCAGGAAATTTATGCTTGTGTATGATGATTCCAGGAAATTTAAGTGCCTTCTTGTTTGGGAGGAATGGAAGTCAGAAGTCCTCTTTTTAGGGACCGTTCACAAACACTTGTAAGGGGGGGCTGATGCAAAAAAATTTATCACGACAATTTTTCGGGGCCCCCCTTTACAGACCTCGAAAATTTCAGGGCCCCCCTTTTTGACATGAAAATTATGGGTCAACCCCATAGAAAAGCATATAAACTCAATTTTCCAGGAAAATTTGTGGTCATTTTTTCAGGGCCCCCCCCCTTAGGAGGCTCAAAAATTTCAGGCCCCCCTTTTGTATCAGGCCCCCCCCCCTTACAAGTGTTTGTGAATGGATAGTGGGTAGGTTTTCAGCAAGTTCCAGGATGTGCATATCAATGGTGCATGAGAAGAAAAATATAATTTTACAAAATTCCAACTTGGAATTTTTATTTTTATTTATCTTCATTTTCTTTCTTAACTTTTTTGATGAAATTTCTATATATTTGTAATTAAGATAGGACTTCAAATAATTGGCAGCTGAGTTGTAAATTCAGTATAGGACAATTATTGTCTTGCAACACAGATATTGGAACAAACTTCCCATATTCCAGACAGCTCTACTTTTTTGGGATTAATAAAATATCCTCTTGCTGTTTTGCCAAATAAAACCTAACCCTTTAGTTAGTTCTAACTGGCAATAAAAGTCTGATTTTAATATTTGGCCAATTTATGAAAATAAGGGCCAAAAATGTGTGTTTTTAGAGCTGTTCATGTGTTTTTTTGTATGCTGTGACCATCAAGAGACTAATTTCAGGTTAAGCATTCTAATTTTTGGAAAACCCATTTCCCAATATATTTTATAACCAATTATCAAAATTAACATAAAATATTAAATTTATGATCAAACTGTTAGCCTATACTCAAAATTTTGAATGCTTAGGCTGA
Organism: Amphiura filiformis; assembly: GCF_039555335.1. NCBI lineage: Eukaryota > Metazoa > Echinodermata > Ophiuroidea > Amphilepidida > Amphiuridae > Amphiura > Amphiura filiformis. Next base: position 34,555,892 of record NC_092628.1, read on the forward strand.
TGTCAAGTCTTTGAATTTTGTGACTGCAATTGTATAAAATCATTGCAAAATTGCATGTTTTTGGCCCATTACCCCTCAAATTACAAAACTATCAAAATTTGACTATTATTGGTAGTTTTGCTGTTTCATTTGGTAAAACACAATATGTTTTAATCCAAAATAAACAGTGTTGTATTTTTCTGGAATGAGGAGTACTCCAAACGATAATAGAAAATAGTGCCACTATCAATTTGCGACAGGAGGCGTCTGTATTAAAGACTAATTTCTGAATTTCTTCTCCTTGATCAGTTGCACCATTAGGTTCTTGAAAAGGATTACTTCTGCTTGGGATGACTAATGAAGGCTGATTTGGTTCTATTTGGGTTTAGCTTGATAAAATAATGAAGATAATGAAGAGCACGTACTCCATGCATATAATGGCGGGTAAATGAGGGAGAAACACTGCACAAGAATTTCATTAATGTACATAAATGCACAACTTTGAAATTAATGGGTTCTTGCTGGATATAAGACATTGATGCATAACGGAGAAGACTCCGAGTAAATTAAGTTAGGTGAATATTCATTATCATCATCGCCGCACATTTGATGGTAATGTTAATTGATTTTTACTCACATTCTTGTGATTCTTGAAGACATGGTAAAGCATGGTGTATAAGGATATGCATATAGCATGCACTTTGAAGTTTTATGCTTAAAAGCATTTTGTAGTCATAAGCTAAACATTCCTTTAAATTCTCTGATATTGTCAATATTGCTAGTTTTTTATCAAATTTGAATCAAATTATCTAATTTGGACATAGGCTCATGAAGATTTGAAATATTGGGGGACCATCCCCCGGGTCTCATGGAAGAACAGGATACCTTAAAAAATCCACTGAATGAGTAACCCAGGCCAAAGTGGAGATAAAACAAAATCCATTATGACGTCAAGCCTCATCCGATGCACAATGTCAGTGGACAGGGTTTTGTGCGGAAGCTTTTGAAATACACGAATTAGCATTTTAACCTTAAAATTATGAATTTTACCTTGTGAGTTTTACCTTTAAAGTATTGAGGAGCCTTATAGGGTACTTCATCCCTTCCCACCAAAATAGTTTTGGAGCCACCGGTAAAATGAACAAATAATTATAAAATCTGCAAGTCATTAACATAATTAACCCATGTGCAGTCAAATTTGGTTACACTGCAGTATACACAAATCAAAGTAAGAAAACAAATCTTTATTGCATACCAATTATGCCAGCTAGCTAATTAAGCAGCCTATATGCACTCTTAATAAGTACAATATTCATATCACGCAGCAATTGAATACATTTCTTTCATCTTTTGTGTGATTTCTAAAAAAATGACTGGAGGCTAGGGGTAACTCAGGTTTTATGTTGTGATTTTATTAAAATTGACATATTACTGGTTCAGGTGGTGTGTTAATAAATTCATCTCATATTGTAGCTTATTGTGGTAATAAAATGACTTTATACAGTCAGGTTACACTGATGATCAGGATTAATATTATGTATTTTTGAATCTTTCTGTGTCATATTCCCTGTATGAATTGGTGTATTAATTTGATTTGCACAGTGATGGGTTTATAACAAAGATATTTAAGTGAAATGAATCTTACACAATATGTAGAAGTATAAACAAAATATTAATTGTAGACAAAGGTATGGCAAAATATTATATGTATGGTGTAAATTTGTCAAATATTTTTGGTCTTTGATACATTTGATCCTCAAATTTCTGGATCCTTAGAACATTCAAGGGATGAAGCCTTCATAGGTAAAAATGGAAATCTTTAATCAAATATATTACTTATGCAACTCTGAAATATTACTGCAAATATTTATCAGCAAAATGTCTTCGGCAGCTCTGAAGATACATTAAATTGATTGCAACAAGTGAAGTACAATAGCTTTGTAGGTGCTTGCTTGGCTCTCGATTAAACTGGAATGGAGGAAGCAGAACGTATTGAAAACTGCTAGTGCTGAATTTATGTTACATCTTGAAATATTTACTCATGTAACAAGGTGTTCTTGTTATTCTGATGTATGGAGGAATGAAATGGGTATTGGATTAAACATGGAACAGACAAAATGTGCTGACAGTATGTAGTGAATCTTGGGACATAATGGCACCAATTTTGAGGTATACTATTCTTACCATTATTCAACCGGAATCATTACAAAAATAAGGATGATAATGTAGCCATGGGTAAACGCTTGATTCAGTGGTTCTATAGATCAGTGTTAGCATGGTTAGTAATAGTACCGCAATATTTGCATATTTTCCTACCAGATTTGTCCTCCTCCACCAAGACCAGCCTGCCCCCTCCCAAAACTTATGGAATGAAGAAGACAACATTTGTTTGAGTTGAAGGATTTGGTCCCCCCCTCTTCCTGTCACCAATAAAAATTATGATATTATCATGACAGGTTTATATTATGAGACAAATATGAAAGCCAATCAATAATAATTCTGAAGTTTAAAATGTACCAAAATGTTGCCCAAATTTAATTCAAATTTGCAATTATATCGAGTTGTGGTACAGATATGTTTTTTTTCTGCAAAAGAAACACTGATTATAATCCCTAAAGTTGATGCGCATTTATTATTCATGGAAGACATGATACACAGTATGTTCGATCCATATAGTATTAAACCTGTATAGGAAATATATAGGAATATAGGACATTTTGCATGGTGTCAATATGTAAAATGATATTGAAAAGTATATGCTTGTGAGTTATTAATAATGAATCACTTTATGATAAATTGATGTATGTATCATGACATTACTCCATTTTAGTGGAAATTTTTCACATAATTAAATTTTGCCCTTAACAGTGTTAAATGAAATTATATTCATTTGTTAAGTTTGTTAAAAAATTTGTTGTTTTCAGGCCTAGAAAAAACTAAAAAGTACATGCTGCATAATTTTATTATAATGGTTTTGAAATACTTGGAGTGAAATTAATGATGCATAGGATTTTGCACCACTGATGATGTGAAGATATAGATGCAGACAAATATTACAATATTTATGTTATGCAGATTATATTCATTTTATAGGTTATTTTTATTTTCCACATGTATATCCCATAAAATTACTTTGCTGGAGTGAAATATATAGAAATTCCTCAAAGAGCCAAGATAGACTGAAATGTCAATTTTAAAGATATTTTCAAATACTAGTAATAGTATGTAACTAAGCTATATGTACTATACACACAACATATGGAAAGATGTAGATTATTTACCAAAATAAAAAATCAGTTTGAATAAAATAAAAGAAGATATATCTATATAAAGACGGAAAACAAAATGGAATGAGATGAGATAAAATTAATCAAATCAAATCAAATCAAATCAAATCAAATCAAATGATTAATTGGAATAAATCAAGTTCCATTGAATACTGTATGACCATCCCTGGTATGGCATTTTTGTAGTGTCTCTTAAAATGGTTTCTATATAGCATCTGTCTCACAAGGAATCATTTCAAGAACCACAGGTAAAAGTTTGTCTGTTTGTTTGCCTGTCCATGCTTGAGTCCATGGAAATCCATCCCATAGACTAGACTCATGCAAAATGCATAGGTGAGTATCACCTTTATATAGTACAGTCACTTTTATATAAGAATTTTGGAGTATTCAAGCGACAACATGTTTCTAAAAATATGGAAAAAAAGGTAAAACAAAAAATAACCAAAAGGTTTTTAAAATATGGAGCTAAATCACAAGAAATTTGTTTCTCTCTACATCTCTATCAAGATTGCTAGAAACTATTATATTTCTCATTTGTTCAAAAAATTCTTATCACAATTCAATCTTTCTCACATCCAATAATAGAATATATTGGCAAATAATGTGTTCATTTATCTAGCACAAAATTGCAATCAAAATTTGATCAAATCGCATCTGCCAGCTCTAAAATCGTCAGGCTGTTGTATATTCTACAATGCAGTAGCTCGGTTCTCCCGGAGGTGTTTTACCGAAACACGGACGAATCGTCGGCAGCGATGACTCATCGCTTGGTGACCTTTGCCTTGTGTGGTAAATCCATCCAATTTTATACGGGGGATTAATTTTCACATATCAATATCAGTCTGGAGTACAGCATTGCACTTAACAGTGGGGCTAATTAAAAAGCATCAATGTTTATTGGATTTAGAGGCTGGTGTAAAATTTCAAGTGTTAATTTAATTGCACTGATTTGATTGTGGTGTTTAAAGTGTGCATTGGGAGTGAAATTAAAGGGAGATTACGATTGAGACCGACTTTCTGTCAACGACATCTCTCATTAACACTTGCAAAGATCCTGGAGGTATAGACTAACTGGACATCAGTAATGTGGATAGGTTTTAATTGCTGTCATCTTGAACTGAAAATGAAATGTTTACATGAAAAAAAAATCAACAAGGGTGGGGGAGGCTCAGTGGTTTTTGGAATATGGCTATTGAAATATCCAAATATTTACACAGGGTTATTAACATAAATTGGGTTTAGGTACAACAAAATTGATATTTATATAGAACTGAGCTATATTAAATCAGGATTGTGATTAATCTATGAAACAGCATACTGCTTATTATTTGTCAGTGGATGACAGTACACTGTGCAATAATTCTGATACTCCAAGTGATATGACGATTTTGTACAAGAGTACTACTAGGAAATGATGAAAATGATAGGTTACCGTTCATGGAAGCCTAAGGCTGATATTATTTTTTTATAAAAAGAGTGACAAATCGCAATTTTTCTGATAAAGATATGTTGACATTGGTAATAGCTTTGCATAAATGATTAGTATACAGACACTTGTCTCAATTTTTAAATGCACAAATCTCAAAAAATAAATATCAGCATTTATGTATTGAAATTACATTTGCCGCATATAGTCTTTGCATTTGAGTGAATACATATTTGCCTTGATTTGAGGTACATGTATTCTCAGATAGAATTGAATATGTGACCCATCGCATTAAAACCGAACTTCACGGCTGGCTTCATTGGCAGATCATAACAATGAAAGAAGATGAGAAAATATAAAGAAAATAAAAAGAACTTTGAGCTTGTTTTGCCTCATAAAACATTTTTACTATATCTGATTTCAACAAGTAAGGTGTCATTTAAAAGCTAAAAAACAGCAGTTTATCCCAGTGTTTAAATCTTCATTTTCATCTCTGCCACAAAGTTGTCGGTTTTGATGTGATGGGTCACATATAGCTAGTATATAATGTGCAGAGCAGTTAGTGATGAGCATGAAGCCCTGCAAGAATATTGTGCATGTGCTTCATGGGGGCCAAAGGAGGCATTTTGAAAATTGAGTTACTATAATAATATTACCCTATAAAATACATAAGGCTGTCACACCAAAGGTCTAGCATACTTGGTTCTAAAGTTTTATGATGTGTATTCTTCTGTGTATTTTATTGTTTCTTTACTCCATCTTTTTGCCTGGATCTCAATTTCAAATTTACCGCCTTTGGCCCCTGTGGAAAAGATCTTCACATAATAGATAAAGGCTTGTTCTCATTTTTTGGGACATTTGAAAGTCTCTCACATGTATGAGACCCAGGTGGGGGGGGGGGTCAACTCATACATTTGTGGTGGGTATATTCCCCCGGAACTTAGAGGTGGTGGGTCTTTGGGAGCTGATGTTGTACCGGTTAAATGGGGTCTTTTGGAGCTGCAAATAGGTAAAAGTGGGTCTTTTGGAGCTGCGAACAGTCAAAATCATGGGTCTTTCTTGGCTTTTGGTTGTAAAAAAACCCCAGAAATGTGAGGAAGACTAATTTTATAGAGGTCTTTAAGACCTCAAACTTTCAAAAATTAAAGGTCTTTTGGAGCTCTATTTTGATCACATTTAGGAGGGGGGGGGGGGTCTTTCAGAGCTGCAAAATCCAAAAAGCTGCAAAAGCCCAAATCCAAAAAATGACCATACCTGTATGGTCATAGCGCCCCCTATATGAGATAGTTGCTGATATCAAAAATGCCGTATTGATTTCTTATGAACCAAATTGAATTGTATCTGATTATACAACTTCAATTTGTCCTAGATTTTTTACATCTACATGTGAAGATGTTTGCTCATAGCCTTTAGTGTAATTTGCAATTACTCATCAAATTTCTGATGCATAAATTACAACACCAAAACATCTAATAAATAATTTCTGAATATTTCAGGTGCACAATTCTTGTGAATCACAATACAATGCGCCACCAGCACCGCAGCTTGTTTTTCAATGTTAAATCTAAATTTGTCAAAAAGGGACATAAATTCCATTTTCATACAATTTCACATAAGATTTTAAATATCAAAGATTCATTAATATTGTCATTTGTCAAATGATATTGCCTTATTTGGAAGTTGGTGAGATGTCACAAATAGAGAAACTGGAGTCACATGTATAATATTAAAGCACATAGGGAGGTACAGGTTCAGTGAACTAGCCTCTTCTCAGGAAGCCTGACAACCCACTGTCTTCCTCCAAAATGAGCTGAAGGTGTCTAAAGGAAATCAAAAGTAACCTATTCCAAAATATTGTATAAGGATTTCCCACACCTTTTCACCGGGCTTTTCACCATGTATCCTTCATTGTATTGTATGGGAATTCCATCATGAGAATGATACAGATCATCTCATTTTCCATTCAGATGTGGGTGTATTTTACAGGTTGTATTTGTATTAAAATTATCCCACATTTAACTCTGTTATCTTAGGCAGGGGAAATATATGTGGAATAACCCATTTTGGTCTGACATCTGTTTGCCAGTCAGTGCATGTGAACCATGCACAGGAGAGAGAAGAGCCGGGAAGGTGATTACTGGAGATAACTGCATATCTCAGAGCTTTTGTGCGATTTTGGCCCGATAATATGGTCCACCTGGACCATATGGCACAGGAGCATGTTTGACTTACAAATATTTTCAATTAAAGTACATGCTCCAAGAGCATGTTTGATTTAGAATGCTCCAGGAGCATGTTCGACAAATATGCTCCTGAAGCATGTTTCTAATTCAAACATGCAAATTGAAAATATTTATAAGTAGTCAAACATGCTCCATTGAAAATATTTATAAGTCAAACATGCTCCTGTACCAGGATGCAGGACCATAATGGTGTAGGACCATAATGGTGTAGGACCATAATGGTGTAGAACGGTACCATATGGTCTTATCAGGCCAAAATCGTACAAAAGCCATCTCAGATGTTCTTTGGGATATTTTCAAGACAGAGTGTGGGTAAAGTAGAAATTATAGTGAACAAGCACTTCCAAGCATGGTAAGTTTCTCTTGCTGTAGAATATTTTTTCATTCCATCATGCTTTTATACCTTGCTTTGCTGGGGTGAAGATTTCTGGGTATGCCCTGTTTTTCACAGAACTGAGTACATGGACCTTTTAATATGATGATCAATCTGTTTTTAAAAGAGTAAAAAATGTATTTCACAATACATCTAGCCACAACTGTTGTACAGGATGTTCTTGGGTGGTGTTTGCAAATAAAGGAAATGAATTTTGTATCCTTTACAAATGTGTTTCCTGAGTTACTCGGAAACATTCCACACCTTATTGTTTTTTGATAACCCATGATTGAGAATGTCTCTTACGCTATGTGGCAAGTGGAGATACGGAGGTTTCCTGTAGCAATTACCTGTGTAGGTTTATGATCAAATGTATCTTTTAAAGGGATAGACAGTGATTGGCTGAACCAGATCACTTTAAAAATCCATCAAAATTCAGATTTTTTAGTTAAAGAATCATAAAAACATGTTCAAGCTATAAAAATAAGCCATGCAAACAAGTGACATGAGACCATCATATTTATTATTTATATTCAACGTGACTTATTATCTTTGTTGATCATATGGTGAAGCAGTTATGCAAGTTATTTTGTCAGATTGAAAATCTTCGATTGCTCTTTTAAGATACTGCTGCAAAGGTCTCTCTTTGGTATTGGAGAGAATTGAAAAAAAAATGCAGTTTTGATATAGGTACTGTGCCGAGGCACTTTGAAATGTTTGTACAAAACCATTCTGGAACAAGGTAGAATGTGTAACATAATTTTAAAGGTCCCATGGGGGAAAATGGTAAATATATATGGCACATATATAGCAGCATTTCTGCTAATTTATCACCATTTTGCAGAATTCAGCAGTGTTTTAACAGATTTTGTGGTGATTTCTGCTGACCCGACTGATTTTGAGCGATCTCCTATTTCTCCCCATGTGACATGGGGTCTTTTTGACAGGGATCACAAGTTATTTGGTATTTTGTGTAAAACATTTCAGATTTACCAAATGTTCCATTTTGCAGATCAATTTCACCACAAAACTAGACCTAAGATCATGGTGTTCTCCAGTCTTATCCAGCTTCTAATTTGCATAATTACCCACCCAACCTTTTTAAACAAGTGGTTTAATTATGCAAAATAGCAAATGAAACAATTCACATCTCCATATTACACTTTACAGATCACACACAAAATGGGGGTGAATAATTATTGGGCGATTCCATTTGAAATCCATACCCCTATGGAAGACATCCATTTGAAATCCATACCCCCTGTGTGGAAGATTATGTTCATGTCTTTCATAGGGGGTGTATGGATTTCAAGTGGAATATCCCATTCCAAGCAATCAGCTTAATGTTGCCAATAGTTGTTATGTATGAGCTCATGCATATCTCCCTAGCTGCCAGATCTCATCCATAACACTACTACTTCAATCCTCTGTCCTAATGGCATTATTCTGTATTTTGTCTCTCTTTCTTGCAGGAGAGTTAATCAACATGTTGCTTTGGAGATCTGAATTGACTGCTGAGGAGGAGGAACCCCCCCCCCCATCTTGGGAGTCTTGCTTCCCTTACTTTAATTCTCAGTCAGAATAAGATATTGATTATTCCTCTTTGAGACAAATTTGTGTATTTTTATAGCTCACTCTATAATTTTTTTTCCCCACCCCCTGGGGAAAAATATCCCGGTGTCGCCACTGGCAATTGCTCATGTGTAAAACACTTGGCGTATTGCTAATAGGGAACTCAATTTTTATGTAGAATCCTGTTTTTCAACAAGCTTTAAAAGTACCTGATAGGAACAAAATGGGGTCTTCATCTAGGGTTAAAAAAAGGTTCATCTCAGAGCATAGGTATGTGAAATTAGATTTGCCAGCCCTGCACGATTGCCTTTTGGTTGTTTTGGTTGTAAAAGAAACGAAGTGGGCCGAAAATACAATAAAAAAATCTGACATAGCACAAAGCTTTTTTCCCCAAATAATAATTTGAAAAAAAATGCATCGCACATAGCTGACCAAATTTTTCTGTGCTTAGGTTTTTTTGGCCACGTGCATGATACATGAGAACGTTCAACAAAATATAGGGTCTTCAGAATTTAAAGCAGAGAAAAATCATAGGAGTTGAGCAGACCTGAAACTTCATGCATTGGGGTGATTATTTAAGATCCTTTTTTTTTTTTTTTTCTTATGGAAAAGTTAAAGAACTTCAACATGCAGATTTGAACACAATGTTTAAGACGAACTGGAACATGCTGAACTATCTGGGGATCTTGAAGGGGGTGGTAATCTTGCATCCTGGTTCTTGAATAGAGATCCTGATATCAATGAATGTTTGCAGCCATGTTAATGGATTCAGTGCTAGTCTGCTAGGGAATAAAATCAAATCTATGTGAGGTATGGGGTGTTGTCAACTAGGCAGTACTAATGCGGTTGCTGACTAGACTAATAACACAACCAGTTAGTGCCACTATCAGTGACTATGTGATTATGTACCTCACATTTAAAGTGCGACTATATCTGTTAAAAGCAATTTAAATAATCAAATTTTACACAGATGGAACTGTCTGGAGTCAGGGCAGTGAACAGATTACCTGCATGTTATTATATGAATCTAAGATCTGTTTACACTGTAAAAAGCGGCAAGTTAAGTTTCCCCTCAAAATAGCTGATATTAAGTCAAAATTGAAATGTGACTTTTCTTTATAGTGCAAACAGGACCAGCATCATTAAAATATTGAAAGGACCAAAAAATAGCAATTTGTTACATTCGTGCATTTCTGAATGTATGTGGCAGTGGGGTGGGGGTGTATGTATTTGTGTGACACAAATGTATGTGATGTGTTACTGTTCGGTAAGGTTTCTAAAATGGCCCCCTCTTCTGAAGTACAATACCCTTGTCGATGTATTTTTAGGTCACTTGTCAAAGGTCATTTAAGGTATGTTTCCAAAAATTTACAAAGTATTCATTTGTCCACAGAATCAGATAAGCTTTATCTTTGGGTAGGAGGACATCAGGTGAGTGTAGTTATTTGAGGCCAAATGTCATCTAGAGGTCAAATGAGGCCACATGGGGTCAAATGAGGCCACTAGGGGTCAAATGAGGCCACAAGGGGTCAAGATTTCAGATTTTAAAATTGCTCTGAATTAGGCTCAAAGTTGGTAGACATATCGAGGAGGAGGGGAACATGTTAAAAATCCTAACAGTTGTTGCTAATAATCTTTTATAATATTTGGCAAAGAATATTAAACTAAATTAAAATTTGACTGAAATCATATATCCAATTCCTTGGTACAGTTTTGGAACAGTATGAAGCCGCGAACATTCACTTAACAAAGTGCTGGTGTATCATGTATACATGCTATTTAAGTTGCTGCATAGATTAGAAAAGATGTAGCCTACATTACAATTTTTCCTGGTCAGTATGCCTCTGAAGATTGCATCATGGTTTAAGTAACTTGGCAAAATGTTATTATAAATTGAAAGATTTACACATACATGTAGTTGCTATGAAACCTTCATCCTTCAGCAACACAAATAATCCTAAGATTGTTCTGACATTCTCAAATTTTTCCTAAAATCAATACCACCTTTTAAAGCCACAGTATGCAATTTCAAACATGACAAAATAATATTAGTAAGAACTGTCAGTAAAGTTTTCTATCCATTTTACCCTTAGGTACTATACTGACTGTTTAACAAAATTAGGTTTGAAAAAAGTATCACAATTACTGTTTAAAAGATGGATGAATGATAATCATCACAAACATATTTTTAAAAGATTGTATTTTGGCTTTCCTAGCACTTTAGATTGCAGCCCAATAGCCCCCAATGCATGCATGCCTTTGAGGTTGAAGCTTTGAAGTGACAGCGCTACCTGTCAAATAGTGCGATGACACAAGTTGAATAAACCAAATGAATGCCAAGGTTTCCATATAACTGGGTGTAACAAACATGTACAGAAAGGTTGTAAGTGTTATGGTTGCCTTGTGTTTGTTATACAGGATTGCCAACAGTTTTAACAGTAGCATATTTCTTAAAGTCACAGTATTGTTGTGAAAAGGTACCCTCATGTTCCATTTTACATTATGCAAGCTGGGATGCAGGCATGCTCACACCCACATATCCTCTTGCCTTGCACACGTTCCCACAGTTAGGTCACACTCCCACAATGTGGTTACGCTTCCACCAGTGTTGTTACGCTTCCACCAGAGTGATTATGCTCATACCAGAGTGGTTACGCTCCTACCAGTGTGGTCACGCTCCCACCAGTGGTCACGCTCCCACCAGTGTGGTCATGTGGTTTATATGCTCAGCAAAGCGTTTGACCGCATAAACCATAATGTACTCATTCGCAAATTAATCAATCTTGGAGTCCGCCCCCCTGTGGTGGCGTGGCTTTGCAGCTTCCTTACGCAAAGAGAACAATGTGTTCGGTACAAAGGCGCCATTTCATCGTGGATAACGCTGAAGGAAGCTTACCCCAAGGCACCTTATTCGGTCCCAATGGATTTCTTGTCATGATTAATTCTGCACTTGTTGACACATCATCGCCTATCTGTGTTCTCAAATATGTTGACGACATGACCATCATAGAATCAGCCAAAGCAACGCAGCCTACCACCATGCAAGATCAGTTGAACACTTTCGCAGACTGGTCAAATGAGAACAACATGAAGCTCAATCCTGAGAAGTGCGCATATATGTCAATCTCGTTCTTAAAGCGACCGCTAAATCACGTGCTGAAACTCTGTAACACTGATCTTAATCAGGTGGATGTCACCAAAATCCTTGGCGTCCAAATCTCAGCTGACTTGACATGGTCAACTCACATTGATCAAATGATGAAGAAAGCCAACGGTAGGCTTCATATGCTTAAGCTGCTGAAAAGGTTTGACTTGCCGATTGAAGATCTTGTGACAATATATGTTGGCTACGTCAGACCACTTACAGAATATGTTGCTCCGGTTTGGCATTCAAGCATCACCGCCAAACAACAATCCGCCATTGAACGTGTGCAAAAGCGGGCTTGCAAGATCATCCTGGGCAGCAAATACTCCACCTATGATGAGGCTTTGACCACATGCAACCTTACTGTGTTGACGGAGAGAAGGAAACATATCTGTGTAACATTCGTTAATGCAATGATGAGTTCTCATCAATTCCGCGAATGGCTGCCTCCCCCGCGCGGCAGCAGCACAAGTCGGTTACCGTAATTCAGATCATCTGACCACTGTCCGTTGCAGAACTAAACGCTACCAAGAAAGCCCAATACCCTATCTCACTAAACTGTACAATGACCAGCTAATGTGATCTTTTATCATTATTATCATGTGCAATATTATGAACAATTTTGATGCAAATGTGTTCTCATCAATGTGTGGTACTCGTTTGAAATATGTATTTTGATGTTTTTCACCTTGAATTTATGGAGTAAATGGTTTAAGTGTGGGGGGGTGAGTGGGTGTGTGATTGGGTGAGTTTGGTGGTTGTGCGTTTAGTGTTGCGTGGTGTTGATCGGGTGTTGATGATGGTGTGTGGGTGTGTGAGTGTTTGTAAAGGGGTGTGTTGGTGTGTGTGAAGGCAGGCGCTGTGAATGTGTTAGGAGTCTGAGTCGTAGTAGTGTGGTGAGTTTACTGTTCAAGCGTGAGTACATGAGTGTTGATAAAATGCTCTCTTTTATGTCAATTTTAATGAATAATGTGTAAAATATGTTTATTATATTTTGTAAATATGTGGCAATTCAGTTTTTACTGCGAGTGCATATTAATAAACCATTTATCTATCTATCTATCTATCTATCTATGCTCCCACCAGTGTTGTTACGCTCCCACCAGTGTTGTTACGCTCCTACCAGTGTTATTACGTTCCCACCAGTGGTCACGCTCCCACCAGTGGTCACGCTCCCACCAGTGTGGTCATGTGGTTTATATGCTCCCACCAGTGTTGTTACACTCCTACCAGTGTGGTCATGTTCCCACCAGTGTGGTCACGCTCCCACCAGTGTTGTTACGCTCCTACCAGTGTGGTCACACTCCCATCAGTGTTATTACGCTCCCACCAGTGGTCACGCTCCCACCAGTGGTCATGCTCCCACCAGTGTGGTCATGTGGTTTATATGCTCCCACCAGTGTTGTTACACTCCTACCAGTGTGGTCATGTTCCCACCAGTGTGGTCACGCTCCCACCAGTGTTGTTACGCTCCTACCAGTGTGGTCATGTTCCCACCAGTGTGGTTACGCTCCTACCAGTGTGGTCATGCTCCTACCAGTGTGATCATAGCAGGGGGACCCCAAATGAGTTGGATTATTAACTCATCCCCCTAAAAGCAACCCCCAAAAAGAAAATGTCAACCCTCCCTAACCATCCTCCACTGAAATAGTGTAAAGTTGAAAAATTGGCACAGTAAACACAAAAATTTGCCCATCAAATTTGAGTTTCAATTGAAATAAATTGCATGTTGAGCGCACAATGATGCCCACCAGGATTAAGACAACTGATCGTGATACGTCACTGAACATATAAACTATTTGGATCCCAATAAACTCCCATCCTCATACACACACCCCATCTCACTGACACAACCACACCCTCCCCACACACTCTTCAGAGGATTTCAAGCAAAATCTTGAAACAAACCTGAAGAATCTGTTCACCAATTTGCAGCTATCTTGCTCCAATTATTTTATTGCAAAACATAGTGTATCTCAAGAACTGCACCATCGGAAATTGTTTTTTTTTTTTTTTTTTTTTGCATGTTTTTAGTATATTTTAATATACTTTAAAATTAAAATTCCTGAACGAAACAAAATTGTATAAGACAGTCATAGACACTTTTGAATTTTGAAAATAGACTGCTTCATTCTTGAAATATAAGACTTTTTTTGATTCATTTTGAATCCTGTCCACTGATTCAATACAGCATTCAATGAGATGTGTATTCAGTGGTATTAGGCAGGAATTCAATTCACAGTATTATGACTTGTGGACTGGATTCAAAATGAAGTGCGACTTTCAAATTTAAGAATGGAGTGGTCCATTTGCCAGTGAAGTCAAGTGTTATATGTAATCCAATTATCACTATGTCAACTGAAACACACTTTTGGGTCCTGAACCCAAAATCAAAATGATCGCAATATAAAGTCTATGGCATGTAAATTCTAAAATTCTTAAAGTAATTGTACAATTCTAAAAGGTGTGTGATCCAGATATCAGGGAGTTATGTAACCACTTCACTGGCAAATATTCCAAAGTCATAAAATATGTGGTATGGTACCTGCGTTATTACTCAATAACATACATTATTCCATTCCCTTCATATTGGCATTTATAGAATACAGAAATTAAATTTTCTGATGGTACAGTTCTGTCAGAGACACCTTGTAATAGTCTTTACCAACAAAGTACAGCTATACACATTACAGTGACTAATGAAAGCTCATGAATGTGGGTGATTTCAAATCACTTTCATGCTTCTCTACACAGCAGATAGAAACTAAAATAAATTGGATTAAAATACAATGGAATTTTATCCAAATAATGAAGTCATTTGTGCGGTTTGCAATAATATTTTGTCACTAAATCTAGAGAGCTTTCTGTATGTTCTGCTTATTATTCCCTGCATTTTTTTTATGAGGGCCCTCTATAGGTGACCCATTTCCTGGGCCAATTTTCAAATGAAAACTGAACTCCAATTGTAACCTACATGACTCGGAATGGTAAAGACAATATTGTTGCAATTCTCACATGATGATTTTGCCTGAGCTGAGTAAAGAGAGATACAGGAGAGATCATGCTTGGGGGGGGTCATAGGGGGACATACTATCCCATCAGAAACAAATATTTTCAGGTGAAAAAAGTACATTCTCTTCATCCCAGATACATTCAAGTACATATCATTACATTTATAAAGATTACTTAGCTTTGAGTTCTGTTAAATGTCAAAAAATGTTAATTTTTAATCATTTGCCATAAAAAGATATCAAAATGATTAGATATCAAGGACATTCCTCGTATTCAGAATGCAATTTGGTGTGTCTGATGTGCTCTCAGGTCCAACAAAAAATATTGTGCAAAGGTGGGGACCAATGTAGTTTCAATACCATGCACCTCAATATGGGAGGATATTTTCATTTTGTGAGCGAAAGGTGGTACTTATTTATGACAATCAAGGTAATGTATGCTTACTTGATTAATAAAACCAATATTAATAGATACATGGGATATTAATTAATCTGTGTTAATTGACATTGGAATAGATAGTATTGACTGATCTCAAGAGTTTGTAAACATTTGTGGTTAGATTGGTATTTTATACAACTATTTCAATTGATGTGACCTGTGACAAAGATAAGTGAAATGCTAACAAAAGTTTCGAAATAAAGCCAGGGCGATGCTGTTAAACCATGGACAATTTTGGCAAATGCAACAATTTGCCAAATTCCAAAATCTACTTATTTGGGTCAATTTTTGCCTACCATTGGTAGTTTAACCATTTCCTTGAATCTGATCCTATTGCAGGGCAAGTGCTTTTTATTTTTTGTGTTTCAAATCATAAATATATCAAGTTGTTCTGCAAATCTGTTGAGATGTTGCCGATTGGTTTTCAATTAGTTCATTGATTTTTATCTTGCTTGTAAACAGATTTATGAGCTTCAGATTTTGAATATTTTATAAATATAATATTTTTATATATATTTAAAAGGGCATTTTGTGATCCACAGCTTCATCCCCCCACTTTTCTCAAAACAAGTTGAGATTTTTATATCACTGGAAACCTCTGGCTACATGTTTATGTACAAAATATTTCTTGCAGATTAATTCGTTTAGCAAAGATATTGTGAAATTTGAATTTCGTTTCGTTCTGGTATACCAGAACGAAATTACAACGCATTGTCTATGGAACAGTGCGATACACATAATCATGCATAACTCGTGAACGCAAAATCGTAATCAACTGAAATTTTGGGAATATTTTTTTCGTGGATATCTACTGAAAAATGTCATAAAAAGAGGATGCTAGGGTCACAAAATACTCCTTTAAAGGAGTGTTTTGTGATCCTAGCATCCTCTTTTTATGACATTTTTCAGTACATATCCACTAAAAAAAGCCTATTCCCAAAATTTCAGTTGATTCCAATTTTATGCTTATGAAGTTATGCATGATTATGTGTATTACACTGCTCCATAGACAATGTTGTTATTTCGCGTTCTGGTGCACCAGAACTAAATTCAAATTTCATGATATCTTTGCTAAACGAATTAATCGGCAAGAAATATTTTGTACAGAAACATTATGTAGCCAGAGGTTTCCAGTGATATAAAAATCTCAACTTTTTGAGAAAAGTGGGGATGAGGCTGTGGATCACTAAATGCTCCCTTTAAATCCCAGTTTAAATATAACCTGGGATGCATGGAGGATGCCGGGGGAGGATGCACCCATTCAAAATGCTTCACTGGATGCAGTCACCATAATGACCCCTTTATATAATCCAGAGATGGCACATTTGAATTTTCTCATCAGGGAGGATATAAAGGCCCATTCAGTGGCCCAGCAAAAGTGTAAAATAATTAAATTGTACATAAATTGCTTGAAAGTGAAGGGTAAGTCATTAAAAATTGTCATTAGGTATTTTTAAAATGAATTTTTTCATAAGTTAAAACCTCATTTAAATACATGTACATGTAGGTGAATAAGGGTAAAATTTGACATTTGAGTCAATAATGGAGGAGTCTCACGATTGAACATCATATCATTGCTGTTCTCTTTTTGTCATCTTTCATATGACATTTAAGCTAATGGGATTATTAGGATACAGCCTTATCCGTCACTTTAAAGCCAATATTCCTACAAATTACAAATATTTGTGTCCTTTCGCTGAGATAATTGATAATGACTTTTAATGTCTCATTGCTCTATAGGCCATGTTATTTACCAAGGCTTTACTGTTGATACATGTATGTGCTTTATGTCCATGTAATTTATCAGCACTAAACCATATGGACCCTGCATCTTTAGTTACAAATGAACCACACCCATAGATAATACACTAATGAATGATTTCCCAATTAGACACCAGAGTAATCCATCAACATTAAACCTGTCAAGAACATTCACTCAGATATTATCATGTTAACATGGCACATTGGTTATGTCATGTGTATGTTACCATGCATTGTAGTTTAATTTACAGCAACATTTACATGATTACATGACAAGGGGGCATGATTAGGCAATATCATGGCAGTACCATGGCATCCCCTCCCAATTTATGCCCCCATCCCCCCAGAAAAAATTACAAAATATTTCCTTCAGTAAGGAAAAAAGGGGAGTGTCTTTGGGTGACTAGTTGCTTGAACTAAATGGGTGATGAATACATACATGAGGGGATCTACTGGTGAATAAATGACATCTACCCCTTCACCTCAAAACAAAGAAAGATTGGCATAAGGGATTGTCACACTGTATGACAGGCAATTTCATCGCTAAAACAATATCCAGGGCCTGACCATATCCATACTATTATAGCGTATCTAGTGAACACTTCAGGTTTTTTTTCACACAAATAAAATGAAAATTCCGGGACAGAAGTAAATAATTATTTTATATCTCAACTGTTTTCAGCATTGTAATTATGAAAATTAGGAATGGTATAATTTGAATGGGATTGTCTATTATATGTACTCCCCCATGAGTTGGTTTGCTAACTCAACCCAAAAAAAGATCACTTCTGCATCAAATCAACTCCCCAAAAAGTACACTTCCTACTATTTTTGTATAAAAATTGTCCCTGATCCCTGGACCCCGAGATTTTTACAAAGACCAACATGCACCCGTACCACCTTGCATGTATATGTACATCGAATGTTGAGTGAAAAATAAGCTTGAATGACTCAATTTCCCCAATTACAATGTCGGATTTACTCAAGTCCCATTTCATATTTTAGATATATTTTGCTGCTGTATGGTATAAAATTAATAAATGTATGAAATGGGAATCTGTATGGTCTCTTTCAAGGGACCAAGGCCTTGGAGTAGGATTTGAAAGGATTCAATGTTCACGCCCTATATTACCATTAATTACTTGTACTAATCATTCACTGAGTAGGAAATAAATGTTATTTAGGCCTAGACCTCCATTAGCAAATCAGTTTATTCTACACTATTAAAGAGGTTGGGGTACCAAGGACACCCTCCTTCCCGCCGAGTGTTTACAAATCAACAACTTGCCAGAATAGGCTCAGAGGGTGCTTGCTGGCTTTTACTTAAGAGATTTTGATGTTGACAGAAACAAGACTGCCTATTTTTTGCCACTTGATGGTTAGCGTTAATGAAGTCAAAGGAGCCCAAATTGGGCAGAAAATGATGATTGGCCAGTTTACTGATCACTTTTGACATAGGAGGTAGGAGGAAACATGTGTGGGCATATATCATCCATGCTGTATCAAATTTATACAGAGCAGAAATTTAGTTTGTTTCACTCCTTCAGACCAGTGGTGTGACCGTCCCCCGGAGCCTAACCAGTAGGGGTGGGGTTGGGGATATAGCACACAATCATCATCATATTATGATCCGTCTGAACATGACAGGTTGTGGGTACACTGTCAAATGTCCTGGGCTGTCCAAAATGAACCCAATTTCAGCATTAAAATTGCACCTTTAAAATTGTGCTTAAAATTGACAAATTTGGCAAAATAAACAAGGCAAACAGCAGTATTGACAAACTTGACGCCCCATTTAAGGTGGTATTGGATGCATTTTCTAGAAATTAGAAAATGCTTTGAGCAAGTTTTAAACAGATTAATGGAGTAGGGTAAAGTACACTGATCAATATGCCTTTTATTTGGAGCAAATCGGACATACGGTTTCCAAAATACATCAATTTATATTTTCTTTGTATCCTATTGTTTTTGTCAATAATCAATATAGTTAATGAGCTAAAAGGACTGGAAAGGCTCATTAATATGTAATTTTGCTTAATATTTTGCTAAAATCAATGCATAAATGTTCAGGTATTTTTATTTTGCATACTTTTGCCCTGAAACTTGGTCAAAGTGTTTCTAATATGGTCTAATGTATTATATAGTGAAGCCGCCCTCTAATTTGCATATTTGCATAATTAATGAGCTAATTTGCATAAATGCTAATTAATTATGCAAATATGCAAATTAGGGGCGGCTTCACTATATAATACATTAGAACATATTAGAAACACTTTGACCAAGTTTCAGGGCAAAATTATGCAAAATAAAAGTACCCTGAACATTTATGCATGGATTTTAGCAAAATATTGGCAAAATTATATGTAAATGAGCTTCTTCGGTCATTTTAGCTCATTAACTTGATTGATTATTGATAAAAACAATAAGATACAAAGAAAATATAAATTGATATATTTTGAAACCGTATGTCCGATTGACTCAAACAAAAGGTATATTGATCAGTGTACTTTGCTCTACTGAATTAATCTGTTTAAAACATGTTTAGAGCACTTTTATAATGCCTCCATAACCACCTTAAATGTATGCAGCTAATTTCTCTGCCAAGTAGATATAGTTAATTAGTTGCATGTAAAATGTTCTAATTTGTCTTTAATATTGCTTTCTGCTTAACCACTAGCAGGCAATTCACTATGGCTTTCGGCTTATCCACTAGCAGGCTATGATAGTAGATCTATGCTCTCATCTGAAGATAACCCATATCGTGTAAATGCTGTTATCTAACCCAATATTACTATCATGTCAATTCTGTAATCATCCCAGCAATCTTCAATAGCCCAAATATAGATTGTGTTAATTGTGCTATCTTCTGAAGATAACCCATATATTATTACTAGATTGTGTCACTCCTGCTATCTTCTGCAGATAACATAATCTTGCTATCATAACTCAATATTAGATTGTGTTAATTTGAAGACTAGATATAGCCCATTTCAAGTCGTATAATAATATTGCTATCTACTGAAGATAGCCCTCCTCCAGGCCAGCACCCAGAGGTAATACTAAACGTTATTCACTTCTTGTTGGCGGATGGTCTGCAGAAATGTAAATATGGTAAGTAAACATGGTAGACTATAGAATGTTGCGGATCATGACATACAACATGCAACACCATTCCTTTTGTTGAAACACCATAATGAATTCGGGAAGAGCTAGTATACCATCTCATTGGACCTATTTTAGAGAGGCTCTTGAGATCAACAGGCTCTTGAAAAAATAGTTAAAAAGCAGTTCACTCATGTTTGTTGTGCAGTACAACTATACTGCACCAAAAAAAGTATCCTTACACTTGCAAAAATAATCACAATTTCAAAACTGAACCATATTGGAGTAAATTTGCTTTTTTCATTCTGCACATTATGACACAATGTGACCTCAAGAAGTAAAGTTGCAAGCAATTGAACAGACAGAGGCCCAGTTTTAAAAGTGACGAACTGGCCTATACAAGGCGCAAAAAGATTCCAACAAGCGCAACAAAGAGACAACACAGTTTCTTCAATGAAGCTTTATTTAAAGCAGTTTTTATTTCAGTTTTTACTTCTCTGTACTTTTCATAACTCTCATTTTATTTGTCCGTTCTTTTGTTTCAGTTTTCTTTTGTTCCTTTTGTTTTAAATTCATCACTCTCAAACGAGATGTCTTGTCCGTGGAGTTTGAATAGGCCAGTTTGTCACTTTTAAAACTGGACCTTCGTCTAATCAAAAAACTTTGCTTCTTGAAGTCACATTGGATTCAATGGGGTGTCATAATGTGCCGGATTAAATAGTGCATCGATTATACAAATAAATTTACCCAAATGGGGTTTAGTTTTAAAATTAGGATTTTTCTTCCAAGTGTAAGGATACCTTTTTGGCGCAGTATATAAGGCATTATAATGTTTGTGTATGTAACTTATTTAGTATTTTCTTAACTAATATAGCATTAACAAATCCCATGATGCAATGGGATTTGTTAATGCTGTATTAGTTTAGAACAGGCCTTCTCAACTGGCGGCGCGCGCGCCATTTGTGGCGCTTGAGTCGAAATGGCGCGTGGTAATTTTAATAATTTTTTCACATAAAATCTAAAACAAAAAGGGGTGAAAATACCCAATCTGGGCCTTTAAAAAACCTTAAAATCCATGAGCTTCCAGGGGCGCTGCCCCTGGATCCCCGATAAAGCACCACTGCCCCTTAACTGCTGTGCATACACGCTACCTTGCTTGACATGTTGGCACTTCATGATCATTAAATTTTCCAGTTGGCACTTCAAATAAACGAGTTGAGAAGGCCTGGTTTAGAAAATACTAATTTCCTCTCCCATTGTTTGTGAACACTGACTTGACATTGCCCACCACCGAGGCAACTTACCCTCTTGACAATCCAGTTACCAATTGCCAGATTTTAATGTTTGAAGAAGAATGACACAAAAGTCATAAAATTTCAGCATTGCATTTTTTGGGCAATAATTGTATTTACAAGTTTTTACAATATAGATATATATATATATGCAAATTTGCAAAAAGATCAAATATTCATTTCTTTTTTCACATGTTTATAAAAATTAAAGTTTTGCGTTAGTATAAATGGAAATATACAAAATTAATTGCACCTTAACATAAATTTAAAGCTCTTATGAACAACAAGTAAAATATATCAGTCTTCAGAAAAGGGGTGCCACTACAAGCCTACAGGGAAGATGTTGTGATTGAGTCTAGGATTAGAATTAGTGGGTTATTATTATTGTATTTGATATTTGTTACTGTATTTGACTTAATTAATGCCCCAGTCAGGCACTTTTTAAATCATTTGAGTAAAGCTTGCAGCCATTGAAGCTTGATGCCCGCAACATATTTCTATGAATCAATGTTGAGTTTTGTTTTGAATTTCATTTTTAAAAAGTACACTGAAAAGGGCGATTAAACAGATGTATGTTTGAGTTCTCTGGGAGCACTGATTAGGTAAGTGGTGCTATAATATTTTGCAATAAACCTTTGACGAGTGCGTACTACTGTGAAGCTGGAGTTAATAACGCGTACGGCGCACAGTTCATTAATTTCCACATGGCAACAGCAGATTGTTAATAAGAGACAAGTGCTCTTCAGCGCAGTAATTATGCGATGTACGCATAAAATACACTCTTGTCAAAAGTTTACTGCAAAAGTATTATAATTCGATTGAATACTGTATAGGAAATTGCCAGGCTTGGAGTTGGAATCCCCGAGTCTGAAGTTGCCCTAAACAAATTATAATATATCAATGCCAAATGGCTTCATGCATCTGGTCTTCATGGATATCAACTGGTGTTCAAACCTGGAGATCATCAGACATGCACAGAAATTTCAGCTGATGATGCATTTAGTAAACAAATTGATAAACAGAACTTCCACACTGCTTGATGCTCTGACCAATCACATCAAAATATGACAGCTGTCTTCAAAAATGTAGATTTCTTAATCAATGACACCTCACACAATGAGGGTGGATGTAGAATTTGATGTACCACAAATTACTTAGTGTTTTTTTTAATGCATTTTCTTTATAATCTTTAAATGTAGGATTCTGACAGCTCATGTTTCAATATGACAGGTCACAAGATGTCAAAGGTACAAAGAGGCAAGAAGGACAAAATGGGAAGGAAGAAAAAACATCAAACAGCTGAGGCTGGCTGTACTTATTCTAACAGATGTTAAGCAGACAAGACAGTAGTTCTAAAAACCAATCATCATAGTATTGTTGGTTTGGATTGGTCTTTACTATTCAGTACTTGCAGATTTGAAGTTTTGAACACAATTTGTATTAATAGTAAGGTTAAAGTTGAAAATTATTCAATTCCTACTTTGCCCATACAAGGAAATTCATTTCATTTGGTACCAAACTTAATAAAGGACACTGATTTGTATTTGAGCTCATAAATGACCCCTATTTTTCAGAACCTCTGTAGCTTACTGATTTTCTTGTCCACAGAATTACAGATTAACATTTCAAGGGGTTAGTGACACATAGACGTAACTCCATTTTTTGCGAAAATGAGATTTTGATATCAGAATTTTCAGAAACATGAGCACTTTTCAATAAACACATAGAAGTAATTCCATTTTTTAAATCAATGGCCAGTGAAAAATAGACTTAACTACATAAGTCAATGTGGACCATTATCTTTAAACTTATTTTTCTTAAATGGTCAAAATGGAGTTAGGTCTTTGTGTCACTGACTCCTTGAATTCCTTAATTTTGTAAACCATACATGCTACAATTCGTACATATTAGCCTCAACAATGACTGCTCACAGAATGTGTAATTTTCAAAATCTGCTATATCTTCATCACATCTGATCATAAATTATTTTCTTCCTGGAGTCAGCCAAGATAGAATAAAATGTCATCCTTGAACAGGATCCATCAAATTTCCCTCATATTATTATATATTATTGAATCTGTTGTACTTTGAGGGCTTTCACACCTATTTTTACTATAAGGTTCAAACTTGCAGTGGCATTAATGATCTACCTGGTGTATTTCCTAGACTCCAGTGGATACTTGGAATACCCATGGAACTTCAGGTATTCCCAACTTGTTCCTGTGTTATATTGCTTCAAAATCATAATGCCCTGAAATAATTTTTATGCTGCATTTGCCATCTGCACACATTTGTTGTTAGCTTTTGTGTTGAAATACATTATTTTTGATAAATATGTTGTTTTAACCACTTTTATTTAGCATATGCTTGAGTAATATGCTTATACACATCCTATCAAAGCATCACACACTGCAATGGCCTGATTTACATTGAACATACTTGAGTTAATAATTGTTTAATTTAAATTCAAATTGCATTAAGTATATAGTTGCTCAGATATATTGCGGAGAATAACTGTGTTACTTTGTACACTTTACCCATAATGCCACACTTTCTCAGGTATCTCCAACCCAAAGTGCTTCATACCTTTCATTTATGTATACAATATTAATGGTGTGTATCCAAGGAGGGGAGGGAACTGGTAAATGCCCATGGTGCTGAATTATGCTGACAATACCATTAAACAATTTCAATCACAAGATGTGAACACTCGTAATACCTCAGGAGGGGGGGGGGGATTTTTATCTTCAATACGAAAGGTCCAAATTTTCCTGATGGATAGCTTTTCATCCCAGCTACATACACTACATATCATTATCATTAAGTACATATCATTAATTTAAAATGATTTAGTTTAAAAATTATTTGAAAAGGACATTCCTCGTATTCAAAATGCAATTTGGCCTGTCTGATGTGCTCTCAGGCCCCACAAATAATCCCATAAAGGGTGGGCGGACCCATTAAAAGGCTTTCTGATAATATTCTGAATGATTATTAAGTCAATGAGAAGAAGGTATGTTTGCCCTTTCCAGACGAACCAAAAAAATCTAAAAATACCCTGCCCTCCCCCTTATTATAAGGTGAAAAGATTTATTTTCTCATGGTAAATGAATGTGTGAAATAATTATAACCTGAAATTTCAAAGAAGCGACACCCAACTACCCTTCATGTTCATTTATAATTTTTTCTTTCTCTGAGATGTCTATTCCCCCTCCCAAATCTGACTGGCTGAAAGGACAAACAAACTTTTTTTCTTGGCCTTGGATTACCAATTGTAACCTTACAGATAGTAAGGCATCAGTGAGATTTAGTGTTTTGCAAGGAATGGTCATAGGTTCAGAGTGACTGTTGTATATTAATGATTTACATACAATTTATTGGGCAAGTCCATGCTCAACAAATAGCTGCATCAGATCAGCGAAAGCAGACAACCATCTACAACAACCAAAAGAGTAAATACGCCCATTCTTAGGCACCCACTTCAAATAACAAGTTGCAGCTTCACATCATCTTTTTCATCATAAATTAATGTACTGGGTATGATATCTCACTCACTAAAAAGAGAAATTCATGATACAGGAGTCGGATATGCTATCTTTAACCATTATTCCCTGACAGATTGCACAAAATATCCATTGGTTACTTGTTCAAGCCTATGCTCATACACCTACACGTATTCTGAATTATGAAATCCAATAGGCTTCTTGAGCCAGTCAACTTAGCAATGGTCATATTCTAACATGCACTATGCCAGCGAAGTAAGCCCAGCAGAAGACTGGAAGATATAGCATAACAATTGTGACCTACTCTCTTACCTGGTCCCTTTCATAGATATGGTTTGAAAAAAAAAAAAAACATATTTCAACCAAGTTGATCTAACCACTCAGTTCAAAAACAACAATAACAGTGAACACTCTATAAAATATTACCCACTCTGAATAAGAATTAAGTACTGTTGGTCTGGAAATAAAGCAGCCACCAATTTGGCCAGTAAATCCGAGCATCTTTAAAGACTTCTCCGAATTCAACACATACGACTTGGCTAGCAGTGTATGTTCTTTCAAGGCAATATAATTCTTGTTATCAACTGTTGACTCCAGGATTTTCAGAGCTTGTAAAGCTTGGCTGCTAGGACGTGGTGCATCTGGGGAGGTTGGTGATGTTGGATAAGTCTGTGCATCTCGAATGGCGCCAACTTCCATTGGTTTGAGACGGATATGACCATTGCGTAGTACCTGGGCTGATATGAAAGATGCCATACACCGAGAGATGAGACGAAATCTAATGGAAGACAAAAGAGTGGATTTGATTTGGAAAATATTATACAAATATTGACTGCTATGAGGGGCATGGTTAAAATTATAGGCCCGCGGTGATCTCAAAACCATGACTATGCCCCGAGGCGTAGGGGCATAGTCATGGTTTTGAGATCACAGGAATCTATATATGAGGTATATAAATTAGTTTATGGTCAGAAATGATTATGAAATGTCATACTGGCCGAAGCTAAATGCTGGTATAACACCAAGCATACAATAAATTCCTATGCCATTTCAATGCCGGAGCATACCTACTCACATTGACTACTCTGGATAGCAGGCCCAGTCCAGAGATAATACAATATGTACTTGGTATTATGTTATATTTGGCAAATTCTTGAGGGAATACTCGGCATGCTTGTAACTCTGCGATATACATACACATGTATACAGGGCCAGAAATTCACAACCAAGTGCGAGAATCCATTTGGATGCAGTCTAGAAGATAGTATCTATGCACCTTATATATTAATGCAAACATACTTAGTATGCTACATGGACACAACAGGTATGTTCGAGCTTGGCCAAGAATGGCCTAATTTACCTGAAACAATTTTAGCTCAAACAAGTCTCCTCAAAGGGCCATTCAATATGGACAATATTTAAGTGTATGCTAAGTTTGACTGAAAATGACCCAACCCATCCATTAACATCTCCCACTGTTACTTACTGATGAGATAGTTGAGACTGTCTTCCCAATCCAATTGCCCCAAGCAGACCACTGGAGCTCCTGTCTTCACCCAGTGCCGACATCATTGGTACCAAATTGTTGAGTGACCGGGATAACGTCCAACTTGCAGTGCCAAAGTTGATCAGGCGTAGTGTGAGTTCTAATGCTCGCCACCACCACAGGAACACTTTGGGCTCATTCTCATGTCTGTGGTACATACAGGAGGATAAAATCAAATCATTAATTACATAATAAATTTTTTCCAGTTCACATAAGGCTTAATATACTCTTAAAAGAGCTTGATCTTTGCATAGATTCAGATTCTGTCCCATCTTTGGGGTTAATTAGTTGATGAAACCATGGACTGTAGAAATATACAAGAGGAATCCATATAGTCAGCCATACTGTCTCCATGTAATTCCCCTAGGACTTTGAATACTACCAATTTTTTGATGGGATGCCAGTTGTTATTTAGGACATACAAACAAGTTAAGAACCAAGTCTTGGATTTTAGTGGTCTAAATACACATTATGTTATTAGAAAACCTCTATAAAACTACAATTAAACATAGAAAATTTGAATGTTAACAATTCTAAAGCATTGAATCATGCAAAGCTGTCAGTACAGGTCCATTGATAGGAGTGATATAGTAGCTTCAGTGGCGATATACATAACAATATGTGCAAATGTGACAGGATCAAGGGGAATGAGTCGCATGTCGGCAATTTTCAATTAGAGGTTTTTTACATCTTCTGGCAGTTTATAAATGCTACATTTTGATACAAACCCCATCAAAATCGGACATCTTGTTACTGAGTTATGAGCAATTTATCAATGGCTGAAAACAATATAAAACAAAAGAATTTGAACACTGTTTTTGCCAATATCTCAAAAACAATATTAGCGACATCCGACTCTCCCCTTGATCATGTCACATATATTCTTACTTTGGTTTACATTGTATACACCAATCCATAAGTTTAGTATACAGTGCACTCTCCTCTTCCAATGTCTGGCATGATGGTAATCGTTGACTTAGATACACAAATAGTGTCAAGTATGCTCCTTGCTTGAAGCTCTCTGCTAAGAACTCATCATGTGTGATTTCAGGTACATTTAGGGTGCTATTCAACACACCCCATCCACGACTTGGATCAGCCATTAGGTCAATATCTGTTTTGGAAAAGTAAGTTTGCCAAAAAAATATTTCAAAATGGGTAATCAATTAGTCACTGCCCCTCTTGGTTGGAAGTAGAAAGAAGTTTTCAAGTGTTTCAATTAATATGCTACATATTACATACACAAATATTACATATTTGAGGTCACCCAGGGACTTGGGCACTCATTCCAATAGATAATTGCAGCTGATGCCCAGTCTCTAAATGCCTTGGGGAATTTGCGGTCCTAGTACTATATACCAATGAGTTGCTTTATACACTATTTGCCAGCCAAGTGTTAAGTGTAATCTGATTATCACTATGTCAACTGGATTGTGCTTTTGAGTCCTGAACCATGATCAAAGTGATCGTCACACAAAGTCCACCACATATACCATAATTCAGATGGTGTGTGATCCAGTTAACTGGGAGTTACTTTGCTGGTGAATATTCCACACTGACTATATGAAGTGGACTCTTCTGATACTGTATGCAATTTGTAGGCTGATTGTCATTGATGATTAAAATTACAGTCTCTCAGCAAATTTGTAGTCCTGTCTCCTAAACTTGCTTCTAGAAGAGGGTCAGTCCATGTCGAAACAGATTGAGTGTACACCCACCCTCTTGGATTTTGCTCTCCTTTGGCTCAGGGGTACCTTTCATGGATCCCTAGGTGAGGTCACAAGAAAAAATTCAAATTCCATTTCGTTTGCGAATGGCGGGCAATCAAAGTTTGGCGACCTCGACCAAAATTGTGAATTTAAGGGGTCCAAATGACAAAGTGCTCTCTTTGACGGGCACTTTCTTCTTAATTGAATCAGTTGTGATCCTCTTTTTGAATGTGGTCACTCACTGGCTGTGTCTGAAATACCTAATGCCAAAAAGATAGATTTGAATTTCGTTGGGATTTCAGAGGGGGTCAAAATCAGCACTTCGTACTGTTCAATCAAATTATCTTGATATTGAAGGACCCATGATAATGTCACAGTGCACTTATAGGTCCTAATTATGTTCAGAATGGATTAACCATATGCCAATGTCTATGAGCAATTAAAAAAAGAGAAATTTCTAGACCCCTACAGAATTTTAGGCCACCCTAAAGTGGTTCAGCCACAAATGGCACTTAAAGTCGGCAAATTTTGACCCCTAATAACTTTAGGTGTACACCAGATATGAATTTCTAGTCTTTTGCATCTGAAAGAATGTAGTTTAATGTTATTAGGAACATAAGATTTGTTTTGTATTTTTTGTGTTTTAGTATTAAGTTGACGCTTTCAAAAATAGTCATTTTTGCCTAACATACCATGCATACAGGATACGGTACAAAATGCCAATTTTAGTATGATATTTTTTTTAATTTTTGATCACTTTATAGCCATTTGTATTATTTATCCTGATATTTCAAGTTGCTCTTGAGTCAAGTAATAAGAAAAAACTACTTTCTAATCCTCTGTATGGATTTTTAAGGGGTCAAAAATGCACTTCCTGGCAACGATGCACATGCAAAGTACAGGTTATGGGGGTCAAATTTCAGAATGCTCCCAATTATGTCAAGTAATATATCAAATTACTCGTATGGTCATGAGGAAAAAAAAATGTATAGTTTGTTATGTGTCAGACCTTTCAGGAGGGCGGTAAGAGGAAAAATGTTCATAGGTCAACGACCTTTTTGAAAGTATCAAAACACAAAAATACAAAACAAATCTTATGTTCCTAGTAACATTAGACTACATTCTTTCAGATGCAAAAGACTAGAAATTCATATCTGGTGTACACCTAAAGTTATTAGGTGTCAAAATTTGCCGATTTTAAGCGCCATTTGTGGCTGAACCACTTTAGGGGGGCCTAAAATTCTGTAGGGGTCTAGAAATTTCTCTTTTTGAATTGCTCATAGACATTGGCTCCTGGTCAATCCAGTCTGAACAGAATTAGAACCTATAAGTGCACTGTGGCATTATCATGGGTCTTTCAAAATCAAAGATAATTTGATTGAACAGTATGAAGTGCTGATTTTGACCCCTCTGAAATCCCAACGAAATTACGAAATCAATCTTTTTTGGCATTAGGCATTTCAGACACAGCCAGTGAGTGACCACATTCAAAAAGAGGGTCACAACTGATTTAATTAAGAAGAAAATGCCTCTCAAAGAGAGCGCTTTGTCATTTGGACACCTTAAATTCCCAATTTTGGTCAAGGTCGCTAAACTTAGTAGGCCCGCCATTCGGGAACGAAATTGAATTTGAATTTTTTTCTTGTGACCTCACCTAGGGGTCCATGAAAGGTACCCCTGAGCCAAAGGAGAGCATAATCCAAGAGGGTGGGTGTACACTCAGTCTGTTTTGACATGGACTGACCCAAGAACAGAAAATCCTATCAACATTGTGATAGTTGAACTTGAAGCAAATATATTCAACTTGTACAACTGGTACAATGTAAAAAGTAGTCATTTTGCATTGATCCACTTTCTGAAAATATGTTTCTTCAATGTGTAAAAAAGATTTCCTTTTATCCGTAATTAAAATTGATAATTGTCCATATTCACCAAGCAACATTGCCATTTCAAGCTATGTCATTTTGGTTCAAGAGTAAAGAGCACAATAACTTACCAGAACTAAAGTGAGCCTCAATACATGCCTCCACTAGCTGGGCCATGTACTTAACCGATGCCACAGTCCTACATGCAGATGTTATGCATGGTAGTGAGACAGCACTACTTGATGTCATTTCCAGCCATCCCGTGATTCCTTTTATTATAGCTTCAGGAGCTCCATGAATAGGTGAACAGTTGTTAAGCAGGGACAAGATGATGTTGAGAAGTACTTGGAGTTCTGGCACACGTTGGTCTGGGGTTCCACCTAGGAATTATAACAGGTATAATTATAGTCTAGCGAATGGAAAATACAATCGCAAAACAATTTTTTTGTTTTCTGCAAAAATGCACAGGGCTTAAGTGTAGATGACCTTGTTTTTGGATTTACTGCATGGTCATAATATTTTCCATTTTCTACATTAAATGATACCAAATAATCCAATTGACTCAATAAAACATAAAATGTAACACAAACACACTTTCACATATCAATGCACAATTGATATAAACAATAAACATGATGATGATGATATACAAACCATGTAAACACTCATGCCCTGTCTGTATTTGACACTCCACCTAAATTTTGGTAGGCAAACTTAGGGCCAAATTATAGGCTGTAAACCAGGGGCTGTCAATCAATGGCCGTGAAGTTAAAAATCCATTTTTTCCAATTTCAAACTACAATTCAATTGTCATGATTGTCCGACTCAGAGTTTGAGGTTCAAATGGTGCAGATCCAAATGTTGGTCTTAATGCCGGAGAGCCTGAAAAAGAGACCTTGACCGCCGTACATACCCATACGTACCACTATGATGTGAGTGCCCCCCTGACTTTAGTCTACTGCCATGACTGTACAATAATTTTGAATAAGGCTAAGCCCTGGCATGAGGCTGAGCTGTGGGAGGGTAAAATGGGGGGGGGGGCATTTTTGGCATGCCGTTTGGAAAACTTACACAGAAATGAAGTGGAATTTGAATTTTAGACAGATATTGTGACTATGTCCAATATTTAAATAGTGACAGATACCAAGCCTATAACATCTTTTGCATGAAGCAGGCAGGTTGCTGTCTATGGCTTAAATCATCCACGTCAGCAAGCTATAACAGAAGCTATTATATCTGATCTGACAATAGACTGTGCCATGCTATAGTCAAATATCAGAGTTTTCGCCATTTGATTGCCTTACTGGACAACAAATATGAACCAGTTAGTAGGGGAACAGCATCATCCCGCATCAGCGATATGGTGGGAAACCAGCAAGACATCATCAAGGCTCCACTTGAACAAACATCTTTTGTTTCTGCAACAGTAGATATCTGGTCTGACCGGCAGATGAGGGGGTACCTGGGGGTGACTAAGCACACCATTGAAATCCAGAAGTCTGACATCAACATGAAGTCATATCTGCATATCTGTTAAGCTGTGACAGATTCACAGGTTCCCACAGGGGAGAAAAAATCTGTGAGACATTTGAAGCCGTCTGTGATGAGTATCCAATAAGGAATAAACTTGTCTACATATTAAGTGACAATGCATCAAACATGAAAAAAGCAGTTACTGTGTGCTTCCCAAAATCCACTGATCATGATGCTGCAGATGATGATAGCAGCCAATGGGGAGAGCTTGATGAAGGTGTGCAGGAAGAAGTAAATCTATTCACCAGGAATTGCAGGAAGCAACGCCTGCAATGTTTTACACACACCCTTCTACTTACTGTATCAGATGACCTGAAAGAAACTAAAACAATAAATCTAGCCCTGGGCAAGGCTTCAAGATTGTGCACATTGCTACACATTTCAGTTGCTCCTTCAAAGAAGCCTTTAAAAGGGCATTTGGGCCTCGCAAAAATTAAAGGCATTCCTGTCCTTGTCTGCACACGGTGGAATTCAACACTGCGACAGGTTAAAGCAGATATTGTGTGATCTTCTAGAAGATCAAGCACAAACTGAAGCAAAGTTCAGTCCCAGAGAATGGAGTCAGTTGCTAGTTACTATATTGGAACCCTTCCTTGAGGCCACTGACTTGGCCCAAGGTGAACAAGTTGTGACGATTGGTCTTGTACTGCCTTGTATTTTGTCCTTGAACCATCACCTTGAAAACATGTAAGTGCTCGGTACCTAACTGGCTTAATCAGAAGCCTCAAACTTTGTCACTGTAATGATGGACACAACCCAAGGAAACACGGTAGACCTACCATTTGGAGAACCATTGTACCTGGTATCCGCCATTCTTGACCCTGCATTCTCCTGATGTGGATCGACAATGTCCTGGCGACTGAAGATGTGAAAGCAAAGGTCAAGAAACTTGCAAGAGGTAGGTCTAATCGTGATGTAATATCCTCTGAATCTAGTATCAACATAGCAACAGCAACATTCACACACTTGTGTACATCAACCGGCAATACTCGGGGCATTGGAGATGGCCGCCAAAAATGAATCAAACCAAACTGAAGTTCTGATATTATATCATATTTATATACATCTCTGTGTGCCTTCATTCACAAATATTACAATGGCGAAGAGGATGGGATCAAGTAACCTGCGGAACAATTTTCAGTGTCAACAGAAGACGATAGACACAAAAGCTTACAAATTAAAAATTCAGCGGTGATCGAATGGAAAATCGATCCGGAAAACGTGGTGCAAACACATCTCGTGAATTCCCGCTGTTCAGTGCGAGAACTCGCACTACAACTGTCACGACTGTCATAGTAGAAGCATGGAAGGGCAATTCTACAAGTTATATAGAAATAATAGCTAAGCATTCTGGTACATAATCTGTAAGAATTTTTATTCAAGACCAATTTACTATATTGTGGCTATTGCTCATAAATTTGTCCAAAAATGCTAAAAAGATGTAGGGGTCAGGCTATGCCATCATTTGCTGAGTTAAATATGTGATTGTTTTGAAAACACATTTGCTGACTCATTTTGAGTGAGGATGAACAGGGCGAACACCAGATCTGGTGAACTGTGAACACTGAACAGCTCTTTGCAGAATAAAATAAACAAATTAACAGCATAGTTAAACTTTGTGTCTGGTGCCATTATGCTTAAAGTACATTTTAATGGTATTGTTAATTTGTTAGTTCAACTTCAAGTCTTTGAAAGAGTAGAACAGAGAAGGAAATGTGTGCATGATACAAGACCGCATATATATGTATGATTATACCTGTAGCTTACTCCTGATGGCACAGTTCATGTCCTCCAATGATGGGTATACTTAGGTACATGCAAATATACTTGTTTTTTCCCCACTTTCACATACGTGTGCTGGCATAATTTGCACAAACACACACTTACCAGCAGTAGCTATCATCTCCACATCATTGAGTAGTGAATGTAATGGTGCAATGAACTGATCACTCCTCACATCCTGCAGCTGGGAACATCTACACAGCATTCCTACAACCAGGTTCACATATGATCTCCGTTTGACCTCACCACTCCCGGAGAACTCCATATTTTCCCCCGATGTCAGTCCTGCAGCACTTCTCATCAAGCTATGGACAAAATGTAAAGCCAACTGATTTATTAGTTGAACAATATGTCTTTCTTGTCTGGTGGGTTTTGGAACCACATACCGTAAAACCCCGTCTACAAGGATATACCTAAGAAACGCCCTCAATAAAATTGGTTGCTTGTTGTATTTGGAGTTTGAGCAAATATATACTGGCACTGGGTGGCTATGCATTCCATCTAAGTATGTTGTAACACCAATCAATTGTATTGACATAATAACGACTGTTTAGTATATCAGGATCGTATAGCTAAATTGATAGGCGTCAGACTTTGGAACTGAAGACATGCTGAAGAGAGCATGGTCCGGGCACCGGTTCCGTTTTTCATTCTCGTTTAATTTTAACTTTTGACATGTTCTTTTTATCTTTCTTCAAATCTACCTTTCTACTTTTAATTTTAGGTGTTTTTTTTTTTTTTTGTTTTTAGTTTTTGTTTTTGTTTTTTTAGTAATTTTGTGGTTTTATAGAAACTAGTAAAAGCATTTATTCTAAATAATAAGCGAAACCCACGGTTAGACAGATGTGTTGTAACTACTTGTCTGTCCTCGTCTTTGCAATAAAACCTATGTTGCACCTTTGTGCCATCCCAATTCTTGAGGAATGGTAGGTAGGGTGCGTTTTTGGCTTAAGCACGATTTTGTTTCTACTTGAAATGAAATCAAAATAAATATTGTTCTGTTGCCACAATTGCAGTTTTTTTTATTTAAAATTAATAGATGAGGAATAATAATTATTCCATATTTGAATCTATTGTCCCATCAAGAATGATAGAGTGTCTTCAAAAACTTCAATCAATTCATCTGACAAAGGAAACTATTCTGGTCATTCAATTTTGTTTCGCTTGCACCTGTTATATCACAGGCGTTGGTAGAGAAGGCACACTTCTCTTGTCTTCACCGAAGTAGTGATGTAAACACTAACATGATTAATTACCATAGCTAGCAATGGACATACACTATTTTTTGTTCCACTTGAACCCATACTATATGCTATTCGCTGTCGATGTGCGTAATTAATCGGATTAACTACCATAGCAATTGATGAATACAATTTGAATATATAGCCCTGCACTTCATCGTTCACGTGGCACCTATGCATTAAACCATAGTTGTCAAAGAAATGCTAATCACTCGCCATGTAAGATTAGTATTTATGAAAAGAGTGGTATTCAATCTATGTTTGGTGACATACGCGGGTGATTAGTGCAATCTGCTTGATGGTAGTTATTGCGATTATTACGTCACCGACAGCTAATTGTAGTATAGACGAATCCAACAAGCCAAGTGATGGTCAGAATTTATTCGGCCATTATACGCTGGTGAAGTTGCGTAATTACTCGGATTAATTACCATAGCAATAGGTGAAAACAATTTTGAACATATCGCGCTGCGCTACAAGCAGGTTACACTCATCACCTGTACTGTGTATGTCTGCAATCATAGATTGAATACAATACTGGTCTTTTCAAAGATCTTACAGGTGCAGCATGATATGGTTCAATGAAGAGGTACCGCCTGAGCGTATCAGTGTATAACGCGGTATATTCAAAATTGTTTTCACCTATTGCTATGGTAGTTAATCCGATTATTACGTAACCGCCAGCGTATTGAAATAAAACAGGAGGATGTGAGTTCATAAGGGCAATGTCGGGGATTATAGGTGGAGAGATGAGAGGTCCGACCAACAGCCATAGCGAATGGTTCATGTTCAACTAATTCCAGCGGACGGTCTGTGGCTAGTAAGGAATCGTCTTTGACCACATGCGCAGATCTGTCTCGTCAGGAAGATATTTAATATCCCGAATTTATAATAGGCCTATGCCTACCAGTTCCATCGTATAACCGATCTGCTAGAGAATATTTGTTACCATGTTTAATAAATTCGTATTTATCGTATAATAAAATGTAGCCAAATGTAGGCCTATATTATGTGTCACACGGTTTTCTGCTGAACCACTAGCAGGCTATGTTACCACATCTATGACAATGACAAAGGTGAATTTTGATGATTTTTACGATCGTCCGGATGAGCAAATCACTGAATGGGTCTTTAGTTCCCTCCTCTCCTTATCCTGCCAATATTATATGAATCAAAGAAAATGAAGAAAAAATAAAATTAAACAAGAAAAAAAGACAAAGAAAAGAAACAATAAAAGAAAAACAATAGAATAAATTAAACTAAATATGAAAAAAAAATGATCACGAAAGGAGTCTTTAGAAAATGCAAGAAAATATAAATGAAAAGTTTGAACAATATTTTGTTTATAAAAGTTTGTGTGACCGTGATGAGGCTCGAACTCACCATCTTCCGATCTAAAGAACCAAAGTCTTATGCCTTGCCAAGTGAGCTATGCTCGTGAGATCTGAAATAAAGATAAAATAATACATTGTATACCTGCTTGTGTCGGTAAATGATTTGCTCAAATTCCATAATGATATAATATTGTGGAGGGCGCTAGCGTGAAATATGCTATCATCACAGTCGCTTCTATTCCTTATAGACGGGTTTCTACGGTATATGATTAGGTTTCATACACACAATTAAATTCTACTAATCTATTGAGACCTACAAACATCACTTACACAGTAGGCGATTTCAAACAGGCAACACTTGATAATACAACAAGTATAAGGCGACGAAAAAACCCACACCCTGTTCTACAGACGAACCTTTCAAGAAGGGTCGGTCGGTCGGTCCTATATTTTTTTTTTTTTTTTTTTTTTGGAAATGACCCCAAAAATCACCAAAATTTGTAAATAATTTGCAATTTGAGAAAAAAAAAAAAAATTGTGTTCCTGAAATTTCCAAAATTTGAGTCGGCATTCATTTGTACAAGAAATTTTTTCCCCAATTTGTTCTAAATCTGAGTCAGTCGGGCCCGCAGAACAGGGTTTTTTTCCGTTACCCTCTGCACAATGTGTGTTAGTGTTAGGGTTAATTTGGTATTCTTAAGTTATTCCCAAGTATCTATGGTTTACAGAAAAATCAATAAAAGAATTTTTTTGTTTTTCTATATTCTATGGTGTCATAGCGGATAGGCGGGTCCAATATTGTGAGCAGTGGATGCCAGTGCACTCATTCTCAGCCAGTTAAAAATTATTTTAATAACTAAAATTAATTACTAATTAAAAAGATATATTACAACATCACTTGCCCGTACTGCAAGTCTCGGGCGCGTATTACACACTAGACATATGTCTACAACACGCTACATACGCACGCCTCGACAAGCGTGTTCCAAGATGACATGGCCACTATCCTATATTGCCGCGTAGACAACACCTAGAAACCAATGAAATTGTGCGCACCCCACTGACTAAGATTGTCTATTCATTATTACTATGTGCTTTTGCAGTGGTAATCATGCAAAGGTGGGAATGGGTAGAAAGCAAAATACAGACATTCACTCACCTAAGTGAAATGTGTGCATCTATTTGGTTCATCACAGTCATTCTATTACTACTGTAGGAAAGGTTAATAGCAGACAGCACATATATAAGAAGCAAAACAACACCCACATGTAAGAAAGTTAGATAAACACACACACATTAACTTGCAAATGTGACACCACCTGATTCAACTACCCCAAATGAGACAATTTTAAATTAAGTTTAATATTATCGTTACCAACGTGCAAAGTAACTAACTTGTTGAAATTATACATCCTGAGCAAGGCTGCATAGTTATAAGCTTTTACAATCTCGTAAATAGATTCATCAGGTTTGCAAAAACAAAACGTCAGATTACAATGTTTATTTTTCAAAACCAAAATAATGAACTAACCTGACGGCCAAGACATCAAAAATGTCAGGTTAGTTAAGTTTTAACTACTTTGGTTTTGAAAAATGAACATTAAAATCCAAGCTTTACGATGCCAATTATTTGATGCATCTTATTGTTTTTGCTCTTTTTTTGCCTGTATCTCAATTTCATAATTGCTGCCTGTCAGGGCATAAGCCAGGATTTGAAAAAAGGGCGACCAACCCAGTCTGGGTTTCTGGAAGAGCGCTGCCAATGGCCGAAATCTGGCTATTCACCAAACCAGGAAGTAAACAAGCTTAAATAAAATGGCGCCCATCGAAGGTCGTACTTGGGAAAACATAAGGCTCCTAACAGTGGTTTGTAACCTTTTTATAGACATTTAGAGGCTCCTAACAGTGGTTTGTAACATTCAACATGATTGTACATCTAAAAAAGCTTCTTTTTTTTGTTGGACGGCCTTG
Source organism: Amphiura filiformis (assembly GCF_039555335.1). Taxonomy (NCBI): domain Eukaryota; kingdom Metazoa; phylum Echinodermata; class Ophiuroidea; order Amphilepidida; family Amphiuridae; genus Amphiura; species Amphiura filiformis. The sequence goes on from NC_092628.1 coordinate 34,594,006, forward strand.
CAGACGGCTTTAGCATTTTGTAGGCCATCCATCTGTCCATATGACGGCTGGACGGGTCTCCAGCTAAAGCGTTGCTGCCTGTGTGTGGTTGAATCAAATGGTGTCACATATTGTATTAGAGGTGAGTGCAGCAAACTATATATTAGATTAACTGATTAACCATGTTTGAATCCATGTGTCTCACAGTAAATATGCAAGTACTTGCACCAGCACTGATCTACAAGTCATAAAGCTTTGGACATCCATGATTGGTTAAGTCTATGCATGCAATATATCATGCTTGAATGAAAAATTAGTGTCTAGAGCTGATTATGGCTGTAAGGGAATTGCCAAGAGATTTAAGAGTAAGTTAGAATGAAGTGTAACTAGATTAGTACCAATGGAAGAAGCACAACAAAAGTACCTTATAATGTCTATTCTAGCTACTTTCAGCATAACATGTAACATTTTGTCAAACCTGATGGAATTTTCTGGTTTAGATTTGTCCATTCCTAGGGCATGTCTGGGATTACTACGATCCAACTGCCACTTGGCTGCAGAATTATACGAGCTGCTGTCTAAATGTTGCCATGGAAACTGAGCTGCATCGGTCATAAGCTGAACCATTCCACCATCCTGCAATACAAATATGGCAATAAAAATATGTGAATTGTTTAATTTTCTGCTCTTCTGGGTAAAAACTTTCATAAAAAAACTTTTTATGAATGGTTAAGACTATTTTATTGCAGAAATATTGGCTGTAAGTAACAAGGGGGTGAATGACTTAAGGTGTGTTTCTATTGGGACCGTTTACCGGTAAAAAGACGGTAAAGGGATTATTTCTGCTCAATAGAAACTGACCTTCCCCGCTATTTACCGGTAAACAGAGAGACGACGTTTTCCTTCTTGAGGAAGGAAAATAGCGGGGACGCTTACCGGTGAACGTCAATAGAAACTCACTCAGTTCCGATTGAATGCGCATACAGGGAAGAAAACGGAAGTTGAATCGCGAAATTGACCTCTGCATCATCAATGGGCTAGCTTGTTTATGTATTATACCATTCCGTTCGCAAAAATTCTTAGGCCTAATTTGACTCACTTGCTATAAATAAAGTAAACGGAAGAAATATTCATAATGCATTATCCCTGCAGGGGGGATTTCCCAATGGCGTAATTTGATGTTTGAGAACGAATGAAAACGCTAATAAAAAAAACATTATTCTTCAGTCTTCTTTTCTCGTGTTTGCTACCTCATTTTTAGCCAAACAATTAAGAAAATACTACAATATTAAAATCCACAATGCTTTGCGATTGACAAGGGGATTGACCCCAGTGCACAACCTTTTGCCGGCAAACTTTTAAGGTGTGTCAATTGACGCTGTTCATCGAGTGTTTACCGGTAAACAACGTGCAATGGAAACTGACCGTTACCCGCCTTTCGCCGCTATTTGACGGTGAACAGTTTTACCGGTAAAATGCAGGGGACTCAATAGAAACACGCTATTAGAGATTCAAATAGCTGGAGTCTGATCAGCTCATAATCGTCAGGATCTGTTCCTGCGGGGGCTTAGAGGGGCTTTCAGAGTTATGCAGGGGGCTTAATGGCTAAAATCGCCAATCGCTGATTTTAGATGATTTTTAACAAAGTGCGGGGGGCTTCAGCCGCCAAAGCACCCCCCTGGAAACACCACTGTATAACAGCACAGATTAATATCAATAAATTTTATTTCGAGAATTGTCTTGTGACATCACATCTCCCCGAAGTATCACAAATTATTAATTCAAGTCCTATACTTTATCTACTTTAAACAAGCACAATATATATGTGTCAACTATATATCACTCTTAACGTGGGTCTACTTTTCAGCCTAGTGGTAAAAGCCCAACAATTCCCGCTGATTACGAGCTGATCAAACTATACTATTTAAAAAATTATGATGGCTATATGGCTAAAACTTGTTTTTATTTTTGGTTGAGCAGAGAATAATGATTTGCAGGCTTAGTTTACCTACCTCCAAGCTCAAGACCACTTCCTCATTGGCAAATATAATGAGCAAACTTAGTAGATAGGATAGAAATTTGTTGATAGTATCAGGTGTGGTGTTTTGAGAATAGATGCTCACAAGATGGCGCCAGTCAATGTGAGGGAAGATGTGACCAAGGAACAGTAATGAACTAGGATGCTTCTCCTCATAAATCTGTAAAACAAACAGTCAAATTACTACAAATATAAAGCGGGTGCATAACTTCTGTAGCCTGGAAACATGTAATCTCAAACTGAAATCAGTACCAATAAGATCATCACAAGTATTGATAATAGTCCTAGTGCGCAATACTCACATACCCTTGCATACAATGCAACTAAAAGACATCAAGATGTAAACAAGTTTTGTTCATTTTTGATTATGGGGAGTATTTTGATGGTAACTTAATTTTTGTGCAACAAATTAGTAGTATTAAAATAATATTTAACTGACTAAGAATGAGAATAAACGATATGAATTTCTGTTTTACTATCCTCTACCATGTGATAGACAAGAGGCAGGTGTAATATTTTATCATAGTGTGCCCAGGCATCCACTACTCAAAATATTGGACCTGCCTATTGTCTATCACACGGTAGAGGATAATAAAAACAAAAAGTCCTATTGTTTATTATCTAATTATTAAAGATATATTCAAGCACAGCCTGAATGTATTCAAATTTAAACAGTCCACAGTTGCCTTTGTATGAGCCCTTCTCAAAAGTTGATTATTCTCCATTTATTTGATATCAAGAGTACTTATTGTCACACAACTTACCCTAACCATGAGTTCCATAGCTTGTAGATCAGGATGATATTGATTCCATGGACAGTTAATAAGACACTGGTGATACACATGTAGTATGTCTTCTCTTAATCCTTTCCATGCTAATACTTGACAGTAGTATGGCCATAGATACGTCATTGCATTCTTAGCTGAGGATGCCACCATGTCTACACAAATCAAAGAGTCAAGATTTTCATAAGTTTTCATTTTTCAAATCTTGAAATACTACTACAACCAATTAAGCAATCAAATTGTTGCAGGCGTGAGGAATTGGTCTGTTTTGATTATTATGATTATCTCATCAAGTCAGTTTTGATGACATCTAATGCAGTTTACTTGACCGTATCACAAGTGGTCACATGCCATAAATTGGAACTTAACTGACTGCACACCTTTTAATCTAAATAATGATTAACTATATTAAATATTATTTTGGTATGGCCTATAAAATTATTGAAATAAACTGATGGATTTTGTTCAACCACAAACCCATTTTGTTCGATTGTATCAAGTTGATGATTAGTAAATCTTACCTTGGAACTGAGTTTGTAAACAGCCAACAGCTTGCGTAAATATACACATGATACTACAGCCATGGATCCCATCACCTTCTACCCAAGGTGGGAGCAACTGCTTTGTGTTAGGACTAGAAATAACAGGAATATACATTATTCAATCAATATACAATTAAAGTGAGAAAGCATGTTTTTTCAATCCCAGATCCAAGATTTTAAAGATGGTCACAATAACTGGGGCCGGACTAATGAGCTATTTGTGAGTGTTTGTGAGGCTTAGTAGATCATTGGTGATTACCACATCAGTAGGATCCACAACATGCTCATCCATCAGGGCACAGTCTTTAACACCCCAATACATTTGTACATTAAAAGAATAACCTTCGAAAACATGGGTACAAAAACTCATACTCTGCAACTTGAGGTCAAATTTTGCACTGGTTGTTTAATTGAGGTTATTGAACTATGCCATTGGGATGAGGCCAATGTGGTCCACAGTGCCTGCAGAAGTAGATTAGAAGTAGAGCATTGGCAAAGTAGATCAGAAGTAAATAACAGGCGACTATCACTAAGACATTAACAAACAAATCCAGAAAAGAAGACTTTACACAAACATTAATTCCACTCTTACTGCAATTAAACACTTACTCTGTTGGTGACTGAATATCCAGTGCCACTATCCAGGGTGAAAACAAGCTACACATTTGTGTCCATAGATTATGAACAGCTGTAAGCAAACAAGAACAACAACAGTGTTAATCATAGAAACTATAGGTAACCATGAAGCTATGTAGCCTTTACTAGGATCAGCTTATAGGAGGTACTCATAACATCATGGACTGATATACAATGACGTACACACAGCTAGATGTAGAACTGCGCTTTGCATATTGCGTGACTGACCTGTGGGACTGATTATAGTATACAAATCATACCACAAATGAGTGCTTTTAAGACTAGGCATGGGCAAGATGGGCAAGGGGAATGTTCATCTCTCCAAGCTTAGCACATGTATTATTAAAAGGTTGATTAAAGGGGGTCTCCAGCAATCACAACATTATGACTTATATGTAAAAAATAATTATCAAGCATGATCACATGGTTTTATTTCAAACAAACTTATAGTGACCATAAAAACGAATAAAAATTCGGCTCGGAATTTTGAAAATCGTGTGTTGAAAAGTGACTGTTTTTATTCGTTTTTATGGTCAATATGAGTTTGTTTTAAATAAAACCATGTGATTCATGCTTGATAATTATTTTTGTAACACATAAGGCGTAATGTTGTGATTGCCAGAGACCCCCTTTAACAGTGTTAAAATGAACCACTTTATATGACAGAAGTAAGTTATACTAGAGCGGTTCTCGGGCTTCGCGGTTCTCTGCTTTGGTGGTTTGTTTTGGTACTGAATGGTACATGTGTTTGGGTGATCATTGATGGTGTTTGTGATTGATTGGTTTAGGTTGGGTGATGTATGTTTTGTTTCTGTTCAGAACCTTGTGGGGATTTGGCGAGTCGATGGGTGGGGGTAATTAGTTAAATGTTTGTAAGAAGGGAAAGTGAGAGGTTAGAGAGTTAAAATGAGGTAGACGGTAGAGGTTTGTAAAGGTTGAAGGGAAAACATAGGAGCATGGACACTTGGCCTGGTGAAATAGTTGTTGAATAGAAGTTGAATGTATAATGTTTGTTGATGAATGAGACCGATTTGACCGAATTAATTACACGTCTGTCTGCAGTGGATACTTTGAAGGGAAGTGACGGCCCGGGTTGCCAAAAGATTTCAGCCCGAATTGCGGGTCAAATAATCGAAAAGTTGCCCAATTTTTCTCTTTACCATTGGTTTCTATGGGACATGAAACTATCGGAAGTCGCGGGAGCCAATGTTGAAAAGTCGCCCAATTTTTTCTTAACCATTGGTTTCGATGGGACCGGAAATTGTCAAAAGTCGCGGGAAAATCTTCAAAAGTCGCCCAATTGGGCTACCAAATCGCTGGTTTGGCAATCCTCCTCACTCACTGACGGGCGATGTGACGCTTTCTTTGGCGTGGTGTAAACAAAAACATGGAATATAGCATAGGCGTGAGCAACATCATATAAATTAAATATTATTCCGTATTTACCGATACAACATTGTAGGCGTTTCAATGTACAAAAACTTGTGTCATAGCGTTACGTAATCGCTATCATCATCATCAATTCGCTCAACACGATGAGTCATTCATCAAGTCAAGTACCAATTTCCTTGATGTGTTTATTATACAGGTTTGGGCAAAATCGATTTTTCTTTTATAATATCCCGTGGACGGCAATGCACAAAACGTACTACGCCATAATATAAATAAGGCTAAATAAAAATAAAATGATGTTTCCGGTAACATGCTCTGAAAAAATTGGGACGGAAGGAAGGAAAAAAAAATTATTTACACATAGGCCTACTGAAATTTCGACCCAATTTAACACTTGAAGGCTAGCCAATAGAAAAACAGTATGACTCGGGGTCTCAATCGCAAAAGCTCTTCTCATACTACACAAGTGTGTCAGACTGTCCAATATCATTTACCTACTCTCTGTCATTCACTGTTCTTGTCTATATATAAAAGCTTTTTCTGTTTGTGCAATTATAGAAAACTGCTACATACAATTTGGAAATTTATGCAATACAAAACACTAAACAGATAAAATAATATTTTGAAATGACCATAATTAGGGGTAGAAAAAAGTAAGGAGTCCAAACTCCAAATGGACCCTCTTATCTTAAATCCAAAAATAGGGTCCATAACCAAACTTTTGGGATCCAAAAATAGTCAAATATAATATTAACTTGTAAACAGTTAATGACTTGAACGTGACGTGAAATCAATAAGTGTAAATCAAACCAATTTTTTAAGTTTACCTGACTTGGGGATCAAATCTCGACAGAGGTTTCTTGCCAATACAACATTTTACTAATTTGACCTCAGATGACCCCTGGTGACCCCCAAATGACCTTACCAAAATATGGCTCTAAATGGTGACTGTATCCACCAAGTTTCATGCCCATATGACAGTTTTTACTAATATGACCTCTGGTGACCCCAAAATGACCTTCAAAAAATTTGGCTCTAAATGTTGACTGTACTAACCATGTTTCATGCCCATATGACAGTTTTAACTAATTTGACCTCAGATGATCTCTGGTGACCCCAAATGACCTTCAAAAAATTTGGCTCTAAATGTAGACTGTATTAACCAAGTTTCATGCCCATATGACAGTTTTAACGAATTTGACCTCAGATGACCTCTGGTGACCCCAAATGATCTGCCAAAAATTTGGCTCAAATGTAAACTGTACTTACCAAGTTTCATGTCCATATGACAGTTTTAACTAATTTGACCTCGGATGACATATGGTGACCCCGAAATGACCTTAACAAATTTGGCTCTAAATGTTCACTGTATTAACCAAGTTTCATGCCCATATAACAGTTTTAACTAATTTGACCTCAAATGACCTCTGGTGACCGAAATGACCTTAAAAGAATTGGCTCTAAATGTTGACTGTACTAACCAAGTTTCATGTCCATATGACAGTTTTAACTAATTTGACCTCAGATGACCTCTGGTGACCTCAAAATTACCTTCAACAAATTTGGCTCTAAATGTTGACTGTATTAACCAAGTTTCATGCCCATATGACAGTTTAACCTAATTGACCTCAGATGACCTCTGTTGACCCCGAAATGACCTTCAAAAAATGTGGCTCTAAAATTTAATGTTGACTGTATTAACCAAGTTTCATGCCCATATGACAGTTTAACCTAATTTGACCTCAGATGACCTCTGTTGACCCCGAAATGACCTTAAAAAAATTTGGCTCTAAATGTTGACTGTATTAACCAAGTTTCATGCCCATATGACAGTTTTAACTAATTTGACCTCAGATGACCTCTGGTGACCCCAAATGACCTTCAAAAAATTTGGCTCTAAATGTTGACTGTACTAACCAATTGTCATGCCCATATGTCAGTTTTTAATAATTTGACCTCAGATGACCTCTGGTGACCCCAAAATGACCTTCCAAAATTTTGGCTCTAAATATTGACTGTACCCACCAAGTATCATGCCAATGTGATGTGACAGTTCTTACTAATTTGACCTTTGGTGACCCCGAAATTACCCTCCACAAATTTGGCTCTAAATATTGAATCTACCCTATCAAGTTTCATGCCCATATGATAGTTTTTACTAATTTGACCTCAGATGACCCCTGGATGACCTTGACCCATTAACCAATACAAACTTGTTCTGTCTCGGGTCATGATGAACCCACCCACCAAAAAGTTTGGGTCAAATAATAATTGCCCTTGTAAAACAAACTGGGACATCCCCATACCCCCCATTTAACATGTGCTTAATATCTGTATCACCCAAGTATCCTCATCTTCAATGCAACGTTCACTATTTATCGCTATGGAATTATATTTACATGTTGAAAAAGGTAGGCCTAGGGTTGAGTTTCTTGACGGGATAATATGCAGGCCTGGGCGAGCGGCATGAGAAAATAAATGTTGGTTAATCCTGAAATCTGCCAGGTTTAGTTATTTTAATTTTTATTATATCGGTGCTGACAAAATGCACAACTTCCTCAACGTTTATAAATTGAAATGAACAGTCTTTTATTCATACTTGATAGGGGTTTATCGTTGAGTGTCTAGGACAAGATTACACAATTTTTCGGCCTACATCATTTTTAGCATTTTAACTTTTTTATTAGGCCTACTTGCTCTTTTTAATACGAGCTTTATGGGAATTAGTTCGACAACAACACCGATTTAATGAGCGTTAGGCCTTTGTCTTATAGTGTTAGGCCTACTATTACCGTTTTTATCAAATTTTTTGCGGACACAGACAAAATACCCAGCAAACACAAAACGTTTTCGACATCATTCGCAAAAGGTTATAAAAGGTTGTCAGAAAACGTTTAAATGTCGGGTTATATAAAGGGTATATTAAGAGTATAAAACATTTTCATAACCTTAAAAACATTTTTGATAATCTACTGCTCAGCAAACAAAAATGTTTTACAGAAAACGTTTAAATGTCGGGTTATATAAAGGGTAAAAAACGTTTTAATAACATTCCAAAAACATTCTTGAAAACTTGATACAAAACATTCTAAACAGAATGTTATTTTGGGGTTGAAAAAAAATATTTGCGAAAAAATGTTTGCCCAAAATATTTTCAATAACGTTTAAAAACGTTTTCATGACCTTTATATAACCCGACATTTAAATGTTATTAAAAGGTTTTGAAAAAACATTTTAAGAACATTTCTGTGTTTGCTGGGTTCAAACATTTTAACATAATGTTATTTATATTGACACAATATTTGGCAAAAATGTTTGTAAAAATAGTTTACAATAACATTTTTTGAAAAATATTGTTGTATTGTGTTTTCATACAAAACGTTTTAAAACGTTATCATGACCTTTATATAACCCGACATTTTAATGTTATTAAAACGTTTTTAGCTAAACCAAAATATAACTTATTTAAAACGTTTTTAAAACGTTTTTGTGTTGGCTGGGTAGTTCAATAGTTTTTCAATAGTTCAAGGCCTACTTAATATTACGAGTCCTGCTGCACGCTGTTTTCATAAATAAAATAGTTGTGCATAGGCATAGGCCTATATCGCGATAAATATTATCTATCAATTCAACTGTATTTCTTTAATCATTGAATGGCAGAAAGTCGGGGGAAAATAAAATAATGTGATTTCCAACAACTTCATATCAGAATTTCGACACGGACGACTCTTGAAAAATTTTATTTTTTCCAAAAGTGGCATAAATTATTTCATGTCAGAATTTCTTACACGGACGACTCTTGAAAAATTTTATTTTTTCCAAAAGTGGCATAAATTATTTTTTTGCGGCACCAAAAAAGAGGGCGGGCGGGTTACCGGAAACCGAATTTTATTTTTAGTAGGCCTAACAAGATGAGTCATACATCATAGTTTATTGGTATCACATTGATACAACCTGATTGGTCCCCATATTTTACTGCTAGAAAGCCGATTGGTCAAAAAGCCACTTGAACATTTGCCCACACATTGATCAGCCACTTTGACCTTTTTATCATGACTTGATCACGCGCCACGATTAGTGACAAGTAGGTCTATTACTAGTAGGGATTTTACGATTTCAATATTACATTCGCATGGACGGTCATTTTTTTTGCGGGGTCGCTAGGATTCTAGCGAGTAGATTTCTTGCAATATTTGGTTTATTTACCATCCAATTTATATCCTACAATGTACCTGTATATCATTAGCATATCAAGCGCGGCCCAACAAAAATAGTTTTTTGAGGTTTCTGATCGTCACGCTGAAACACTTTTAAGGACGCGATTTTCTCCGTTTTCCCAGCCATTTTGTTTACTCGTTGTTAACGACGTAACTGATTAGTCTCGACCCCAGAGTGCAACGTGGCTGTATCTCGAACATGACTTGACGACAGAAACCGGCTGTAAAAGAGGTGGGTCATCTCATGAGATCTTGTGACTTGCATTGTTTCATCTCGTAAGGTCGATGGCTCAAAAATTATCTTTGAAGTATCACAAATTCCAAGTGTAAGGTACTTGGATACATTAAACAGGATAATTATGATTTAGAAATCAGATATGTGAGTACCAATTTTATATAAATTGACTCAATTACAAAAAAAATGTTGCTACGTTTGTATAGATCCCAATGACACATTAGTGGCATAAGCCAGTCTCTGTGTACAAACGGCGTACACGTAGACTGGCAAGTCTATACCACATCGTTACGACTCTAAAAGCGACCATCGAGTCAATGGGGGATATACTATCATGACTATTGGGCAACTTCCACTTGATTGGCCCTCAGCCAGTCTGAGATAGAAGTATAAATTGTAACCAATGGCAACGGTAGGCAAAACCGGCTATGCACGACTATGTGCACGATTATATGGACCAACCTCTGGTTGGATCGCACGGAATACAGAGTTGCCAATGCAGATTAATAAGGTATAATATTGGGTGACTTTGTGAACGTCCAACTAAATTAGTACAATTCTGAATACTTCGTTATTCTTTTTGTAGATGTCGACTACCATTCAAATTTAATAGGTTTCATCATTAGCACACACTTGACATATCCTGAAAGTGTCACTGAAAAAAAATACTTCGTTTGTCTGCTTTTTTGTATACAAGAAACACATGAGACATCTGTTTGTGTGGACTTTGTGCAAGGAGCCCAAATCCCCACAATGATTGGTTCATTCTACAATATATGATATAATACCTCTCAACTATGGTTACTCTTTGCACTCATTTTGCTAGAAGTTGTTTAGTAATTAAATTGGGGGAAAGGCAACCAAGCACTTACAAACATGAAAGTTGCAGCACACAGGCAACAGCAGACTAACTATTGTGTAAATAATTCTATACTCCAATCCTGAAAACTGATTTTAAAAGAGTTTTAAAACTTACTTGATATAACTTTTAAGTCAATGTGTATAAAAGTCAGTACATTATTACAGCAGTTGGGGATGAGTACTCACTATCAATCACTTTGAACTTAAGCTTTGGAAGAGTCGTGTTGCTTGAATTATTTCCGTGAAGATAATGAAATATTATCGCCTAGATCATTCAAGCCCCCTTGAAATTGATGAACATTAAAGGAATGTAGTCATTTTGCCAGCCAAATAGTTTTAGGATTTGGTATCTTTAAATGAAAACAAAACCTTAAGATCTTTTCAGGCCTTTAACCAGGATTTATTTAGGGCTGAATTTGAAAAAGTGGACCTCTTTTGACCAAAATGGCAAAAAACCCTCCATTTTTTCCCTCGCTATGCTCGCATATGGGACCTTTTTGTCCTTTGCTGTCCGTCCCCTAGTTACGGGCCAGGAGCTTTTCACACAAAAAGTTTCACAATTTAAATTCAAGGAGAAAAGGGTAGAATATCCAAGACAAATGTTTTTTCACATTTTTATTTTTAAGCTACAATTAAAATTATTGATAAAAGAACTTCCTTTATTTGTACTTAATTATCAGAACACTAACCTTGCACAGCATCTAACCCAGCATCTTCAACTCTCTTTGCTTCTAAAACCACACAGTTGAGTGCTAAATAGCCAAGAAAACAAGTGACTGGTTGGATGTATGGTTTCCAAGTGGAATACAAGCCAAACTGACCACTCTGTGGGTCATTGTGACGCTGTCGGTTAAAGTGACTGGCTAACCAATCAATTGTATCTTGAAGCTGTGAGATAAAAGGAATAATGTTGGTGAAGGCTTCATTTACTCTCTTATAATCCACCACGTTAGGTTCAGGAATAAAATTAAACTCTGCTATCAGGTGAAAGGTAAACAAATGCACTTACTCTTGCTTATGGAATCAAATAGATCAAGAGGGAACATGAAATGCATAAGTCTTTTTGCAGCCGATGCTAAATATAGCAAAAAAATCAATAGTAAATGGCCAATCAAATGCCTAGAATCTTTTCATGAGTCATATAAAAGAGTTTAACTTCAACACTATGAGTTATATAAAACTTCCAACTTCTTTGAATTATAAAAAAATACCATGAGCTGTATGTTGCTCACCTGTTGTAAGGATAACTTTGCATTTTGCTGGATCAATTGTTGAATCATTTCTGGTTCCAGTGAGGTTTTGTCAAAGGTCAACAAAGGGCATTCTAGTGATTTGAGAACATCACACCAGATGTCGACGCTCATTTGACCTTGATCTGAACCTAGAAAATCAACAGAGAAAATACAAAAATTAAGCTATCTCAAATTTATTTATCTTGGAGTAAGAGAATGTAAAATAATGGTAACTTGTAGACAACATTACATACTTGTATGACTCTAAAAAGCAGCAAAATCCAGTGCATAATTCGGTTTAGAAACACAGCGTAGCTAAAATTACAGGAGACATTGGCACGATTGTATTATTTGTAGCTATTGCACAGAAAATCCTATCAAATTGAATTGCATCATTTAGTTTGAAACGTGGAGCATTTTAGCCATGCAACACAACACAGTTATATTGGGATACGGCAAAAACAAGAATAGCAACATAACATTAAGTGAAATTATCACCAGTGTTTATATTTTAATGTTTACTAAGAAACAGGCACAGAAGTTCGAACTTTCCGAACACTGTTTCACATAATATTTTAATATTACCATTCATTCATTTTACAGCACAGTCATTTTTTCAGCACTTTCATCAGTTTCTTAAAGTTTGTTACATTAATCAATTAATCTTACCCTGAAGAATAATTTTGATGACATCAGCATAATGGTCTGGGAACCGATGACAAAACATAGTCTGCAAGTGACTACGGAACACTTCAAATTGCATCAGTTGCCTGGGCTCATCAACTTTGGGCCCAAATTTGCAAATAGCTTCACCTATGACATTGACTAGTTGTGTGCGAATCTGAAGGCTGGGTTCATTTTGGGCTAGCCACTGGGTGGGATCAAACTGAAAACAAATTATAGTAGGCAAGTTAAACATGAAAATAAATGAGAATTGATTAATTTACAATTATGACAAATGACTAAGAAACAACAGATTCAGGAGTTGAATCATATAAGCAATCCAAGCAAAAGTTTTCACTAATCCTTAATTCAATCCTGTTTCTCTGACAAACTTATTTGCTTTTAATATTTGGCAACATTTAGGCCTAAAGTATACAATGTTCAGAAAACTGCAAAATTATAACACATCCAAATCATTCTCACGATTATTGTCAATTCTCACGCATTTCGTGTGTTTCACACGTTTCACGCACTTGGGCACTTTCAATATTAAAAGCTCACACATTGTTAAAATATAGTTTGAGAATTGTTTTTCCCTAACCCCTTCCCCCACTCTTTAGATTCTATACTACCCTGGCGAAAAAAGTTGGCTAACAATATTTCCATCCCTGCATACCCCTGTTCAACAATTATCTCATGGCAAGCAATTACGCAAAGTTAACAGCCCTGCTATTATTGGTTAACTGAAAAAAACAACACCACACAATCATAACTAAAAATAAACTTTATTTGGCTATTTAATATCAACCCTGATGTTTGACTAACTTTGGTTAACATCACATATCCTGAGTCAATGACATAAACATCACATTCTGGTCAATTACCATTGTACATTTGCTTTAATTTTAATACCAAACTTTTTATAGTATTCAGCAAATTCCTTCAGCAGTGTCCATCTGCTGTTTCTGATTATTGCGTAAAAAGAAGTAGGTCATATGATGCTACACAGCTTGACCAGCGAATGAGGTGTCTGATGTGATGATGATGTGATTCAATTAGCCAATCAAAACCCCACTTAAGTTTATGCCATAAGCTGTGCCAAATTGGCAGACTGATGAAGAACCATGCTGAAAACTATAGTTTAATTAACTACCCCCTGGTTACCCATTTAACTAACCTTGGTTAACAACATAAACATCATATCCTGGTTACCATTGGCAGGTGCTTGGCATACTTGTGTATACATCTGAACAAAGCTATCTCCACATAGATTAGGTGCTAGGTTTGGAGCCAGTAAGCCAGCTAGGTTGGAATTACCTAAGATCTCTTGCAGTAGAGCCTGGGCTTGCTCTGGGAATGGACGGATGTACTCCTATAAAGATAACAGAAAGGCAACAAAGATCCTTTAGAAAGACAAGCCATAGCACATACTTAGTTAGGCTGAATCATACCAACCACTTGCAATCAGTGTAGTGTTTTCAGGTGATGTTTTGAGAAAAAACAAACATTACATATTGGTGGTTTTTGAGAGTCAAATCCAGAAAAAATAATACTCACAAATGATATTTAACTTATTTGAGTCTTATTACAGTTTTTCCAAAATGTTAACATTTAAGAAGATTTTTGAGGCCTCAAATTATGTTTTCAAAGCATATCAAGACTATAAAAAAGTACAAAATTCCCTGTGTCATCTGATTCTATTTTCTGGACATGGTTCAATAAAACCACTGGAAGTAAGATGTGAAGAAGTGAAGACATTTGGTATACAACATTGATCTTTGAACTGCCTGAGTGTCTTAGCTTGATTGTTAGAATATTGATGCATAAAATTCAGTACTGTAGCCCTTATCTGAATTATGAATCACGGTTAGATAACTCCTGGATGTTTGAGTTGTGTTTCAGCCCCTTACCTGGCCAAGTACTTCAATACAGGAAGAAAAGAATTGCCTAGTAGGTGGGTAATGCCTGGATGCTTCATCCATTTGTTGTCCTAGATGAAAGAATAATGTGACTCCAGTCTGTCTACATGCATCACGCTCTGTATCTGTGGCTGCACGACTGTAATTGATCAGGTCTCTAGAATAACACAAATAAACAAATAAATTGCTAATTTAATCTGTCAGTCTATTTGTAAACAATTTGATAACCAGTCTTGAATATTTTCACAAAAATTAATGAATGACGTAGAAGTTGACGGACGATATTTCCTATTATGCACTGCAATCATACCGGGAATTATACATATTGCTATGGACTGAGTTTGCAGCTAAAATGATGTGCAAAATTGCCTATGTGACTTCTTCATTCAAATACTTACAGGCGCAGATAGTAACGTTTGCACAGTATTTTTTGTGGGACCTGAGAGCATATCGGATACACCAAATTACATTCTGAATACGTGGTGTGATCAAGCAAACTGAGTCTGAAGTCGGACATATTCAATTTTCAGTTTCTTATAGGACTGTAAACAGCATTTTGTGAAGCTACATTTTGCAGAAAACCCTATTGAATTTTGACAACCAGTTAAAAAAGGAGCAGTTAAAAAGTTGGAGTTTCCAAAACAATAGGAAACAAAAGGTAATAGGCTACTTCCTTTGTTTGGCTATATCTCAAAATCAAGATTTCTGACTTCCGACTGATTTTGATTGATCGCATCACATATGAGGAATGTCCTTCTGATATCAAATAATTTAAATTTTTTGAAATCAGCGATTATACAAATTTGATGGAAAAGTAGTCCACCAGTTGAAAATGTTGACCTTTTCCCCCAAAAGACCTATAAACTTTAGGTATAACTTCAGCTGCAGGTCCCTGAATATTCATAAACATTTTATATGGTATGTCTTGGGCGTCAATCACTGTTGGCAGGGCACCCTTTTAAAGGGTGCCACTTGGAAATTTGGAAAATCCTTAAAAGGGTGGGGGTTTAAACTTTGTGGGTAAAAAGGGTGGATTGATATAAAGGGTGGGAGTAAAATAAAAAGGGTGGGAGTGCCAGCTTACAATATAATTATTTTCATTGAATGATAAAATCATCCTAGAATAAGTGCCAAACCACAAGAATAAGTGCCAAACCACTGCCAGCAAACCATATCGCAAGATAAAATTCCATTTGATGCATGTTTACATCCACTAAGCTATCGTGTGATGATAGGTGTGCAATTCGGCATACTTGATATACTTCGAACCAAACTGCCTGTGACTTCTTCAATGTATACAAATAGGGGGAAAAAGCAAAAAGTGGTGGGGGTCAAGAATTTTCAGTATAAAGGGTGCCTCAGCAAAAAGCATGGGGGTCAGGAATTTTCAATATAAAGGGTGCCTCAATAAAAAGGGTGGGGGTAAAATAAAAAGGGTGGGGGTCAAACCCCACTGCCAAGTATGTCAATGGTAAGTAAATCCCCGTAAAGTGTGCTGAGGCTTGTGGGTTTATACCTGTGCATAGTGCACTATTTAAAAAAAGTTATTACAAGATTATGCTCTTGTTCTGTTCTAGTGAGAGATTTTGAAAGAAAATTAAGGCTGAATATGACTTACGTGATCGCGTTCTCTATATGTACTGCTGCTACACATACGCCTGCTGGGGGAGGAGCTTGTGACTCAATCGCTAACTTACGTGATTGCTGACTTACGTGATTGCGTTCTCTATATGTACTGCTGCTACACACACGCCTGCTGGGGAGGAGCTTGTGACTCAATCGCTAACTTACGTGATTGCTGACTTACGTGATTGCGTTTTCTATATGTACTGCTGCTACACATCGCCTGCTGGGGAGGAGCTTGTGACTCAATCGCTAACTTACGTGATTGCTGACTTATGCGATTACGTTCTGTAGATGTACTGCTGCTACACACACGCCTGCTGGGGAGGAGCTTGTGACTCAATCGCTAACTTACGTGATTGCTGACTTACGTGATTGCGTTCTCTATATGTACTGCTGCTAGAGCTTGTGACTCAATCGCTAACTTACGTGATTGCTGACTTACGTGATTGCGTTCTCTATATGTACTGCTGCTACACATCGCCTGCTGGGGAGGAGCTTGTGACTCAATCGCTAACTTACGTGATTGCTGACTTACGTGATTTGCGTTCTCTATATGTACTGCTGCTACACATACGCCTGCTGGGGGAGGAGCTTGTGACTCAATCGCTAACTTACGTGATTGCTGACTTACGTGATTGCGTTTTCTATATGTACTGCTGCTACACATACGCCTGCTGGGGGAGGAGCTTGTGACTCAATCGCTAACTTACGTGATTGCTGACTTCCGTGATTGCGTTCTCTATATGTACTGCTGCTACACCTACGCCTGCTGGGGGAGGAGCTTGTGACTCAATCGCTAACTTACGTGATTGCTGACTTACGTGATTGCGTTTTCTATATGTACTGCTGCTACACATACGCCTGCTGGGGGAGGAGCTTGTGACTCAATCGCTAACTTACGTGATTGCTGACTTACGTGATTGCGTTCTCTATATGTACTGCTGCTACACATACGCCTGCTGGTGGAGGAGCTTGTGACTCAATCGCTAACTTACGTGATTGCTGACTTACGTGATTATTTTTATATGTACTGCTGCTACACATACGCCTGCTGGGGGAGGAGCTTGTGACTCAATCGCTAACTTACGTGATTGCTGACTTACGTGATTGCGTTCTCTATATGTACTGCTGCTACACACGCCTGCTGGGGAGGAGCTTGTGACTCAATCGCTAACTTACGTGATTGCTGACTTACGTGATTGCGTTCTCTATATGTACTGCTGCTACACATACGCCTGCTGGGGGAGGAGCTTGTGACTAAATCGCTAACTTACGTGATTGCTGACTTACGTGATTGCGTGCTGCTCTATATGTACTGCTGCTACACATACGCCTGCTGGGGAGGAGCTTGTGACTCAATCGCTAACTTACGTGATTGCTGACTACGTGATTGCGTTTTCTATATGTACTGCTGCTACACATCGCCTGCTGGGGAGGAGCTTGTGACTCAATCGCTAACTTACGTGATTGCTGACTTACGTGATTGCGTTTTCTATATGTACTGCTGCTACACATCGCCTGCTGGGGAGGAGCTTGTGACTCAATCGCTAACTTACGTGATTGCTGACTTACGTGATTGCGTTCTCTATATGTACTGCTGCTACACATACACCTGCTGGGGGAGGAGCTTGTGACTCAATCGCTAACTTACGTGATTGCTGACTTACGTGATTGCGTTCTCTATATGTACTGCTGCTACACATACGCCTGCTGGGGGAGGAGCTTGTGACTCTATCGCCATCTTACGTGATTGCTGACTTACGTGATTGCGTTTTCTATATGTACTGCTGCTACACATACGCCTGCTGGGGGAGGAGCTTGTGACTCAATCGCTAACTTACGTGATTGCTGACTTACGTGATTGCGTTCTCTATATGTACTGCTGCTACACATACGCCTGCTGGGGGAGGAGCTTGTGACTCAATCGCTAACTTACGTGATTGCTGACTTACGTGATTGCGTTCTCTATATGTACTGCTGCTACACATACGCCTGCTGGAGGAGGAGCTTGTGACTCAATCGCTAACTTACGTGATTGCTGACTTACGTGATTGCGTTTTCTATATGTACTGCTGCTACACATACGCCTGCTGGGGGAGGAGCTTGTTACTCAATCGCTAACTTACGTGATTGCTGACTTACGTGATTGCGTTCTCTATATGTACTGCTGCTACACATCGCCTGCTGGGGAGGAGCTTGTGACTCAATCGCTAACTTACGTGATTGCTGACTTACGTGATTGCGTTTTCTATATGTACTGCTGCTACACATACGCCTGCTGGGGGAGGAGCTTGTGACTCAATCGCTAACTGTTTATATTCAGCTCGATTTTCATCTAGCTTGCGTAGATTGATCTCATTTGTCTTCTTCTGTTTGTGCTACAATTGGACAAAAAAAGAATTAAAATGAAACACAATGACATGAATGGAACATAAAACTTAAATTTAAAAAAACACTGAGAAATCCGTTTATAGTGTGTTGGTACCATTTTCCATAGATGCATTTGTGCACAAGTTTACAATGCTTCCCAAAACAGCTCATACATACACCCAAGTGTATTTTTGTAATTATAACTGCAAGTTATATTTTTTAAAAGCTTCTTAGCTAAGCTTGTAATTCATTTCATTTGGCTGTGAAGCATGTGAGGGAGTAGAAAGTTGTCAAAGTCCCCCTACAGTTTTGGTCGATCCTTCATGTAATTATTTCGTGTAATCTAATCCTAACTCTAACCCTAAGCCTAATCCTAATCATAACCCTAAACCTAACCCTAATCCTAACCCTAATCTTAACCCTAAACTAACCCTAACCTTAACCCTAACCCTAATTTTGTGTAAAATTACATGAAGGAATAACCCAGTTTTTGTACCTATAGGACGTTCTTTGCCTTCCAGGTCTTCTTTCTGCATCCTCATGATATGTCCCAGGATTAACAATTGTTGTCAGAGTTGATAAGAGGCTCAGGTATGCAATATGTTTTTCAATTGCTTGGTTTGTTTAAACTGTTGATAAAACTGAACCAAGTCATCAAAACCAATTCTCAATCAATCCATTAGCAAGCAACAAAGTGACAATCACATGAGTAATGTACTAATGTGTAAGCGTTAACTGTAGAGACTTACTGTTATAGTAACATGCGCTGGTCTCTGGCATTGATGCAGCGGGTTGAAGGTACTTTTACAGGGGATTTGAAGTTCAGTCTATTAGAAATAAAAGGAAAGAAAATGGAAAATATAATTGCAAATTGATTCAATGCATAGTAAATCAAATACTGGATTAGGATTAGCATTGTAATACATGTCACTATAGTTATAAATTTAGATGCTGTTAAAATGTGTCCCTTCAATCGTTTATAGACAATACTCACACAACAGCTTACGTGCACACTGTTTCACCACCCACCCCACATACATACAAACAAAGAAAACATGTCACAGTAGTTATAAATTAAAATGCTGTAAAAATGTTTCCACTCAATTGTTTACAGACAATATTCACACAACAGCTTACAAATATGTACATAAACACACACACAAACAGTGCACACTGTTTCCCCCATGCACCCACACACATACAAACAAACAACTCATCCCCATACCTGTGTTTCTTGATTGTAGTACAAGTCTGGCATTATTTCCAAATAATCCAGATCTAAAACGACATTGTTATTTTCTCTCACAGAGAAGGAACTGAAAGAGTCAAGAAATCAAATTAATTATTTACATTCCCTATACCACATAAAAGGATAAAAAATACAATTCACAAACACATGTGCAGAAGGGCATCTCAAATAGACCAGCTAATTTAAGGTCTCACATAGCAACATTTGCATGGTATTTTTGTGGGACCTAAGAGCACATCAGACACACCAAATTGCATTCTGAATATACAAACAAATGTCTTTCTGTTATCAAACACAAATTTTATAGCAGATTATTAAAAACTGGTATTGTTAACATTCAACTGTCTTCAAAGTAAACTTTATAAATCTAATGATATGGGATGAAAAGCAGACCATCAATTCTGTATATCTTTCAGGAAACTTGATGTATATCTACAGTACATATCATTAGATTTATAAAGTTTACTTCGAGTACTATTAACTGTCAAAATTTTTAAAAATTTCAATTTTTAATAATTTTCCAAAAAAAAGTCAATACAATTTGATTTCATCAGAACATTCCTCATATTTAGAATGCAATTTGGGGTGTCTGATGTGCTCTCAGGTCCCACAGAAAAATACTGTGCAAATGTGTGTGGTGTGACAGAGCCCTTAAAAAGATCCCCTTGAATTAAAATACATACAAAATTTGTACAAATACATATAAAACATTATCCAGCCAAGGACTCTGGCCATGAGCGCATGAAAAATAAATGGTTTACATTGCTAAAAATTGGCATCATCATAATCCAAATGAAATATCACCATTACATGATTATGAACTAGGATGAATGATCAAATAGTAAGTTTGGACTGTAACTTACTTGGCATAAGTGACTAGAGTTACAACATCATCCTGAATGAATGCCACCATTGCATGGTTGTTAACCAGTAATTCGCTGGGTACGTCAGGCACTGGAGGGCGCAATTCTACAATGTCTGGTGGTGGTTTGGGGGTCTCATATCTGTTAAGCCTATCAAGTATTCTACTTGTTGCTGCAAAATAAAATTTCAAAGAATGTTTTGATTATAATTGTAACTTATAATGAAAACATTATGTAGTAACGAAAATACAATTGCTGCTTCTTCCTGTCACCCCAACAACACAACACTTCTTGAGACTTAAAGAGGAAGCATGCTTGACCAGACCATCTCTATAGCCAACATCAGTTTTTGTGCAGTAACTATTACCAGCAATTAATAAATATTTTTACTAGGATTTGGACAAGTGACCTTACCTTTACACATTACAACGTTCTTTTACACTGGTCTGGACGTTGGCAAGTTGAACACTTCAATGATCATGGATTATGTTTCACCATATAATGTTGAGCTTTTTAGACACTTTATGAATACATCCAGATGTATTGTTTCCTCTTTAAGCTATACTTAGGGCCTACAAGAAGTGAGGTTGTCAACTGTAGGAATGAATTATCTGCTTAAGGTGGCTGTGTACTCTCAGACATGCATGTAGTAAAAGTGCAATAACTTTGTAATTATTCGCGCAAGACATATAAAAGTATACATTTTTATGACGGCAAGACATCAATAAATCTTAATATAAATACAGATTTGGGGTAAAAACAACAATTATGAAGAAAATCACAAAAAGTGAGTTTTTGGCAATATTTGTTAGGTACATCATAACAAAAAACACTCTTTCCAAAATATTTTATTTTGTTTTTAGCTCAATCTTGAGGCTCCATTCCAAAAACGGTTTTTTATTTTTTGATATTGGCCTTATTTTTGAGATATTGACCATATAAGGCATCAAATTGAACTTTTAAAATTCACAAACGCCTATTTGCACAAAATGATGCCTAAAATCAGAAATAGACCAAAATATAAAAAATGAGAAAACCGTTTCTTGAGTCGATCATGCTTTTTACGATGATCATATTTGCTTACCTATAGATGCTGTATTTATTGAGTTATCGTGTACCTAAATCGTCATTTTACCGAGAAAATGAACATTGAAATAATGGCCGTTAAAGTTTAAAGTGGTCACATTTTGCCCTTTCATCGAATCTCGCAGGAGAATGCGGCAGTTTTCGTTTTCTACCTTATATTATGTGAACATCGGGTAAATCCACAGCCCGTTGAGAAGTTTAAGCGAAATCCATTCATAACTTGATATTCAAATCGAGGAAAAGAACTTGAAAAAACACACATTTTATCAGCTAAAACGGAGCCATTTGACCACTTGAAATTAGTGTTTCCAAAGGATGCGCCACGCATGCAGATAAGCGTCGCGTATGGTTAGCGTATCTGTGCGTTAACAAATTGCGCGACACAGCAGCGATGCGTTGTTCTTGCGTGTCACCCCCCGCTGATACAACAAAGATTTTCTCTCTTTTAAAATTGCAAACACGAATGAAATAGTGAAATAAAATCCATAAAATAGCGCAGTTGGAGTTTATAAATCTGGATTTTCTTTCCTTGTATTTATAAAAAACATAACAAAGTAACAAATATCAAAAAGCTCAATTTTGCGAAAGAAACAACGTCTTGAGTACACAGCCGCGTTAATTGACTCTGTTTGTAGAAATGCATGTCAATTCATAGCATGCATTGCATGTGTTTAACATATGGTCACCCTTTCTTTGATGGTGCATCTGAAACTGCCATACAAACAAAAAAAGACCTGTTACTAGCATGTTAGACCTTATTGGGATGTTATAGATGTGTTTATATGCACCCAAAACACAGCTCATATACACACACACCCCCACACCAGCAAAGCACCCGACTTCATTGCTTTATGTTCCACACCAAGCCTACCTGTGCCTACTAGTTGCTGTTCTGATGTCAATGGTTGTTTGATAGAAGCAGCTACATCTGGATTCACCATAGACAGCCACTCATTCACTAGTAATGTTAACTCATGCTGCATCCTATCTACATCTATGAACTCCATCCAAAGGTCCTAGTAAACAAAATAACATGTAATGAGGATCATGCATTGAAATGACATTCACCATATGTTAAGTCAGTTTAAAAAATTGGGTTCACAGCTAGGCTGTACCAATCTGTCCTCAAATCCATTGTAATAAGTTAAATGGGTTCAATTTGCAATGAGATGAAATTCTTTGAATATTTTGTTTAAATAAGATATAAACACATACCAAAAATAATTGCTTGCCATGGTTACCCTTTAAATGAAAAAGATGTCTATTCAAAAGTTGCACCTAAACCCACTGAAAATGTTGCTTTTGTTGCTAGAGTTCCTAGTCATCACTAGTCACCGCGGGTCATCCTTGATCAGTCATGTAGAGAATGTAATGGTACACTGACTTGAGTATCTTTCATTCATGGAATACAAATGAAGTATCAAAATTTGCAGAATTAAACTGGGTTTGTTTTTGCTGCTTCAGTGTTTCAATTTGATGCATAGATTTGGAGGTTTTTGTCTCATAATAAATGGTGTAATTACTTTTAGTATGTGTTCAAGACATTAATATGTAATAGAGAGAGTGATATTGCTAGATGATCTACCCACCTGATCCCCATTGAATATCTTGGAGAGTTTCTCAGCATCATATTGTTCAGGAAGTGATGGTAGGTACAGGCTTGGGTCATGAAGTAATGGTTCTTCTAACCAAAGTAAATATGTCTGATATAACCTGTAAAGGAAAACAAACAATCACAATCATACCAATTATAGATTAATGACTGCATATTACTAACAATGTGCGCATACTTCAATGTTGATACGTCTAATACACATACCCTGCTGGGGGGGGGTGGATAACATTTGCTCCGATTGGTTCAAGCTATCTACAAGTGTCTCAACTGTATGAAACTATATTAGATATGATGCAAGTGATTCATTTGTTATACAAATTTTGTTTAGTTTACAGGTATTGTATAGACATATGGCTTGGACTGATTTAATTTATACTTATCATTGGCATATGACAATGATTACATCCTGACAATTAAATGATATTAAAACAGTTTGAACAAAACCAAAATACATGTATAATACGCGTTGAAAACATTTCTGTGTTTGCTGGGAATTGCATAGAAAAAGTGCTACATGACAAGGATGTAGTTTTTATTATTTAGAAGCAAATTAGCAATAATTTGAACTTTCAATTATAATCAAGATGGACATATATTAACATGTCTCACCTGACCAATTTCTGATGCATCTCTGGTTCAGTTTGGAACACTGGCTCCCCATCTTCCACTTCCCCAGGTGCATCATGGGAGCCTGGGGTGGACACCTCTGACTGGGGTGTAGATGCATTAAGGGAAGTGCTGCTACTTTTGGTGCTGATGGGTTTTTTGCTGGCAGTGTGGTGAAAGTCGGCAATGGCAGTGAGTTGACGTTTGAGTTTCTTGAGGAATGACAGGTTGGTAAGGCTTTGGAAGTAGCGCTGGCCAACACCTGTCCTCTGAGCATTTCTGAAAGTAGCATTTTTAGCAGTAAATAAAAAATAATAAGCTATATTATATTGGTCTGTCAGGCTTGGAGATTGCATATTGGACAAAATTAGCACCTCTAAGGTCCCTAAAGAGCTTAATTGAATAACAAATAATGCAGGATGACACTGGATTATTATAACATATTTGTGCGTACAATTATGTTTCATGCAGATGCAGACAGCCATATTTACAAAAGTACCGTAATCACTACGCATAATAACAATTAGTCAATCATCTAGTAAGTATGGACTTGTTCATCTTACAGCTATTGATGTACCCCTTTCACTACTCTTTTAGCATTACACACTGGGTGGAAAAGTGAATGCAGTTGTTATTTTGAAAATATTTATTTTGCATTGAAAATGTCCCGTTTGACTTTCCAAAATGGTGAATAATATGCTCCCCCTTAAATCGACTTCCTTAAGCAATTAAGTCAAATATGGTGCAAATAATGTATTTAGCTAGACAGGTGTCTGTTTACCAAATGAATGATTCTATTAAGTTGCCTTACCCAGGAGAGAATGTCCTCTGTAAGTATATGGTGAAGAATTGTTGCCACAAGGCAGGTAACAAGGGATGATCCATTGGTGTGTCCAATGCCTGCTGGGCCCAACGGTAGATTGGAAGACGGTACAAAGGCAATGAGAACTCTAGATGAAGCTTATTACATCCTCTCTGTGAAAAGGACAAATTTATAAACAGTTTTGTGCTGTTCAATTCTCTTAGAAGGCAAAATATATATATTTCAATTACCACATTAACATTTCCAAGCACAACAATTTGTAAATTTCATGTTATTTATTCATTTTGGTCATCAAAATGTATTATCAAACATCTCTTTTGACAAGTTTTCTTCAATTCTCACTAATCATTGCTTGCAAGATTGCTGATGTCTCACCAACTACATAAGTGTGTGACATTGCATGCGTTCAACCATTTTAGCACTAAACATGCAACAATACATTCATAAAGCAACAATTATTTGAAGTATCTTGAACTACTAATTTTCATCCGAGACAAAAACATACAATTCAAAGACTTTTCAAAGCATCCCATTGATATGTGCACAAAACAGCTGCCTCAATGTATTAACCTTGCTGACTGCACTTGGCTAAATGTACTTTAGTACCTTGAGAGCTGCATCTGGTGACATATCAGGATCCTCAGCTAGTTCCTGTGATACTGCCCTCAATAGGTTCATCTCATCCAGGTATTGTGTCTCTGCTGACAGGATAGCATATGCAAGCCATATATTATTACTGCTTTGTTTCTCCATTAGGCTTGGTAGATTTGACCCATAGCTGACAAATGACAGCACAGTAGATATCAAGCCTTGGGCTTTGGTATCGCCTTTCATTTCCTACAAAGCAAAATTATGAAAGTAAGTTACTTACAATGAGCACAAATAGTGGCATGGATGTACGTAATCTTTCTCTTCAGAAGCCAAAGAAATTGCTTTAACTTCATCTATCTGGATTAGGAATTGACCTTCCAAACTGAAAATACTACATTTCTCAAGACTTGTATTAAGATATTAGGTGTCATTGATGTTTTTGTTGTTGCATGTTTCAACAAAGTCCCTACCACCATTTAAGTAACAAATACAGGTACCCAGTTACTTCACTTGCTGGTCAATTTGAAGGGAAGGAAAGATAAGTCCCCTAATACACCTTTTCAAATCGAAGGTTTTCCGAAGTTTGTTATGGATGACTCCGTTTACAATTCCGGGTCATCGTCGCTAATGCAAACGCATCTATTACGTCTGAACACAAATCTGAGTGAAAGACACAGTCAAGCGTTGGGTATGGCTTGTGCAATAGATTGATATTTATATTGCGAAGACCACACGAAGACCAAATCAAATGTGCCGCAGATGACAAACATTTGCATTTTTCTTTCTTTTACTGTCACATTGTGCCAAATAGTGGAAGTGTTAGTTCAATACCTTTAGAAAATATTTCTCTGTGATGACTCATGTTGATTTTGGCTAAATACGTTCTATTTTCAATCAAAAGGGTACGTGATTCCGCTTGATTCATTGTGCACAATTTGACCCCCTAACTTACTGAATAAATACTGCGGTTTTTCCGATCTTAATTTGAAAAGGTCTATATGCAAACAAAGCGGTTATATTGCAAATTCATTTGTTATTGTATCAAAGTAAAAGGCAAAAGTTCCATATAATGAGCAACATATGAATACAAACAAGTTGATATCATGAACTAATGGCTGTCAATGTTGTCAGTTATAAACACACAAAATGCAATAGTGTCAATAAGAGATGGCTTCAAACCAATCCGCCAGTTGACCAACTGCACCCTGACAGAACTAGCATTTGAACTGTGTTCTATTGTTCCAAAGGATACAAACCAGCCCAATTGCTGGTCCTGCCAGGTGCCGGCGGTCAACATGCGATTGAGTTTTGAGGCAATCCCTGATGATTATCATGCAATGTTTGAAATACAATAAGCCTGTCAAATGGTTTAGGTAAACATCAAGCCTACCAGTACTACAATGCAGCAATACTTGGTAATTTGGAACACATTGTTGAAGGAATAGGTCCAACTTGGCAAATATGAAATGAAATTGAACCAGCAAATGCATTTTAAGTATCAAGTCTCAAAATTGGTCAGTAAACAAATACTGTGTTTCATCTCAAGTTGAGAGTGCTGTCAGCCCTTCCACCCATGTGTATATACGGCCGTTACGGCGGGATTAGTTTAGCATGCACAATTCAAAATGGCCACTGTGAAATACGTACATGGCGTAACTCTCAATTTGAGACAAGACACAGTATAACTGTGTATTTTGCAATGATAAAACTATACCATTCTATATTTAATAGGGAATGATCCATGTAATAAACCAACAGAGAAGTGAAAATAAATATTCTATTTTCCAAACAGGCATGGCATATTTTACAATACCACACATACAACCTATTCATAGATTCTTTTCATTGAAGTAACCTACCAGTAGGCTGGGCTTTTAGGTGGCAATGATTCATCAAAATAGTTGAATTATGTTGAATTCAAATAATGAATGGATCCACCCGAAGGAACTACCAGCACATACGGCAATGGATTAAACCATGCAGGAACAATGCTTACACCAGGCAGGAACATTAGATTGCAAGATAATTTATGACAATTGAAAAAATAACTACAGGTAAATTAGGTAATTCTTGGCCAAGCTCGAACACTTGGAACGCCAGTGGCTACGCGATAAACACATGAGCACATAACGCGGTAAAGAAGAAAGCATGCACGCACCTTACATGCTTAGTACGCTACATGGACACAACAGGTATGTTTGAGCTTGGCCAAGAATGACTTAATTTACTTGTAGAATGAATCAGTCATAAATTAATGGTTTAATTATTATGGATTTGAAAACATGATTTTGGGCACTTGCAATGCATCACAGGCCTTTAGTGAAATCTATGAACACATAAAAACAACAACAATAACAACAAAGTGATTCAAGAACAAGACATATCCATTTTACATGACCATCACACAAGAACTGATGTCAAGGGTGGAAAGGTTAAAGATGAAAGGAAACAAATACCTTTTCTTGTATTCCAGTAACGATTAGCTGTAAGAAGCAGACAGTTTTATTTTTGATGCCATTAATCCATGTTTGTGCTGCTCTTTCATCCCTACAATCTTATTTATAATTTTACCTATTCCACATTGTAGCCTCTAGAACAAGTAATTGCATGGCAAATTTTATCACTGATACAAACTATATTATGTGCATATTATAGGTATTCAGGGGAGTGATTACCGCTAACTACTTAAAAACCAATGTTCAACCTATGCAATTATAAAGCTCCCATGGCAAATTGTTAAGGTCCCCTTAGCCTTGTGTCCGGGTTCAATTTTTCCCAATATTGATTGGTGGGGATAGGGAGGTGGTATACGAAAGATGAACATTGACCCAACACTATTATAATACATAGAAAATCAAATTATTGGCCCTGATGAACACACTTTGAAATTTCCACTATTACAAAAAGCATTTTTCCTCTTGCATTAGTTGGCTTTTAATTTCCCTTTATACCACATTTTGAGTAATCTCCAAGACATTTGGGGCATCCCTCTCTTCTATTTAAATGGACTGGAATGACTCACAATAAAGGTATAGGTCAGACAGTAAACAGTGGATGGACACTTGGATATTGATTGACAAGGAGCAACAGTATTAGGGTACACAGACAATGGAAGCAAACATCATGTGTATGTGTGATGCGATCAAATCAAATCAGGTCAAAGGTGGCAATTGCAAAAAAGCAATAACATTCATATATGACCATCCAATATGGAAGAGCTTCTTCTCAAATATAGCCCATTAAACCTCTCAAAAACAGTAGAAAACAAAGGATTCCCCAAGTGATTTACTGATTGTTTACTCCTTACAAACAAGCACAGGGGTATGTAATATATCATTGTAAAGCTTATTTTGAAGAGAATTTGCCTGTCCAATATCTCAACAGGTAAAATGCCGACATTACAGCTCCTTTGTGATAGGCAGTCACATATGGAAATTGTAAGGTAAAAGCTCATTAGTTTGCAACAAAGTATGCTATAGATGTGATGATAGCCACAATAGTACAGTTAGTTATAGTGATGTCACAATTGCCTCCTATGACCTGATCAATGATTGTATTGCTTCCTAACCTTGAAACGGTCAAGAAAGAAAGTATTATCTTGTTTAGGATTCATCCACATCTATCAGGTAAACAAGATGGTTGGCTGGGTGTTATTATCCACTAGTAACATACTTGATGTTCATGTCAATTTGAGGATCCAGTAAAAACACTTTAGATTTCAAAATTTAAGGTGAAATATATGTTGAAGCAGACACCAAGACACCCAACTCAAAATTACATCTTATATTAGTCCGGGCATTACTTGCCCATTAAGTAATTTTAATAGAATCTATTTCATTTCAATGCAAGGGGTGTTTTGTAATAGTGCTTTCATTTTTGCAATCTGAAAAGTTTATTAACATTATGTATGGCTGCTTACAACTCAAGTCTGTATTTCTCCACTTATCGAATAGATTCTTTTCTAACCAATACCATACTGAGGTGCATCTCATTCAAGCATATAGAACTGTATCTAGGCATTTGTTCATTCTTTGATATGATATATTTTGATACTAATCTTTTTACATACCTTATATTGCATGAGCAGTGTTTCTAGAACTAGTTTTCTTGAGTTGGTGTTATTGAATGCAGCAGATACGACAGCATCCAGCACATAGCATAGATCAGGGTCTAGATGCCATCCAGTACGAGTTGTCAGAATCTTGAGCCAGAATTCCAGTAACGCTTCTGATGCTGATGCGGATGCACATGGTGCTAGAGAACTCTGAACTTGAGTCTGTCGCAAAGATTGACAAAATTAATGATTCATTTAAAACAAATTATTACCCAACGTCATTATAAATGAACGGAAAAAGTCATCGATTGAAGAAATGTATCTTGGAAAAGTGTTAGATTGAATGGCAAACAATTGAAGGTATCAGAACCAATAATCTGTGCAACTTAGGCCAAAAAAAAAAAAAAAAGGTTTGTCTCAAAGCTTGCGTGCGCGTTTGTAAAATCCCACGATTTGACAAAAAAACAAATGCGGAAATTTTTTATTTAAAAAAAAATAATAATTTTAAAGTTTTTCCAGAAAAATCGGTGAAAATCAAGACTTTTTCTCAAAATACCATGAAAAAAAGTCGGGAATAAAAAAAATTAAAAAAAAAAAAATCGTATTTCGCATTTGTTTTTAAATTTCTCGTGAACTTTGACACGAACCTTTTTTTTTTTTTTGGCCTTATCTAAATATATTATTCTGCAGAAGTTTTATTAAGTAAATAAGATCAAGTGTCATGTCCTGCCATACTTCATTTACAATCTGCTTCATGATGGCTGTGTGAAAGATAAAGGCAACATGCTCACAGAGCCAGCTAATTTTCTGCTTACATCTAAGCCTCATTTCGAACAATTTCAATTATCTCAAGTCAACTATTAATGTTTTTTAATTTTTTTTTATGTCTAAACTATGCAAGGCATTAACAGCTGCTATCGGTATGATAGCGCTGATGGGTTGGCGCCAAGATAGTTGTTAACCTCCCGTTTGAAGCTCAGCCGATTCTGGTTAGAGATAATTGGACCAGGTAGAGCGTTCCAAAGGTGAGCTGAGGATGGAAGGAATGACCTCTGGTGGCTGACCAGGTTGGATCTTGGGATTTTGACAGCTTGGTCGTGGGATCTGACAGAACGCCGCAGACGAGGATCAATAATCATACGATCTGGTAACAGATGTTGAAGGAGTTCTGGAGCTTCGCCATAGAACATCCGATGAAATAGAGTAATGGCTCCCACTGCTCTTCTATGTCTCAGGTGCTGTATTTGATGGTTCTTTCCATCTGCTTCTGAGATGCCAATGATACGTACTGCTCTTCTCTGTATAGCATCAAGTTTGGACAGAGAAGTGGGTGGAGCACCCATCCATGCAGAGCTGGCATATTCCATCTTGGATCGGATCATAGTCTTGTATATCGTTGCTCTCTGAGAAGGGACAAGGTAGGGGCCGCACTGACGTAGGGAGACCAAGACGTTGGCTAGCTGTTCTTGCCATCTTGTCCACTACAGGGGTCCATGACAGGTCTTTGTTAACAGTAAGACCAAGAAGGTCAACGCTGTCTGCCTCTTCTAGAGTTGTTCCAAAAAAGTGGAGGTTAGGGTGACTATATGAAGCATCTCTGCGGTTAGAAATAGTGGTGGACTTGCACTTCGCAGCACCAAACAGTACATTCCATGTGTTTGCCCATGTCTCTATTGCTTTGAGGTCTACATCAAGTGATATTGCAGCGCCAATTCTATCTTCCTTGGACTTGATGGATGACATCAGGGTTACATCATCAGCATATAAGATTGATGAATTTTCAAGTTGTTCAACCCAGATGCTTTAAGATGTTAGTTTTGAACCACTCAACAGAAGCAAAATTGGACAAATATGTATATTTTACAAAACTAAGATTCAAACACCGGTTCTGTGTCAATTGCAATGTTGTTATCATAAATAAAGCTTACCTGTAGCCACAGAAATAAATACTTACACTCTTACACTCTCTGATTTGATCTTGTTTCATTTGACTTATTCTGCATTGTAACTTATCACTCTATGACAAGGGGGATAAGAACTATTGTCAAACTACTCACCAATACCATTCCAGTGAACAATTTTGTAGTATCTCCAGGGAACTGTGCACCAAGCTTTTGCGGAAGACGAGCATATTGGTGGTCTGCTAGTAGGATGTTATTCACAATACTCAGAAATCTAAAAAGAAGGAACATTTACATGGTGAGTTTGGTCTAAAATAATATATTTATAAGATCCAGATGGAGATAAATTGTTTTTATAGGCCATGTAAATGTATCACAATAATAAAGTACCTTTAGATAGTACAATTTATTATCAGTTAAATAAATAAATCCCATCTTGGCTTCTTAAACCAAACCATTTACCTGTTTACTCTAAATATAATCACTACCTACTTGTCATAATGGTATGTACTCACCTTTCATTGGTAATAAGGTAATCTGGGTGTCCTTGTTCAAGAAACATGGGTACAACCATTGCAATGAGAGGGATAGCCATTTTAGGGTAACCAGATTGCACAATGATGTGTAGATGGGAGATACCATAAGTGATGAAATCCTCCAGACTAAATGAAATAAGAAAGACATAAATGCAATCAAATATAGTTTTATAACAGCATTAATCTTGAATTTTTTATCTAACCCTTACAGAGTGCACACCAGTAAATACAAATCTCCTATAACCTTGGAAGAAAAATCAGTGTTTCTAAAAGTGAGAAAGTGCCATGGCACTCAAAATAATACATTAGGAAAGCTTAAAACCAAACTATTAGGCCCTGATTCGTATTTATTCCTCATTACGGCCTGGGTATTAGATTGTCCACGAAAAATGAGCAGGATCCGACTTTTAATGAAGATTTGGTTAAACTTTTAAAATGTGTTACATTTCAGAAACACCAAGCTATTTGTGAGCTGGCATAATCGTTGTGGGCTACAGGGTGATCTAGTTGGTAATTTTCTGTGAAAAGTCACCGGACTCTGTATTTTTTCACTGAACTGCCCTGTCTTTATCTGACCTTCAACTTGCAGAAAGTGTAAGTTTTGAAGAACTGAGTCGCTCTCAGGTCTCTGTTTTCCCAGACCCTGTTTGTACAGAAAGTCAAGGACTATTTACTGGTGTGCACCCTACACAACATAAATTCTATTTACCTGTGTCCAGCTTTTGTCATAGCCACAGCCACATAGCAAGCAATAGGCACCTGACTCTTCACAGCCTTCTGAACTGGATACATACTGGTGTCTACTGCTATATCAGGCACTTGGCCAAAGTCATCATCGGGCGTGGCTTCATCCTGGCTGTGCATCACTGGGCGTGGCTGGTCTTGTTTATGTAGGCGTAGCTTGGTCACCATCTCCCATGCCCAGGTATGGAAGGCTTGCTCCTGGACATTACCATAGCCCAACTGTGAGACAAAAAAGTAACATCATTAAATCAAATGCTGGAAATATTCGACAACTTGCAAAGTAAATTCTGTCACAGCATGTTGTTACATTTGTAAGCATATTGTATAGAATTGCGAAGGTTGAAATTTTAGATTTCTGTATCTCCTAACTTAACCCTTCTCAACACATCTCTGAAATCAGTTTTATATGTCTTCTAAAGAGGTGAACAATTTTAAGGGATATCAGGTATATATGCATCATTTGCAGGGATCATTTTACCATTGAAAAGTGCTTGGGCAACAGGATGATCACAGACAGTATTTCAATACTGCACACAATGAAATACGCACTTCCGTCACTACTCAACTTCAGGCCAATCACAGTGAATGTGGTTGTCAGGCCCAGATTGTGGTTACTATATTCTGCCAATGCATAAGAACTATTCTCTGCATATGACATCTACCACTAAACCTTATTACTATGGTTACCCTGTGTTTACCTTGTTGGCTCCTGATGCAATCATACCAGGAGGCGGCTTGTCTACTAGATGTTTACTTAATGATTCAACAACAAGCACAGCAGTAGTACGATGACAATCAACATTCAACACTAGCTGGTTGCCCTGAAAATACATGAAAGCAAACATCAATTAAGAGATACAAATTATAGCATGTTCAAAGAAAAGATGACAATAAAGGATGGAAAGCAAAGTTGCTCCATTAGTCAATGGAATACTATGGTCAAAATTTCATTTGAATGAACATAGCGATAACGAACACCCGTGTACACTATGTGACCACTGCACATGTACCCTCATGAGCACACCTGCAGAAGTGAATCCAAATCACTCTGAATGGCTGCTATATATTTCTGATATCATTTGATTAGTTTGATCTGGTTTGATTAGCATTTTCACCCGCCCACATTTAGTCCTTTGAAATGGTGACATCATTATTTTTGTTGTAAAACAACTCAGCTTAGGCTTGTTGTTTTACTTAAAACAATGATGTTGCCTGTGTTATACGACACGATAGATGCACGACAGCGGCTAAAAACAATACTTTTATTATAATTATGTATATTCATACGTAGCGGTAAACGTAAATAAAAAGCAAAATTATACTTCTACGCTACTCAAATTTGGTACACTCACCGGAGCGCTTTCACCGGGTCAACCGGCGTCTTCAGCGGATATTATTGCTCTGAAGATTGTTGTTGCTAGTGATGTAGTGACCTTTATTGTCTAAATATTACACTATATCAAATGTAAAAACTTTATATACAATTTTTTTACACTTTCACTGGGATCACTAAGTAAGCCTTTAAATAGAGGCATGTTGGTACATTTGGTGCTATACTATATACATATTTAGTTATTTAGTTACCTCTTCTTGGAAGCCCCAGTTCATTTTGAGTAACATCAGTCTAGCCAACTGATTTTCTACAGTATTGACTCCATGATCTAGTAGCCACACTCGTAGCAAGGTCATGTCATCTGGGTATGGTCGCCATAGAAACACAGGAAGTTCTCGGAACAGGTGCAGCACCATCTGTAGATAGGGAAATTCACAATTCAGTTGTAATTGAAATCACTGATCATTGATCTACTGGTCTAATTAACTCAGTGATTCAATATATGTTGTTTATATGAAAATTTAATCATAATTTCCAGATATGAAAGGAAAGGCTCTTGCTTTTGCTGAACCCAATAGGTTTTCTAGCAATAATGAGTAAATGAACTAACCTCTATGTTGTTGGTCACCAGTTGCAATGGTTTTTAAATTGATTGCTGAACACTATTCACCTTTTAAATGGATCCTCCATCTTGATACCAAAGCGAGGTTCTCCTGCAAACACATGCATAAAATGTGCATTTTTGTTTCAAGGCTTTCCTAGCAATGCACCAGAAGGCTTTTGCAATGTGTAAGCGGTAATTAAAGCATGCATTTGAAAGGCGTACTCGCACACAGCACACAGGTAGAACCTTGTTTTGAGACGACCGTGCGATTGGCAAATACCCACACAAACATGCCATTAATGAGTTACTTAAGGTTATTAATTATTTTTAACTGTTGTGATTTGGTAGTTCACAGCATCTTACGAATGGTAGTGAGCTTTGGCAAAAACTGCATTGCTCAATTCATAGCGAGCATGTAGAAGAATTAAAATATCACAGATATACTTTTATAGGTGCTGTGGTTCTTGAGTTACGTTGTTAAGAGGGCTGAAACAACAACACTTTTGTAAAACGTACATAACTAATTAACAACAATAAATTAAGCAAGTTTGCAAAGTATACGATTTGTAGATTGAACTTTTGCAAAACATCAAGGTGTTAATGTTCAATAATATATTGATCTAGATAATGAAAATCGATTTTTAGGTTGTTTCGACCAACAATACCTCGTCTACCCTTAAACCCCCACCCCTAAACCAAAGGAAATACTTCACAAACCTTACACTCAACCCTGACATGCATCGTGCAAAAACATTCAATTTTTTTTTAAAGAACCACTAAATGTCTGAAAGAACACAACAAACTTTTGAGCAAACTAAATCTTTTGCATAATACTTACAGAGCCAACATCATGTAAAGTTGATGTTATCTCCTGCACAATGGTAGATATGATGAAGGGATGGGTTGAAGCTAAAGCACTCAAAAGCTCTCGGCCAATCTTGGAGCAGAATTCACGTGTGTGTTCTCGCACATATGAAAGCTGTAGGATGGAATTTTGAAACAAACAAGCTGTAAGACAATTTTGGAATAAAAGTTGATTGTGCTTAGATCTAAAGGAACATATTTGCCAATGAAACAAACATAAGGGTCATGATCAAGGGGAAATGAGTCTAATGTCAGTAATATTGATTTTGAGATATTGACAAAACAGGTGCTCAATTTATTTTTGTTTCTTACTGTTCCAGCAACTAATCAATTGTGTTATAGTCTGTATACCTTTCTAGAGTCAGTAATTTAGATATTGTATTTTATTGTATCTCTAAATGTAATGATGAGAAGTATATAAAAGTATAAATTTTCAGAAAGAAAATCCAACTATAGATTCCTGCAAAAATGTAAGAGTTTTTGAGAAAATCTCATAATTTGATTTTACTTTACTGATTCAAGGAACGTATACTGACTAAAGATGTGAATGAATGCTTTTAATGATAACTTGGAACATGGAACATAAAGTTCTTGGAAAATTTTCACAGGGGTTTGTATCAAAACGTAGCAATTTTGCAGGCCTAATGTAGTCAAAATTAGATATTGAATATCTTAATACATTTTCACGATCATGTCATATTATACTTACTTCATAGACCTCCACAGCAATGAAATTGATGAAATCCCTTTCTTCTGCTGGTCTTATACTTCCCATGTTGGCAAATGATGTCAGCAAATAAATCACTTCTGACATGGGCATCTCCCGTAGCTTGTCTTCAAATGCTATTTTGTTGACTCGTTCTGTGGAGACATGTAGATAAATAATATGATGAAGAACAAGGTTTGTCTTAGAAGACTGCATGAACAGATTTAAAAAATAAAATGATTTTATGCATTATCTTGTCCTAATCTCAAATTTTAGGTATTTCATTTGTCATTTTTTTAACTTATGCCCCAGATCCGAATTTCCGGATATATCTGGAAAAGTTACATCTCCGATTGAATGTGTATGGGTAATGGTATCCCCATCCTCAATGACAATATAACTACTGTTGCTACATTACATTTCATGACATAGGTGTACGTCTCTGTTTAGTAACAACATCGCACAGTGACTGACTTAATTATTTTGGCCGTGCTAGTTTACAATGATATACGCTCGTGGAATGCTTCTGGGAGGCACCTGTTGCTCTCAATT
The DNA here is from genome assembly GCF_039555335.1 of Amphiura filiformis. Classification (NCBI taxonomy): domain Eukaryota; kingdom Metazoa; phylum Echinodermata; class Ophiuroidea; order Amphilepidida; family Amphiuridae; genus Amphiura; species Amphiura filiformis. Next base: position 34,630,628 of record NC_092628.1, read on the forward strand.
GTACATGTGTCCAAAAATTAAATATAGGAAACCAATATCATAAAGGTGGTTTGATCATGATATGAACTAACTTGGTATCACAAAATCTTACTTACCAGTACCACCATTATCTTCTCTTATAAAGAGCTTGGTCTTTACCTGGAAGGTTACATTGTACTTACCACTGAGGTTATTCTTATAGTCATCAGGAGTGGCTCCTGGTCTCAGCTCATTTGTCCTGCTATCATCCTCCATTTGATGTAGATACCACAATAGACGCCACATCATGAGTTGTGAAAGAGACACGTATGGCATGTCAGTCATAAACTGCCATGTGCCAAGCCTGTAACAGACACAATGCAAGACCACATCACTATTAATTTGTTATGCAAAAATCATTCACTTATGAGCAATACATGAACATTTACTTCTCATCAGTATTTTGCATTTTGAAAGTACATTAATTATACAGGTTATATGTTTTGTGACAGCTCCGAGATTGATGCATGCAGTAATAATTTGCAGCCACTGAGTACACAAGTGTATATCTTTTCTGGAGATAACTACTGGGTTCACAAATTTATTCCACTATGTACATTGCCATCTTACTGCCAACATTCTAAACAAAAACCAAGAGAATGCTGTGCCATGATTTCTTTTAAGCACCATGTTGTATAGGTTCCACTAACAAGCTTTTGTACCAGATTTAGTGGAATTATTTACTATCATAGCCCTACTTTTTAGCTACTTTATCTAGCTCTTGAGTGACACTAAGTTAACACTTGAGATTTCTAAGTTATCTCACCTTGGAGCTGACATAATATACTGAGTTGCCCTGAAGAAGAACTCATCAAATTATCTCACCTTGGAGCTGACATGATATACTGAGTTGCCCTGAAGAAGAACTCATCAAATTATCTCACCTTGGAGCTGACATGATATACTGAGTTGCCCTGAAGAAGAACTCATCAAATTATCTCACCTTGGAGCTGACATAATATACTGAGTTGCCCTGAAGAAGAACTCATCAAATTATCTCACCTTGGAGCTGACATGATATACTGAGTTGCCCTGAAGAAGAACTCATCAAATTATCTCACCTTGGAGCTGACATGATATACTGAGTTGCCCTGAAGAAAAACTCATCAAATTATCTCACCTTGGAGCTGACATGATATACTGAGTTGCCCTGAAGAAAAACTCATCAAATTATCTCACCTTGGAGCTGACATAATATACTGAGTTGCCCTGAAGAAGAACTCATCAAATTATCTCACCTTGGAGCTGACATGATATACTGAGTTGCTCTGAAGAAGAACTCATCAAATTATCTCACCTTGGAGCTGACATGATATACTGAGTTGCCCTGAAGAAGAACTCATCAAATTATCTCACCTTGGAGCTGACATGATATACTGAGTTGCTCTGAAGAAAAACTCATCAAATTATCTCACCTTGGAGCTGACATGATATACTGAGTTGCCCTGAAGAAGAACTCATCAAATTATCTCACCTTGGAGCTGACATAATATACTGAGTTGCCCTGAAGAAGAACTCATCAAATTATCTCACCTTGGAGCTGACATGATATACTGAGTTGCTCTGAAGAAAAACTCATCAAATTATCTCACCTTGGAGCTGACATGATATACTGAGTTGCCCTGAAGAAGAACTCATCAAATTATCTCACCTTGGAGCTGACATAATATACTGAGTTGCCCTGAAGAAGAACTCATCAAATTATCTCACCTTGGAGCTGACATGATATACTGAGTTGCCCTGAAGAAAAACTCATCAAATTATCTCACCTTGGAGCTGACATGATATACTGAGTTGCCCTGAAGAAGAACTCATCAAATTATCTCACCTTGGAGCTGACATGATATACTGAGTTGCTCTGAAGAAAAACTCATCAAATTATCTCACCTTGGAGCTGACATGATATACTGAGTTGCCCTGAAGAAGAACTCATCAAATTATCTCACCTTGGAGCTGACATAATATACTGAGTTGCCTTGAAGAAGAACTCATCAAATTATCTCACCTTGGAGCTGACATGATATACTGAGTTGCCCTGAAGAAGAACTCATCAAATTATCTCACCTTGGAGCTGACATAATATACTGAGTTGCCCTGAAGAAGAACTCATCAAATTATCTCACCTTGGAGCTGACATGATATACTGAGTTGCCCTGAAGAAGAACTCATCAAATTATCTCACCTTGGAGCTGACATGATATACTGAGTTGCCCTGAAGAAAAACTCATCAAATTATCTCACCTTGGAGCTGACATGATATACTGAGTTGCCCTGAAGAAGAACTCATCAAATTATCTCACCTTGGAGCTGACATGATATACTGAGTTGCCCTGAAGAATAACTCATCAAATTATCTCACCTTGGAGCTGACATGATATACTGAGTTGCCCTGAAGAAGAACTCATCAAATTATCTCACCTTGGAGCTGACATGATATACTGAGTTGCCCTGAAGAAGAACTCATCAAATTATCTCACCTTGGAGCTGACATGATATACTGAGTTGCTCTGAAGAAAAACTCATCAAATTATCTCACCTTGGAGCTGACATGATATACTGAGTTGCTCTGAAGAAAAACTCATCAAATTATCTCACCTTGGAGCTGACATGATATACTGAGTTGCCCTGAAGAAGAACTCATCAAATTATCTCACCTTGGAGCTGACATGATATACTGAGTTGCTCTGAAGAAAAACTCATCAAATTATCTCACCTTGGAGCTGACATGATATACTGAGTTGCCCTGAAGAAGAACTCATCAAATTATCTCACCTTGGAGCTGACATGATATACTGAGTTGCTCTGAAGAAAAACTCATCAAATTATCTCACCTTGGAGCTGACATGATATACTGAGTTGCCCTGAAGAAGAACTCATCAAATTATCTCACCTTGGAGCTGACATGATATACTGAGTTGCTCTGAAGAAGAACTCATCAAATTATCTCACCTTGGAGCTGACATGATATACTGAGTTGCTCTGAAGAAGAACTCATCAAATTATCTCACCTTGGAGCTGACATGATATACGGAGTTGCCCTGAAGAAAAACTCATCAAATTATCTCACCTTGGAGCTGACATGATATACTGAGTTGCCCTGAAGAAGAACTCATCAAATTATCTCACCTTGGAGCTGACATGATATACTGAGTTGCCTTGAAGAAGAACTCATCAAATTATCTCACCTTGGAGCTGACATGATATACCGAGTTGCCCTGAAGAAGAACTCATCAAATTATCTCACCTTGGAGCTGACATGATATACTGAGTTGCCTTGAAGAAAAACTCATCAAATTATCTCACCTTGGAGCTGACATGATATACTGAGTTGCCCTGAAGAAGAACTCATCAAATTATCTCACCTTGGAGCTGACATGATATACTGAGTTGCCCTGAAGAAGAACTCATCAAATTATCTCACCTTGGAGCTGACATGATATACTGAGTTGCTCTGAAGAAGAACTCATCAAATTATCTCACCTTGGAGCTGACATGATATACTGAGTTGCCCTGAAGAAGAACTCATCAAATTATCTCACCTTGGAGCTGACATGATATACTGAGTTGCCCTGAAGAAAAACTCATCAAATTATCTCACCTTGGAGCTGACATGATATACTGAGTTGCCCTGAAGAAGAACTCATCAAATTATCTCACCTTGGAGCTGACATGATATACTGAGTTGCTCTGAAGAAGAACTCATCAAATTATCTCACCTTGGAGCTGACATGATATACTGAGTTGCCCTGAAGAAGAACTCATCAAATTATCTCACCTTGGAGCTGACATGATATACTGAGTTGCCTTGAAGAAGAACTCATCAAATTATCTCACCTTGGAGCTGACATGATATACCGAGTTGCCCTGAAGAAGAACTTATCAAATTATCTCACCTTGGAGCTGACATGATATACTGAGTTGCCTTGAAGAAAAACTCATCAAATTATCTCACCTTGGAGCTGACATGATATACTGAGTTGCTCTGAAGAAGAACTCATCAAATTATCTCACCTTGGAGCTGACATGATATACTGAGTTGCTCTGAAGAAGAACTCATCAAATTATCTCACCTTGGAGCTGACATGATATACTGAGTTGCCTTGAAGAAGAACTCATCAAATTATCTCACCTTGGAGCTGACATGATATACCGAGTTGCCCTGAAGAAGAACTCATCAAATTATCTCACCTTGGAGCTGACATGATATACTGAGTTGCCTTGAAGAAAAACTCATCAAATTATCTCACCTTGGAGCTGACATGATATACTGAGTTGCTCTGAAGAAGAACTCATCAAATTATCTCACCTTGGAGCTGACATGATATACCGAGTTGCCCTGAAAAAGAACTCATCAAATTATCTCACCTTGGAGCTGACATGATATACTGAGTTGCCTTGAAGAAAAACTCATCAAATTATCTCACCTTGGAGCTGACATGATATACTGAGTTGCCCTGAAGAATAACTCATCAAATTATCTCACCTTGGAGCTGACATGATATACTGAGTTGCCTTGAAGAAGAACTCATCAAATTATCTCACCTTGGAGCTGACATGATATACTGAGTTGCTCTGAAGAAGAACTCATCAAATTCCACCTGTAGTTTGAGTATAGATAGCTGATGGTCCATGGGTTCCATATTAGGAATGTCATCATCCTTATCTTGACACGTGTTGCGTCGCCAGCTACGATAATTCAACCAATGATCAGATACATGTTGTACAGTGTGTCTGAAGCAAACAACAATATTAATAAACATAAAATGTCTGCTAATACAACATGAACAAAACAAATAAACCCACAGAACTAATAACTTTCTGTTATATCTGATGCACATACATTTTAGAGCAGGTGATTTTGATCAATAGATAACAATTAACATGTTTTGCTGAAAAAATGAGAGCTCTAATAACCACTTGGCCGAAAAAATATCAATAACCCCCCTCCCACGTCTCAGATATTTATTTTACTTCGGAAAGAAAAACACTTAAGATGAGGAGTATTTGCACTAGATGGTTATCATGCGTAGAGCTCAGTTGATATGGACTGAATATGAAAACCCCATCCACTGAACACCTACTGGTTGTAATTATCTCTGAAAAAACACACACAAAAACATGAATATTAAATGGCTTTATGCCTACTTTAGATGATTATATTTCAAAATAAAGATAAAGATAATGTTTTGAAGAGAAAGAGCAAGCAGACAAGTAAGCAACCAAAAAAAAAGAAGCTTTGAATAAAAAGATGGTTTGAAATTGTTTACATCAACATTTGTTGCTAGACACTGCTACATAAAATGCTACATAAAAGACCATTACCTTATCAATCGTCCAATTCTCTTGACAAACTGTCGGTAGCGTGATCTATTAAAAGTCTGTACTCCTTGATGCAGTACCCCAATCAGGAATGTTGCAAAAGCAATCAGCTTCATGATGTCTACACTGGCAACACGCTCTATGTTATATGACGTACCATCTGGGAACATATAGATCAAGATATTTATGCATTACTTCATAAAACACTAAGTGTTAATGGCCAATTGGCCATCCCCAGCATCAACCACTTATGTCTGCATGTCACTCCTGATTTCCAACTTTCCCAGCAAGTCACCACTACTTGGGATTGAACCCTGGACCTTATACATCAAGTGAGTACTGTCATTACTGCATCATGCTGCCATGTGAAGCTCATCTATTACAGCTCTAGTAGTTATGAGGCATATTTTGCATTAGAAAGGTCCATGTCTAATGATTGACTCTCAGTGTATCTGTTTGGTATTTTTGGGTGTTTTTTTAAATAATTATTTTCTGCTAAGTCCAAGATGCACAAATGTGTTTTTGTGAATCCAAGATAATGAGTTTTATTGGCATTTGTATGTACAGCCATACATAATACAGAAATCTATCTTATTAAAGTAAAGTTTGTATTACTTCTGTAGCCGGAGCGAACATGAGCGTAAACACAGAAGTGATAAACAATCAGGCCGATAAGCTGATCAACGGTCTTGACAACAAAACAGTTGACCCATTGGTTGTCAGCACGTAGAGGAGGAGACCTTGCCACTTCTGCGCGAATGCCTATTACCAGCCCGTACCAGGACCACAGAAGTACTAAGAAATCTACTTTAGTACTAAATACACATATGTGACTCCTCGCCACAACTGAGCCCGGATGTCGCCAGTGCCACTATTGAGATATGCTCCATCGAACTTAACAATAAACAATAGGAAAGAAAGGATTTATTGACTGTTTTATTGATTTTTCACTACTTAAATGTCAAGTACTATAGACATGATATACATCATTTTAAAGCTAATTTCAAGCAGAATATTTTGGTTGAATATCTCAAAAATGATGATTGGCGACATCCGGGCTCAGTTGTGGCGAGGAGTCACATATTTATTACAGGTAGTGAACGCACCAGTATCACTGATATGGAGTATATGCTTGAAGACTTCTGCAAATGGAAACTGATGTATGACAGCTACCAAATCATTCTCATTCAATAAGGTGTTATCGACGTCTTCATCCTAAAGGATACAAAATGGAAGAACCTAGTGTAAGGCACACATCATAGGAAACTTCTATCACCCTTTTAGTTTTGTGGAATTTATATATGTGACACGATCTGGTCCATGGAGGCCAAAGGAGGCATTTTTGACAATTGAGTTACTGTAATTATTACATTATACATAGAATAGGCTATCATTGACTGAAAACACCAAAGGTCTAGCATACTTGGTTCTAAAGTTATGAAGTTTTTTGATGTTTATTTTCTTATGTATTTTATTGTTTTTTACTCCATATTTTTACCTTTATCTCCGTTTCAAATTTGCCACCTTTGGCCCCCATTGACCAGATCGTGTCACATATACTCATATTTACAAAGTAATCATATGTCACAGATAGTATATAGAAACAATGCCTTTTTTAACCTTCTGACTAGACAGATACATGTAGTTTGATATGCATTTCCTATTAATGACCCCTCTTAGATTTACCTCTCCTCCTCCTTCTAGAATTAGCCCACAATTTTGGGTGGGGCATCATCATCATCAGTCGGCTGCAGAGCAAGCGACTACAAGCTTTCTCCAACTGTTGCGATCTTGAGCTAGAGAAGCAATTTTGTTTGGCTGCAGCATCCCTTCAGTATCTCCCAGGGATGCTGCAGCCGAACAAAATTGTCTCGCTAGGGCATAGGAGTTCACTTTATTCTTAATATCTCAAAGAAAAATGCACCTTCAACCCACCCTCTGCTCTCATTATGCCCAAGTATGACCATACTATTTGGTGTACTTCTTACCTCTTCCCCATCTTCATCCAGGAGAACCCAGTTGAATGGGTTATCTTTGATTTCACTACTATTAGGTGTGATAGCTTTCTTGATCTTGGCAAGGAATTCATCTCGATATCTGAGAAACGGCAAACATATTTTAAATTACTTAAATTTTCTTATTAATCATGCACCTATGTAAAATAGATGGTATGTGGCATGTTAATTTCTGAGGAGGAAATGGGTTAATTCTGTGAAATGAAAATACCTTTGACTTTTATGTGATGCACTGTAATTTCAACCACTTTAGATCATTAAAATCATTGATTACCTGTATACCATGAAAAATACCATGTTTTGCTAACTTTACAAGCTATATCCCCAGTGCTGCTTTGGCCCTGCAAGTAGTAAAAGTCACTTTTGTTTTGGGATAAATTAGTCTGAAATTGAATTTTTTCACAACTTTACAAGCTATATCCCCCCTGCTGGTTTGGCCCTGCAAGTAGTAAAATTCACTTTTGTTTTGGGATAAATTAGTCTGAAATTAAATTTTTTTCGCAACTTTACAAGCTATATCCCCAGTGCTGGTTTGGCCCTGCAAGTAGTAAAATTCACTTTGTTTTGGGCCAAATTAGTCTGAAATTGAATTTTTTTGTGACATGCAAATGTCATAGAAAAATCAGAACAAAATATACTTGTCACCTTCTAAATTTAAATGCAACTGCCGACACTGTTGATCTTTTACGTAAACCAAATCTTGGCCACTAGAGTGCATATGCCTTCCTCACAGCAAGTTTGGGCTTTTAAATTTTGGCCTGGCCCAGGGCCCCAAAAAGTTAAATCATATCTTGTATATTCCTAGCTGAATGGTCTGGCAAGTGGTTAATGCAATTCAATGTCAAGAAGTGTGCAGTGTTAAACATCACACGCAAAAGAAACCCTGTATTATGTCAATACAATCTCCTTGGGAAAACTTGAATATAGTCCAACAACATGACTATTTAGGTGTTACTATTTAGCATAACCTGAACTGGAGCGACCACTGTACTAAAGTCATCAATAAAGCCAGCCGTACACTAGGTCTCCTGCGGAGAACTTTGTCCCCCTGTTCAACTGATGTCAAAGATAAATCGTATCAAACACTTGTGAGACCACAAATCGAGTACGCAAGTGAAGTTTGGAACCCGTGTACAACCACGAAATCAATAGACTGGAACAGGTTCAAAGAAATGCAGCCAGATTTGTTTTCTCTGACTACCGCAGAGAAACACATGTGTCACCTCTTGTAAACAAACTCAACTGGGACTCACTACATGTTAGACGACTAATACAACAGTCTTGCATGTTCTACAGGATCCAGTATGGACTAGTGCACATAACACCCCCATCTTGTATTCAAAGGGCAACTCACATATCAGCAAGAACTGATCACCCATTGAAATTTGTCAACTTGCTCATTCCTACTATAAATGCATACAAATATGCATTCTACCCAGAAACCATTGCAGTTTGGAACAGGCTACCACCAGCAGCAGTTCTACACATCGCACCATCTGTGCCCGTTTTCAAGAGTGTTGCAGCGCCAGTAATAAGGGAGATGCAGCCTCTTCATGGACTACATATCCTTTAAATGAATTTGCACCTTGTATATAGCGCACCCTTTTGTTTTTCGATTTGGCTTATTTGGATTTGCTTCGCACCCTATGTTATTTTTTGTATGTCCACAGGCTGTAAACGTCTGATGTACTTTTCATCCTAGTGTAGCTGAGATCAGCTTTTAAGGATTACACAACCAAGAACCAAGAACCCTGCTTACATGGTTTGAAACAACTGCTGCATCAAACTTACTTTACTGGTGACATAAAAAATGAGAGAAGGTTTCCAAAATGGTCCAACAGTGGATCACCCCATGCTGTCACTTTATCTCTCGTTGGACTACTATCTGCTGATTGGCTACCAGATACAATGATTTGAATAAAGCAGGCTGCCCATTGGTCAATTCCTGCTGGTGAACGAAGGATGTGATTGAGAAGGAAGACATGGTCTTCTAGTGTCGCTAGTCTAAGAAGTGCTGCCACCTTGAATACAAGAAAAACAATAATATCATATTAGACTAATGTTATATTCAACATCTTGAATTTAATCTGAAATATATGAAGGTTATATAATTGAATTCCTTGCAATGACTACAATAAGTGAATTTGTGAAGAACAATTTTTACGAAAATGAACTAAAATATTTAAACATGTTAACAATCATTACAAACTCATTCTACTTATTCAATACAAACCAACACTCATCCACTCACACACCCTCACATGCATGCTCACTCACCCCTCAATTGATCACTTTCACTTTTATATCAACATCACAATAAGTGATGGTCCGCAAATGTACAATTTGCATTCTAAAATACTGTTCAGAATGTGACCATTTTTAAAAGAGGTTCCATATAGATTCATATAAATGAGTTTGCACTCTATCTTATTTTAACAGAGTTTCACTTTCATCTTGACAGTCAGCACTCACATTTATGGTGACAATAATGGCAATGTTATCAATAGAAAGGTTTTTTTTAAAGTTTCAGTCTCTCATTTTCATGATATAGTTCCTCTTTTCTGTATAACTTCTGACAGAGTATTTCAAGACAGTACACTGTGTCTGAAACTATTAACAGCTGTGATCATTTGTGCAGACTTGAAACAGTACATGTTGTGATAATTCATTCTTACTTCAGATTATGTAATTATAATTTATTGACACACTGCAAGTCACATCTTTCATGAACTTAATATTTAAAACTTCTGGACACCAGAATCCCAACTCTAAACAATCCTACCAAACATAAAACAACCATAATCAAACCTTGCATAGTCCACAATTCAAGGATAGTATTATACTTATAGTAACCATTACTTAAGGGGGAAACATGCAAAACAGTAACTTTCCAATGACATCAATTGTTTTGTTTTCTACCCTGGCCTCTTCTATAATGTATACCTACCAATCTTGCTAGCCAGCCTCTGGAATAAGTGAGAAATTCTTCATCTGTGACAGGTCGTCTTTGGAATGAAAACAGTACTGATATACATTCCTTCAGCTTGTGGATTTGAGACCTTGTACTTTGGTTTGATGATGCAAAAAGATGGGCTGCAATAACAAAGATACATGTTTATGGGTAATTATAGAAAAGAAAGATGTAGATCCTATAGATAAATCTAAATAGCAAACGGAGTTTGATGGCTTGTAAGCTACTATATTTGACCCAATTCTATTGTATCTAGGTGCTTAACTATATTGTAAAATGCCTTAATATGGGTACATTTTTAGTGCATAGAAAACAGGTGTAAGTTAGAAAAGGGATGCTAATCATGAGAGAGGCAATAATACGGTAGTCAAGAACAGTGAGGATGATGAGCAAGTGAAATATTTTCTGATAAGGTGAGAAGATGACCATGCTTAGGCAGCACCTGTTCAGGTGCTCATGACTTTACATGCAACACATGCATGTGCCATAGTCACATGCAACAGGTGCATGTGATTGCAACAGGTGCAAGTGACTATGGCTGACTATGGCACATGCAGCAGGTGCAAGTTACTATAGCACATCCAATAGCTGCATGTGCCATAGTTACTTCCAAGTTTAACCAAGTTGTGCAGACTCTGCTGAGAATAAGCATCACAAAAATGATTGAATTACCTGTAACTGGTAATGCATTCTGCAGTTCACATAGTGCTGGACTCCTTGCAAACAACTGATGCAGATATGACTCAATCTGTAGTCTTGATAACTGAGCTGTGTAAGCACAGAGGAGTAAGTATCATGGGCGTGATTGCGGATATACTTGAGGATCTTTTCAAGTTGCTTCAGTTTATCTTTGTGGAATTGAACTGTCTGATAGAGATGCATTTCCTTCACTCCAACACCATCCCCACACATGCCCTAGATGGAAATAAAAACAATTTTCATTTTAAAATCAAACCTTCAACTCCTAAAAGAACATTTTAGACACTACTTGCTATTCCAGAAAAATGCAGTACTAATTTTTTTGGAATTAAAAACATTTATCCTGTTTTTGCCAAATGAAACAAATAATCCTAATCCTTTATTTAGTTCTAACTGGCAATGAAAGTCAAATTTTAATATTTTTGAAATTTGAATGAAAATCTTTTTGCATGTTTTCTTAAATACAATTGTAGTCACAAAATTCTAAGGCTTGGTACAGGTCTAAGCACTCAAAATCAATGGTATCATGAGTATAGGTTTAGAAATGTTTTTCCTAAAATTAGAATGCATATAACTTGAAATTAGTCACTGTATGTATGTACAAGTTTTTTGGCTTGGTTGTCATATCATGCAAAAGCTGTCCTAAAAACACATGTTTTTGGCCCTTATTTCCCAAATTGATTAAATATTAAAATCTGACTTCCATAGCCAACTTTAGAACTGAAAAGGACTAGGATTTAGCTATGTTTCATATGGCAAAACAAGATAACATTTTAAATTAAATAAATGAGTTCTGGTACAGATCCAATAAAAATGAAAGAATCTATGACCAGATCATCTCAAAACAGCAACCTACAAATGTGGCAACACCATCACAGCCACCAAGGACTGCCGACATCTAGAAACACTACAGTCATTGCACAGTGAACAAGGTTCCTGATAGGAACTGAAATATATCTAGTGAGTAATTTTTATTGGATCTGTACCAGAACTCTACGGCCAGAAGTCTATGGCCTGTATCTTGCAGTCTTGCTTCAAAACTGTGTAGTCTTGATTCACGACTTTTATCCACATCTCTTCTTACCTTGGCCTCTATGTGATTATCAAGAAATGTCCACAACCCATCTGCCTGTCTCTTGTAGTCTAGATTCAAGACTTCTATATCTGTTTGTACAGCCTGCAAGTTGTTGCGTGCCTTGAAGTAATTTAGAACCAGTGCATAAAAGTCATGCTTTTCAATCATACAGCTCTGTCATACAATGATAAAGGAAAACAAATATATTATTGACCAGTTATCACAAAAACAAAGTATACTTAAAATCCTTGATTGTGAACAAGACCAAGTCCTTGACCATGATAGCCTTCATAGCCTGGATTAGCTGCATTTCACACAAATATTAAAGAGAATCATTATTTTCTTGGCAAATGAAACTATAATTGGAATTCAGATTCCAATATAATGTTCGTTTCCCATGTCTTCAACCTACTTGTAATTAGTACCCCTTCCTGCGGTGCTGACAGTCAACAACAGCTGTACACAGATTATTACTTCAACATGAAGAAAATGGTCAAGCTTTGTCTTTTGAGGTGTTTGAGTTCGACCGCATGCCTTAAATGATCATGAGGAGTGCAATCAAAAGTTGTTGTTTTTTAATTTAAATTTTGAAGTGTTTTTTTAATTGCCAAAAAATTGCAATTAACTCTTCTCAAAGGGCAACATTATAATTTGTAATACCACCAGCCTATGCTGATGGTAAAGATCCATTGGTTTTGTGTACATTAACATGTATGCCATTTTAGCATAGGCCAGAGTAAAAATTTTACAACATTGCCCTTTGTAGATCAAATATTGTAATGTTTTGGTAATTTTCCATTTCTTCTAAAATTAACTAGGATGATCCCAGCATGTGGGTCTTGGTCATGTAGGTTGACAGACTCTCCAAATCTGCCTAGAACAGTCCAAGCTAAAAACAAATTATACACATTTTTTCAGACAAACATTGATATTTTTTAATTCAAGTACCACTAATTAATGCTATTAACTAAATTCTAAGTTCCTTAATGTTGGCATTTATGCTGTAACCACCAAAATAATTTTAATAATTTATCCGATTCACACCTCATAGCACTGCTAAACATCTACAGGAGTGTGATTAAAGTCACACAACTATGTACAGCATTCCTGTCTTGAGGAGTGCGATTTAGAGCACACCTGGTAATTTCAAAAGACAAGGCCTGCACTGTAGGCAGGTGAAATATCTGCCCATATAGAAGAATTGCTTGATGAAATTTTTAATCCAATGTTGAAATTCTTTGAACTCACCTGAACAAAATGTTCCACATAGTCCTGCTGATAGTCTATCATTGGATTATGGTAGTAAGATTTCAGTTGTTCTGTTGTCCATGCCTGAATCACATTTGCCCTTTCATTAGCCATTGAACTCTCTGGTTGAGTTCCTGCTTCTTTATGCAATGGATGAAATCTGAAAGATTCCATTGGTACTGGAACTTGTTCCACACTTGGAACCTGCATCTGTTCTGAACCAACAGAAGGAATTTCAGAAGTTTTTACATCTTCGACATCATTGGCAATTTCATGTGGCATACTTTCAATGTCAACAATTTCTTCTGGGGGAGCCGATACAATTATTGTACCTGTATCATTCGTTGTATCAGTGCTTTCCTTCTCATGCATAGTTCTCATATCTGAATCATTAACCTCTGGAATTGGTGCTGGTGGTGCAGAAGGTTCCATTTGTCTCATGAGGTCCTCAGGGAGAACATCCAGCTCTTCTGCAACTTCATCCTCATCTTGAGTTGTTGCCATTTGGTCTCCATCCATTGCACCTTGCTCTTCAATTTTGAGTTGTTCTGCTTGATCTTCAGATACATCAGTAACCTCAGCGGTATTCTGAGGTATGCTAGTTCTGTCATCTTCTGACTTTGATACTGTTGTTTCTTCATCTGCATTGATGTTTGAAAGCTCTTGATCTTCCTTTTGTTCTTCTTTGACACTGTCCTCGTAATCATCTTCAGGTGGCAGTTTAATATCCAAATCCTGGATCCTTTTGGCAATGTTTTCCCCTTCAGTTTCTTGTCCCTCATGTCTTACTTCTTCTTGGGCATCTTCAAATGAACCGTCTCCTTCTGTATCTTTTTTACTTTCCTCAGCTTCAGCCTCAGCAACTCTTTGGTCATCAACTGATGGATCTTCATCAGTACTGATGACTGGTTCTTTACTTGAATCAGTTCTTTTGATCTGGATATCTTCTTTCTGAGGCTCTGTGAATGAGTCTTGGGCAATCTTGATGACTGCTGGTTCATCTGTAGTTGTCTGGATGCTTTCATGTTCCTCTTGTAATTCTGGAATTTCACTTGTGGCAGCTTCTTCAGATTCTTTGCTTTTTGATTTGTCCTTGGAAGATGCCTGCAATACACAAATATAAAAACAAATTGTTTAGATTTTGCTGATACATACTCTCAGATGCAATCTGAGCTGTAGAAACAAAGCTGATTTTATACTTCAAAAATAATTAATTCTTGTAACAACCCCACTCTTTTTATTTTACTCTCTCCTTTAAAAAAAATTAATTCACCCTTTTAACCACCACTACCTGATTTCCAGACTGTCAGGCCATCACCCTTGGACTGCCAACTATTATTATTATAAACATCCAAATAACCTGACACAAAACTATACAACACAAGAGGTGATCATATGTATTCTACAAGCCTCATCACTTCACGGTGTATGTGTGTTGGGGGGGGGGGGGTTCTGGATTAATAATGTTAATAATGTTTTTTAAGTACAGGACATTGGGTATGAAGTCCCGGGGGTGCCACTGTAATGGTGAAGGGGGGTATCAGGCGCGTCCGTGGACTCACAAAAAGCACCCTAAACAAGTATTGCTAAGACTGAAATTTGCACCCCTAAACAAGTATAAGTAGCGTTATTTGCTACCCTAAACAAGTAGTTGTCTTTTCTCTAACCCTAAACAATTGATGCAATTATTACCCTAAACAACACTAAGAAACAGGTGCTTTTAACCATAAAATAATTAAGAAGCTGTTGCCTGGGTCAATTTTGGAAATAACCTGGACCAAAAACGTGTTTTTGTTTCCTTAAATGCATGTTTTGAAAAGCTTGAACATGTTGAATGTTAAAGTGTCAACTTCAAAGGTTCATAACTTGAAAACTGTGCCCCCTACGTACATATGAACTGTATCAAGAGATAGAGCTCTTTAAAATAAAGCTTTTCTGAAAAAAAATTTGACAGAGCTCCATGCGTCTGACAGAGAAATTTAAGGTTTCCAAGAGCTAATTGCTTTTAATCACAAGTCACTTATTCACAGAGCTTACCTATAGTACTAGTAGTACATGTAGCCTCCATTAAAACAATAGTTTAAGGATGCACAACTAGGTTTTCTAAAAATATGAGTTGGCAAAATCCCTAAAAAAGTAAATCCTAAATTTATAAATTTATTCAATTTGGCAACTGGCTAAATTGCGAAAAACAAACAACCAGGTTTTGAATTTGGAGTTAATAGGACATCAGTAAAGTGGTCAAACATCGTTTTCTGGTATTTATCAATTGTTAATTTAAATGAATAGGACTGGCAATTTTTTCGGCAACCCACTAATTTCAGAAAATCATTGATCAATACATCATTAAAACAGTGTCAATGTCAAGTAGAATACTATGATAGCAGTTGTCTATGCATGGTTAAAGAAAATATATTAATGTGCCCGTACTGCACCATGAGAAAGTCAGGACAAAACAAAGTCGAAAACCATCTTGTAGGCTTATTCTTTTGCACAAATAGACCTAAATAGTTAACTAAATACCTTCAGAAGACAAAGCATGTGTAGCAGTTAGATAGTTAATAAAAGATATTTAATGTGCATGAAAAATCGGCAAGTTGGAAGAAAATCATTTCGGAAACCATCTTGTAGGCCTATATAGTTTTTTTAATGTGCATGCATCATGCGAAAGTCGGGAGAAAAATAAAGTCCGAAACCATCTTGTAGGCTTATTTTTTTGCACTGATAGAGCTAAATAGTTAACTAAATACCGTACCTTCAGAAGACATAGCATTAGATGGTTGAGTTAAATATTAATGTGCATAATCAGCAAGCCGGAAGAACATTATTTCGGAAACCATCTTGTAGGCCTAGCCATATAATTTTTTAATGTGCATGCAGCATGCGAAAGTCGGTAGAATAACGTAGTCGGAAACCATCTTGTAGGCTTATTCTTCACCAATAGAGCTAAATAGTTTACTGAATACCTTCAGAAGACATAGTATCAGATGGTTAAGTAAAATATTAATGTGCATGAAAAATCAGCAAGTCGGAAGAACATTATTTCGGAAACCATCTTGTGAGTTCTAGCCATATAATTTTTTTAATGTGCATGCATCATGCGAAAGTCGGGAGAATAACGCGGTCGGAAACCATCTTGTAGGCTTATTCTTTTGCACCACTAGAGCTAAATAGTTAACTGAATACCTTCAGAAGTATTAGATGGTTATTAAAATATTAATGTGCAGGAGAAAATTATTTCCGAAACCATCTTATTGTAGGCTACAACAAGATGGTTTCCGTAGGCCTATTAAATAATTTTTAATGTGCATGCATCAACGAAAATCGGGAGAAAAATGATGTATATTTTTACCAGTTTGGTATGTGTTAAGTGTCTAGCGTCGAAATAATTGAGTCCGTTGGCAAAGCCCCGGGCAAAACTACCCTAAGTGCGTAAGAGCTCCAAAAACATACCCTTTTACACCAATTTTACATGGATTTGATACCCTATTAAGCGTTACGCACGTAACATGCCCAAGTCTGAAAAAATACCCTTTTTACGTGAATTTACGGACGCGCCTGATACCCCCCTTCACCATTCGAGTGGCCCCCCCGGGTATGAAGTGCAACACCTGTCATGTATAATAAATATTTTGACAAACAGGCAACTATTAAGGCCCCAGGAGCTTCATGAACAAGTACTTGAGAAGTCTAGCTTTGACTTTGCTCACTGATAGCTTCACATTCGAGGCTAGAGTACATGAAGCATGACACCGTGTAAAAGCAATGGAAGTTTGGAAGTAAACACAGCCAATCACGACAGGCGACCGCATTAAGAATGTTGCTAAAATTGCACTTCAACTTGATTTCAAACTTTTCAAAATACATTTTAGGCAACCTTTGCTCTAAAAGATAGTTGACTCATCAAAATAACTATCAATACATCATCCCAATTTACATGTACATATCAACAGAATATTTAATATGTGTTGCAAAAATGACAACACTAATCTACCGAAAAATAATAGCAAAGGACTCTAGCCTTGAATACGTAACTATCGTAAAAAGCCAATTTGAGACTAGCTCAGCTTCTGTAGCCTTCTCCACTCCATACGAAGGCTACAGCAGTGATGCATTGAAAATTCTGGGGTTCCCCCCAACTTATGGTCAGCAATAAGACCCAAGAAGAAAGCGTAATGACTGACTTACTACCATATACTCAAAATCAAATGTTTTTGGTATGCATTGATTCCATAAACTGTCAAGATTAATATTTCATGATTGATTAAAAATATTCACATATTTTCAATGTGGTTCAGATGATTTTCTATGCTACACAGAGTTCAAATTTCACCAAAAGTTGCCATCTTGTCATCACTTCCGTGTTATACATATATGTTGGGAATGTTCTCATTTTTATTTTGGGATTTAAATGAAACACCAAAAATGTGCCTATTGCAGTTTAGAATGTGTACTTTAGGATTTTATCAATTTTCTAGATTTATATATGAAAGATAAAGACATAGAATTTAGAAAACATTGATTAGAAGTGTACTGTAGCGGTACCAAAAACCTTGAATTTTCATGTGTTTATCTTCTCAAACCTGATATATCTGAGAGCACGGTGGCTCAGTGGATACGGCCTTGGACTCATAATCTGAGATCTTGCTCGACGTGCGTGGGTTCGAGTCCCCGTCCCGCCACCGTGTTGTGCCCTTGGGCAAGGCGCTTTGCCTCGCTTGCCTCACTCCACCCAGGTGCAATGGGAAGCTGTTAGGGGTAGTCATAGTCGTTGTACTGATGAACCCTGCGCCATTTGTAGGCTGCAAACGTGGTTCCGATTATTCTAATGACGGCGGAATAAATGTAAAGCGCTTTGAGGCTGTTTACGGCATAAAGCGCTATATAAATATCTACATTTATAAATATCTACATTTATTTATTTATTTATTTTTTTTATATCGAACGTCAAAATGACTAATTCGAAGCCAGAGCTCTTTAGTAATTAACATGAACATGATGAATATTTTTGTTCAGCATTTCTATTCAATTGTGTGGCAACACTTCTGTGTACAGGGTCAGAATTTCGCGTTTCACAGTGCGAGAATCAATCTTGATTCTTGTAGAATCGTAAATCAACGCGTCTGTGTAAACTACAAACGTTATGGATTCATGCAAATCTGTTTACGAGAATCGATTCTCTGATTCACCCCGAAATTCTGACCCTGGTGTACCTGTATAAAGCCTACATGTAAATGCTGTTGTTGACAGCTAGTCAGAAGAACCAACACAATGGTAATAGGTTCCCTAGCATCTGCATTAATCATATACATGTAATCATGAACATGATTTTTAAAATGCAAGCTTGTGCTTGAGAAGTCTATCCTCAATCCACTGAGGGACAATGGATATAGGATAGAGCTTGGAGCTTTCTCAAACGCATCAGAATCAGTGAAGCATGACACTGTGTAAAGCAATGGAATTTCATTTACAAGTAATCAACGCCGATCATAGGTAAAGCGCCCGAAAAAGTTACTCAAATGACAAAATGGAAGAAAACCTAAATAACTAATAAATAAATAAATAATCTCTTAAAACTTGCTTTGAAGATACATGTACATGTACAGATAAGTCATCAAAATAAATTTCAGTACCGGTAACATAAAACATTTTTTTGTCATTTTTATAAATTATTTTTCTTTTACACCAACAGTTGCAAGAGAAGTCTAGACACAAATTTGCTCACCGATAGCTTCACATTCTAGGCTAGAGACCATTGTATTCAAAATCTAGTCGGATTCGTTGAAGTATGACACAGTGTGAAGCAATGGAAGTTCAGAAGTAAACACAGCTGATCACGATGGGCGATCGCATCAAAAATGTTGCTAAAATTGCAGTCAACAAAAGTTTAGACTGCTCAAAATACTAGTAGGCAAATTTTATTCAAAAGATACAGTTGACTCATCGAAATAACTTGCATCCATATTTCAACATTAACACAATATTAAAATAACATCTGTTGCAAAAAATGTCAATGTTTTGCGATAACAACATACTCTAGCATCGAATGCGTAACTATCGTGTGCAAATTCGAGCTAGAGACTAGAGTTCTTGAGTAAGTCAACAGGGTTGTCGGAGACCCACTTAAAGTGATTTAGTTTGCTATTAGGGAATCCACCAGGCACTCTGTTGACTATATATTTTTGGCCTTTCTGCTTTTGTATGTATGCTTGCCTGAATTATCAATAAATCATATCAAATCAAATCACAGAATTATTTTAATGTGTTTGAAAATTGGTGACGATTAAGTGACTGAAGTAGTTACAAAAGAATCACAGTTGTGAAACCCAGCTACTCACAACAATCGAAGACCTAGCCAGGGGATTGGATCAACGGGAACAGATTGACTGCCTTATTCTTGACTTCTCAAAAGCGTTTGATTCCGTGCCCCACCAACGCCTGCTATATTAACTGGACTGGTATGGAATCCGAGGAGATACTCACAACTGGATTAAGAATTGGCTCACAGGAAGAACACAATCAGTGGTAGTTGATGGAGAATGCTCAGAGGAAACAAGTGTCATCTCAGGAGTTCCCCAGGGGACAGTATTAGGTCCCCTGCTGTTCATCCTTTATATAAACGACATTGAAGACCAGACCACTGCCACCAGAAGGCAAGAAGAACTGTACATGGGCTCGACTTTTACGGCAGGTGTCTCACCCTTCATCTAAGTCAGCACCAGTCTTTTACTCGCACTTGAATTTTATTTAACCTTCACTTCTTTGTTGGTGGCGGGCGTAAGGATTTT
This sequence comes from Amphiura filiformis, assembly GCF_039555335.1. Taxonomy (NCBI): domain Eukaryota; kingdom Metazoa; phylum Echinodermata; class Ophiuroidea; order Amphilepidida; family Amphiuridae; genus Amphiura; species Amphiura filiformis. Next base: position 34,650,761 of record NC_092628.1, read on the forward strand.
GATGTTAGTTGGGAATATTGGTCTACCAAGAATTACCGTAGAATTAGAAGTAGAAGAGAGCAGTTGTCAAGCTGAATTTATACTCGATCGCTGGATCACCATGTGAATTCGCCTCTCGAAAACCTCTACGAGGTTGTTGCATCGAGCGCGCTGACTGGCTTAGCAATTATCGAAGTAGTTTGTAAACCAATCAGGTTAGACGTACTTTACTGCCGAGTCACATTAATTAATACCGTAAAAGGCCGTCACGTTCATTGATTGGCTTACAATTTCAAAGAATGGCTTTTGCAACCAATCACAATACTTTTGCATACGTCCACGATGACGTCATGCCCCAGGGCCACGAGGCTGGCTTTTCTGCGAAAGCGAGCGAGTGGTATAAAGTCAGTTTCACAACTGTGATTTAATAGAGCACATCCACAGCGCATTTGACAGATAAAAATGAAATTGGCAATTCTGAGCAATGCTAAATATCATTCATGGTTGACCTAAAAAAAAAAAAAAAAAAAAAAATTCAAGATATTTTGTATTTTTAAAATTGATAATTTGTATTCATGTCATACTCTATTAATGATTTCAAAATGCATTCAAATTCAATGCATTTTGAAATCAATAATAGAGTATGACATGAATACAAATTATCAATTTTCATATTAAAAATACAAAATATCTTGAATTTTTTTTTAAATTTTTTTTTTTAGGTCAAACATGAATGATCCTAGCATTTAGGTCTAGGTCCTGGGACACTCTAAAGCCGAAAAAAAAAAAACTTTAAAAAATTTGAAATTGAGTATAGTCCCACCCCCAATTTTGAAAATGTTCACCCAAAACGGGGTGGGACTATACTCAAATCAGTACTGGTAATTTGATACCCAAGGTGTCTTTTTTGAAGTTGCAGACCTATAGATACTGAAGAAAACATGCACAAAAGTAACAAGAATCAATTAAAAAGTGGTGATTTTTATCAAATTTGTGCAAACTCACTCAAACAATAATATTACTAACCCTAAACGTCTAAGAATTTGGCTGAAAAAAGGACCCTAAATGGCGATGCCTTCTGAAAAAGTACCCCTTTTTCAAAAAGACGTCGACGACGCTGTGTGGTGAAAAACATACCCTTTTAGACGTTTTTCTTGGACGCGGGTGTGTAGCAAGTCAAGTAGTGAGTGACTCCCCCGGGAATGTACTCTAGCATCGATTGCATTTAACTTACTATCGTGTGCAAATTTAAGCTTGTGTTCTCAAGTGTACTAGTATTGTGTCGTTGGGGATAGATTTCTTGATCAACATATTAAGTCAGTGCACCATGTTTACATTTTTAATATTCATTATTGCATGTCCATGCATTTAGCAGCATGGCAGTGATAAGAATATATCCAGGCAGGCTACCGTGTGATGTGTCCAGTTCATCGCCGAACTTACATATAAGATGGAGAGTTTAGCATAACGGCCTGCCTATTTACGCTTCCTGAAAACACTCTTGCACATAACATACAAAACCACAAATTCACTAACATCAACTTGCACTACCGACACCATGAAAAATATTTTAATTATTACCGATCCTTCAGAATACTTGCAAATATTGGCAGTTTCATAAAATCCTGCTGCTGAAAATCGTAAATTCCACAATCTTCTGTCAGATCCAGGTCAGTAATCACAGATGGGCGAATCTACCAGCGTGACAAGACCAGAGATAATAAAGGATGAGAGGCCACGCCGTACAAATAGCTAGCCTGATTGGCAAGCGTCGTCACTGGCCAGATCTTCTACGGTCGTGTATGATGAGTAGAGACCATAGAGCCCTATATACATGTAGGGCTCTGTGGAAGAAGCGGTTCCTAATTTTGAAGCCATGGATAATATATTCATTTATACGAGAACCATATTTTTGTACCAATAACAGAACAGAATTTCACCTACTCACAGCTGTCAATCATTCTTGTGAAACGTAAGCTCCGCCCAGGGCTCGAAAAAATGTTAATCTCCCGGGAAGCTAGCTAAATTTCCCACAATTCATAGCATGTTTTTATATACAAAAAAGACACAATTTCCTCCAAATACCAGAATTTCCTCCAAACACCAACATTTCCTGGGAATGAGCTTCCCCAATTCCCCACTTTTTCGAGCCATGGCTCCGCCTAGTATCAAGGTCTTCTTCTGCGCATTGGTTGTGCGCATTAACTAGCCTCCAGCACAAATCCTGTGCACACGATCAGGTTGGATGGGCGGTTTACGCCTGGTTTACACAATAGGAACTGCGATGCATCCTAAACTGGATCGTTTCCGTGTATTCGCATTGCATGGTGGGTAATCGCCTGCCAGTTTGCGTAGCTCCACGTTCACAACAGTTTAAAATCAACACAGGTAAATCCATATAAAAATTAACATGGACACAAAATTGACATAGCTTATGGTCATGTGTCTTATGGTGGGACCACAAAATACCTGGTGGCGTTACATTTCTCTCTCCCCTTTCTGATTTAACTTGTTGTCACAAAGTTATTCTTGGTCCAATTGCATCAAGTTTGGGCTCATTATACAGCTTGATTATTCTAATTTTCAAATATGTTTCACAATTTGGAATTTGAATTAGTTTAAGGGATCTAAAATGAGCGTTTATTATGCTTCGACAGTATTTTTTGTGGGACATGAGAGCACCTCAGACCTATCGATTGCATTCTGAATACGAAGCATGTCTTTCTGATATCAAATAATTTTCATTTTTGAAAATCACAATATAATATAAATTTTATGACAAATTATAAAAATTTGATATTTTTCAAATTTGTGAAATTTAACAGTCCTCGAAGTAAATTATATAAATCTAATGTTATATTTTAAAGTGTATGTAGCAGGGAGGAAAAGCCGACGGTCAATTGAAAATTTTGACCTTTCATATTGAAGATATGGATTTTTTCCCAAAAGACCTAATTTTTTTGGTGTTTTGGGAAAAAAATCCATATCTTCAATATAAAGGTCAAATTTTTCAATTGATCGTCGGCTTTTCATCCCACCTACATACACTTTAAGTATAAATCATCAGATTTCTAAAGTTTCACAAGTACTGTTAAATATCAAAATATCAATTTTAATGATTTGCCATAAAATGTGTATTAAATTGCGAATTTCAAAAAATCAAAATTATTTGATATCAGAATGACATTCTTCGTATTCAGAATGCAATTCGATATGTCTGATGTGCTCTGATGTCCCAAAATAAATACTGTCCAAACGCTCATACCCCAGCCCTTAATTAGTGAAAAATATTAAAATGTTAACGAAGATAAACCTGGTGGATAAGTGGTAGAGGAGCATGTACAATCTCTATGGCAAATGCTTTGAAGACATGATATCTTTTTGAATTTTAATTATATCATTGTCAAATTGTGTGCTATACATGCAAATCATACCTCAAATGAAAGCTTGTTTATTCATTATTCATATTCAGCTATTAATTTCATCTAATCATGTTTACAAGTATTCACTGAGAACTGCAAGTCACAAGAACCACAATTTTTTACTATTCACTTACACACAAATGCCAAAATTTTCAGTCACAACATGCGTTTTGGCTTTCAATTGTTGTATCTTGAGAATTATACACCCTAAGATAGGAAAATTATACATTTTTGGAAAGCTTTTTACCCCAGGAATCTAAATATGCAGTTAAAATAAATGTAGGATACACTCTAAAGAAAATATTTTCAAAAATGTAATCAACATTTTGTGCATGAAGTTACGTATATTTTTGCACCCTGTATCACCACTTTGGTCAATCATAACATAGCAAAAGTATACAATTTTAAAAGCTCATAGTGTGGCCTGTCACAAAATTAGATTTCATTTGAGGTATTCCATATCAGTAGCAAATGCAGTAAATAATCAATTTACTACTAAAATTAAATTTTTTCATGATATCACCCTATATATTTTCTTACGCACCCTGTATACCAACTTCAAATTTGCATATTTGGATTCCTTGGAACATAAGCTTTCCAAAAATGTATAGTTTTGCTGGTGTGAGATGTATGGTTTTAGTCATGTATCAATTTTAGTGAAAAGGAGGACAAATGATCAAAATCAGTGCTTGTAAACGCAAATGTGCCCCACCATAAGACACATGACCTTATGTAATTCAAATAATAAAATAATAAAATGTAATATTATCATGATAGATGCACGTTTTATTAAAACTTGAAAAGATTATTAAGTCCAATAATTTGTTTGTGTTAGCTTGCACGAGTCACAAAATGGCGACCCATCACGCATTTTCTGCATGTGCCGACATTAGTAACTCATAGTGACTGTCCTCAAACTAGCGCCAGTGTGTCTCAGGCCTGATAACGACCCCAGGTAATTTTATGCAGAAAGTTTTCTTAACAGCTGCAGGTGACAATTAAACAATGAACACGGCTTGTTTATGTACATGCGTGGGGAGGCTTGTACGTCAGCTGACATGTTTTGGACATGTTCGCGTAAAAAGTGTCGTTTTTCTTCATGAAAAATACCAGCGATGACCAGTTTTTTGTGGGCTATTTGATTTACAGGTATGTCGGTTCGTCATAGGGTAGAAATGATAGCTGTACAATTTGTATAACATACAGTTTAACATAGGCCTAAACATTAAATGGGCACAACTCGACCTTCCGTATTTATGCACAAGTATGTGGAAGTGGCAGGCATATGATAAGAATGCGGACGACTAGATATATAGACTGTGAATATCTATTCAAATATGTTTCTTATAACCTTCTGTATTGCACATTCATTCATGCATTGTGTCACATGACGACCGCGCAACATCATGATCATAAGGCTATGCAATGTAAGCTTATCATATGACTGGGGATTTCCCTGCTGAAATCTGGTACACAAAAAATGACAAGATGTAGCTTATTCCTGCAAAGTTAGATGCCATTAACAAAGTGACTTTACTTGGTAAATGATGCGAAGAACATTAGGGTACACTTTCAATGTGTTTACTTGAAGTTTCGAGTCATAGTTTTGAATGATTTTCAATATTTACCTTCTTCCGATGTTTCTTTCGAGGCCTTACTGCTTCCGCCATGTTTACATTTGTTGGGCGATATCGATAAAGTACTTCGTCCCAGCCAGTGCTGTGTGGTAATTGATAGCGTTTTGCATAGTAAAATTTGTAGGCTGCTTTCCAGTCCCTTTTTGACAAACAATTATTTGGTTTGATATACATGGGAGCTCCCCGGGGGGAGCTCCTGGATCGCTTAGGAAGATTTTCAACATTGGGGAGGGGGCAAGGGCTGAAAAAAAAAAAAAAAATGGTGGGCCACCGGGAGGGGGTCCTAGACTAAATCCTCCAGTCTCGAATATACGCACGGCCGCTACACTGTGCTGTATACGAGCCGCCGCCATGTTTGTCCGCCATTTTGCGAGTGAGAGGCCAGGGACTCAGGCTAGAGGGGGTCCCCCGGAGTCAGAAAATTTGCAAAATAGGCCTATAGGCCTAGGTCACAAACACCCATATTTTGCTTCACTTAAAATTATTGAGGGGGGGTGAAAAGTCGGCCTAGGCCTACCGGTAGGCCCATCCCGGCCGGCCGCACTAAAATTATTGAGGGGCTGAGGGGTGGTGCAATAATTATGTGTACCCCAGGGTGGTGAATTACAGGGGGGGGGGGCAAGCATTTTTGGCAGGTCAAAACTTTGGGGTTCAAACGTTTTTGGCAGGTCGAAAGGGGGAAAGGGATTTTTGGCACATATTTTTGGGCACTGTTTCTATATTACGCCCTAAAAAGGTGTAGGAAAACATTAGGAACGCGTTCAAATACGCAAAATTTCCTGCTTGCTGCACTCGCATTAATAGGCCTATATGATAAGACAACTTAAGGTTTTAAATTCAGGTTGCCCAAAATCTTAGTGTGTAGAGGGGGCCTAAAGGGGGGGGGGCAAAGATTTTTTGGAACAGTCAAGGGGGGGCAAAGCGATAACATTTTGATAATTCACTACCCCGGGGGTACACCGTAGGCCTAATTATTGCACAGCCCTTTACTTCACTTGCTGAATTGCGTGATTTTACTTTTTGAATTATATAGTAGGCTTACTCGCGGATCACTGAAACAGAGTGACTGTTTGAAAAAACCAAGTGTTGCAAACTTTATAGCCTAGGCCTACTTTTGAGGTGGGTTTCTTCAATCTGTTTTCTTTTAGGGGCTGTATGAGCCCTGGTGGGAGGGTAAAATTAAGGGGGCAAGGAATTTTTGGGGCGACCAGAAAGGGCGGGGGCAAGCAATTTTAGGCAAGCTGAGAGGGGGGTGATTTTTGGCACACATTCATGGAGCACCTTTTAATAAAACGCTCTAAAAAGGCTTAGGAAAACAGTACGGAAACACTTAAATTGCAAATTTTCCTGCTTGCTGCGCTCGCAACCTGTGTATCTAGACCATTTTAAGGTTTGCAAATGGGGACCCCAAAAATTTGGCATGTGCGAAAGGGGGAGCAAAAGTTTTTGGCAGGCCGAGAGGGGGCCAAGCGATTTTAAGCGGGCCCAGAGGGGGGGGGGCTAGCGATTTTTGGCGAGCTGTTAGGCTCATAATTATTGCACAGCCCCTTATTATTTTAGCCCTACTTGCATTTTGTGGTGCGCCTGAATATAAGAGGCCAGAATTCCTTTAATCTGACTTCAAAATCACCCCACCCCAGTGTACACAGTGTCCCCGAAGCCGGCACCTGAGTGACATGGGCCCGACTTAATAGTAACTTGGGCCCTGTGATAATACCTCAGGGCCCCCTGAGATAGTTAGTATCTCGGGCCCTAACTGAATTAGTAACTTAGTCCGAGATCGTAATTTGGTGCCCAAGAGAGTAACTCTAGCTCCTGAGATATATAGTAACTCAAGGCTCAGAATAGTATCGGGCCAAGACTAATTTGGGACTCCCCGACTTAACTCAGGGCCCGGAGTTACTGATTCGGGGCCCAAGTTATTATCTCGGGACCCTGAGCTAAAGTCGGGGCCCCAGGATCTGAATTACTGTCTCAGGGTCTGAGAAAGTAATTTATAGGGGCCAGATTTAGTAACTTACAGGGCACCGACAAACTGTCTTTCTGTGAATTCTCCCGGGGGGGCACTCCCTATCTGAAATGGCAGGGATGTGCCTCGGCCATGTTAAAAGTAGGGGCATTCAGGTCAAATGTACAATTACAAAAATATGGGGTCATTCAGTACACAACCTGAATAAAAATGGGGTCATTCGGTATGAAACTTTGAAAAAAGGATGGTCATTGGGGTAACAAAAAGTAAAAATGGGAGTCATTGAGTACAGGATTGCCAAAAGAGTATCATTAAGTACACATAAATAAGTGCCAAACTGCGTAAAAACAACTTGGCCACCTTGGAAATGTGAAAAATCTCATTATTTCTGGAGGAGAACACAAATACCACCTAAATTTGGGAATTAAAAGGGGGATCATTGGGTATAGCAGGAAATAGAAAAAGGGGGTCATTGAGTACATGGATTTTTTTAAAGGGGGTCATTGGGTAATAGGTAGGACCATAAAGGGGTCATTGGGTACAAGCCGGTTTGAAAAAGGGGGTCATTCCCGAGGCACATGATGCGTATCCACTATGGAAGTGCCCCCCCCCCCCGGAATTCTCCTAATAGCTTTAAGTTAAAGAAGCCTTTTATATCAAGAATTGCTAAAAAAGTATTTAAAAAAAAGTACATTTTTGACCAAAATGCCAAAAAAATCACTAAAAGCATGCACTTTATCATGGGGTTAGATCAGTGACGTAGCTAGGGGTTGTGGCGCCCGGGGCAAGGATGTATAATGCCGCCCCCACACCCATTTTTGAAACAATAGTACATGGCATAAAGAAACCAGTGCAGGAAAAACTACCTTGATATTGAACTTGCTCTGTGGCACAACTGGATGACTGGTCCAACTGCCACCTATATGAAAAGAATGGGCTAGCTGGTAGCTAGAGATACTCAGTACTTTTTTTCAGTGGCTTTTGCTGAACCATGAACCTCAGCTGTATAAGTAATAACATAGATTTTGTTTTTATTGTACTACTCCAAGCAACATATGCAATGTGAGAATTATGTTAAATATTATGCTACAATAAAAGAGGACATGATGCAGGAAATTACACATTATTTAGACATCAGTTTCAAATGTGATAATTTTATTGTACAATCCATCAACCCTAGAGACCAATAATAACATCTTGTTGGATTGCATTTTTAATAAAAATAGAAATATCTTTTTAAGACACATTCTGGAGTTACTAGGAGGAATATACAAGGCAATTGGGATGGCAACAAATGACATTTTCAACATTGAGAAAAGAATTACATGAACTTACGCCCGGCAATATTTCCATAAATTGCTAACATTTTTGATGATTTGTTGGTGTCTGAATAAATATTTGACACTTTCTAGTATAATATTAGATAATAGTTGTAATTACAATTACATAGTGTAAACCCATAACATAGCATCCCAGCAAACACAGAAATGTTAAAACATTATACACATGTTTTGGTTTTAGTCAAAACATTGAAATGTCAGGTTATATAGGCCCAAAGGTCACAAAAACATTCTTAAAATGTTTTAAATGAAAAAGTACTTAACACATATTTCAAAATTGTTGTCAAAATGTTATTGTAAAATATTTGTTGGCAAACATGTTTTCAAAATATTTTGCCAACACTTATAAAACAACATTAGGCCTATGTTAAGATGTTTTGCAGCAAATGTGTGTATAAAAAGTGTTGGAATGTTATTAAAACGTTTTATACTATTATACCTTTTATATAACCTGACATTTAAACATTTTCCATAAAAAGTTTCCTGTTTGTTGGGATGATGAAATAATTCTGATCCTGATTTTATGAAATTGAAATACATTTACCAGGGATGAAAACAAGCACTGACATAATTTCCTGAAACTGCTTTAACATTTCCTGAAAATGTGTATTTCCCTACACTTTGTACAGGGCAGATCCAAGCAAAATTTCCTGAAATTTCTTGAAAATTCACATCCCTGATTTACTCATTATGTGATTCCTCATTTGCAGACAATTTGTTATGTTGTCATTGGTGAAAAAGGTCATTCATTTATTGAAAATTGGTGAATAAATAATTTGTGTGACCTTTCACCAATTTAACATAAACTCTATGAAATGAAACTTAGGTCCTAGGATATTGTAAAGCATCTTTTTCCCCATTGTTTTGACCAGGTGGTGGCCGCATTGCATTCTCTAAATTCAGTAAATTTTCATCGTCAACCGTGTAATTGAATGGGATTATTTTGAAATTTTAAAACGTTTGAAATATCACAAACAAATAGGCCTATATTGATAAATAATATAAATACAAGCTAAAACCGTTGGGGTTCGATAATGAACCCCACAAAACTAACCGACTATATTGGAAAATGCCATACGGCCGGGCGGTTTCACAAGTTGCCGGCTCGATCATGTCATCCGCCGCCTGGTTTTGACCAAATGGCATGACCTATGACCTGTAAGCTTTATGGACACTCTAAATGGAATCCTTAATACCACAAACTATAATAGACATACATGATCCTCAAACTACAATTCAATTAAACTTTATTGGAATGTGCTTCAATCCCTGATATATTAGCACCATCGGAGTGAAAAATATTGAGACAACAAGAGTTATACAAGTTATATACAAATTTTGAGCAAATCAATCAAAACCTGTATAAAACAATTACCATAGGTCCCAGTTTGGGTGCATCCATGTGATCAGTTAGGTTCTACTTGGAGCATTTTCAGACTTTTTGGTATAAGGTTGGGACAATTGTCAGAAAACTAGTTTTTGAGATGGGGTGTTTTTTCAAAATTTTCTTCAGGGTTTGAATAGTGACGTTTTTGTGTAATCTGACATATCGAATTGCATAAGTGGAATGTCCTTCTGATATCAATAATTCTGATTTTTTTAACAATTCGTGATAATATACATTATTTTTTATAGCAAATGATTAAAAAAAAGATATTTTTAAATTTATTGTTTTAATTATTACCTTAAGGGATGGGGTATGAACGTTTGGACATTATTTATTGTGGGACATTAGAGCACATCAGACATATCGAATTGCATTCTGAATACGAAGAATGTCCTTCTGATATCAAATAATTTTGATTTTTTGAAATTCGCAATGTAATACACATTTTATGGCAAATGATTAAAATTGATATTTTTGATATTTAACAGTACTTGAAGTAAACTTTATAAATCTGATGATTTATGTAGGTGGATGAAAAGCCGACAATCAATTGAAAATTTTGACCTTTCGTATTGAAGATATGGATTTTTTCCCCAAAACACCAAAAAAATGAGGTCTTTTTGGGAAAAAATACATATCTTCAATATGAAAGGTCAAAATTTTCAATTGATCATCTGTTTTTCCTAGCTACATACACTTTAAGAATATATCATTAGATTTATAAAATTTACTTCGAGTACTGTTATATATAAAAAATGTGAAAAATATCAAATTTTAATAATTTGTCATAAAATTTATATTATATCGTGAATTTCAAAAAATGAAAATTATCTGATATCACAAAGACATTCTTTGTATTCAGAATGCAATTCGATATGTCTGATGTGCTCTCATGTCCCACAAAAAATACTGTCGAAATGCTCAAAACGCTCATTCCAGATCCCTTAAAGATTGATTATTTGTGAAAACTAAACTTTTATACTAAGATTGATTACATGATCGATTGATATTTATCCATTTGTATATTTTATCTATTTGCTTATTTCAACATTCACAATTATTATGATTACACTTTTTATCAATAGTTAAAAACAAACATATTTTATCATGTCTTTGAGAGATTAATTATTAATCATGTGCAAATACATAAAAACAGGTGTGTCCCTGATAAAAGCGCAAGTACAAATAAACTTTGATATTGTTGTTCAAAATTCCCATTAATTTACAACTTTGAAAACAAAAAGTTTGCATAATTCTGGAAGAGAGGAAGGCATGCTTAAATTGTAATTTCATTCAATTCGCTGTCAAAGTTATGTAATAATCGGATGAACTAAGTAGATCAATTGGACAATGTTAGTACAATAAAGTTTTGTTATTCATATTTTCTAGTTCGAGCTTGATTTGAAAAGATTTGACAACCCACATTGGTACAGGGCAAGAAGACAGCCATCTAAAATGTATCTCTCATTATGACAGATTTTATATAAAATTGGATACAAGTCACACGGTAGGCAATATGTATTTAAAAAGTACACCCGCTTTTGTTGTATTGAAAATAAAACAAATGTTTTGAAAGCCAACACAATATGCATGTAATACTAAGAGGCACTGATTCAGTTATGAATATACAAAAAACAGATGTTATAGTACCAATCTTGCCTCACAGATTAATTCATGAAAATATTCAAGTTCAACTAATTACATATATCCTGTCATCAAAAATACATTCAATAATTTGATTCATTAAGGTGGAGATACTGGCAAGTTCAAATGAAGGTTCATATTCTGAATCAGGGATTTAAATCTTGGAGCCATAATTGGTCCTGAACTCCTCAATTTCAATCAAATTTGAACTAACATTCATTGTGAAAAACCAAAGCAAGATTTATTATCTACAGTTCAAGCTTTTACGGATATTTACAGTTTTGTATGTGGCAAAAAAACAAAAACAAAAACCCAAATTACCCTCAAACAATTAAAAATGAACACACAGTAAATTTACATCAATATTGAAATCAAAGTTGTGCTTCTGAACTGGTCTGAACTTGATGTATATTTTATGATATGATTAAAATACCATACAATATATAATATAATATGAATATAATACTTTGGACTCTATTTTCTTCTATGTATATAATATAATTCTAAACAATTCTCTACAGTTGTAAAAACGTATTGATAACATTGGTCCATTCTATTAAAGCCTTAATGTTCGATCTTTTTAAATTTTTAGATTTTTCTTTTTTTCTTACAAAATGATAAAATAGTTAATATGCAATCATTATGAAAGTTCCCAATACATTTGGATGCGAAAAACATTGGAAATTTGCAAATAAACAACATCATAAACTTCACCTATATCACTCAAAATATCTCACACTTTTTGGATTAGGACGCCGAGTGCAGCGTCAGAGTTAGTCTCCTACGCAGCCTGTTTGGTTACGCTCCCTCCACATGCCACATATGTGGAGGGAGCGTAACCAAACTGGCTTCGAAGGAGACTAACATTTGCGATCAACAGAAAATCATCCCGTTTTACTACAAATAAGTTGGAACATGACATATGTGTGTGCAAGTCAGTCACACATTACGCAACACACAACTAGCGTAAGCACTGGTTGTTTTCATGTTGAGAATAGACTGGATAAACAAGGGCTGATAGTCTGGATGTGCTCTGTTCATAAAGGTACTTTTTGTCACCATTGACCCATGCTGCACTAGATAGCAAATAAGTACAGTAAATAGAAATTCAAGAAATGCATTTTGGGAAGTGTATCTTCTCTGGTTGGTAGGATAGTCAAATCTTAGTCTTTGTCAAAGACGACTCGGTATCCTTGCCGATGATCCTTGTCACGAGAGGGGAACAAGGGGGGAGCGGCAAAGCTGCGACAGTTGGTCACGAATCGACAAAAATGAGCCGCGATGACCGACAGCGAGTCGTGAAGCGACCGTCAAGAACGACTGGCTCATTTTCGTTGCTTCTCGAACCTTCTCAACTTCTCAATGGATTCCTGTATGGTATGCCATACAATACTGGTGTGGTCTAGGCACCCTGGGAATCATTGGCTGCCTCCCTGTCGTGGCGGCGCTATTTAAACTACTGAGTATTTTTACAGATACAATATTTTTGTGGGAAAATAACCAACAGGCCTTTCAGAAAGGTTAGTCAAATCTCAAATATAATCTTCCTGAGTGGAATTTTACACACCTAGATTTTTTCCAATTACCTACCAACTTTTACCCATCAGCAACACAAACAGATGGTAAGTCAACTATATCACATCAATGCATAATATTTCCTGATCAAGCTATTAAGGCATAACATCTGGTGATACTTTGACAGTACAATGTAAAGCAAACCAAACACTATTTGCACAACTTGACAAACATTGACAATTGATTCATTTTGAAATCAGGATGGAATCATGCATATTGAACTGAATAATTAATATTGTATGACATAGAAATTCTGCCTGATTTCAATGTAATTACAACCTGATTTCAACAAAATGAATTGAGTAAGCTCTGTTGAAAACACTTCTAACAAGAGGGCATGCCAGTGACTGGCTGAACCCCCAGGCTCTTGCTATGCCCCTGGGTATTTCAGTTCTTTGATATATGCAGAATTTGTAATATTTAAAATATTAATATTATCATATGTGCACTCCCAACAAGTACCTTCTTTACGTGTGTTTGGTCACAAATACTTTCATTACCATACTCTGAGACGAATATACCTACTAAGGTATACCTTAGGTATATTCGTCTCAGCCATACTATATCCTAAAACAAGGCACAATACAGGGATGAAAACAAGCAATGACATAATTTCCTGAAACTGCATTAACATTGCCTGAAAATAGTGTTTCCTGTACTCTGTCAGGGAAGATTCAAGCAAAATCCCCTGAAATCGGGAAATTTCCTGAAGATTTACATCCCTGACAATAGCAATAAGTCATATTGAAAGAAACCTTTTCCCAGTGGGCACACCCGACGTTGAAATCACGTTGAAACCAGGTTGACGTTTCGACGTTGAAATCACGTTGTATTTGCAAATCGACTCTAACCTGATTTCAACCCGATTTCAACGTTGATTCAACGTCGAAATTTCAACCTAATTACAACCTGAATTTCACGTTGTATTAACGTCGAAATTTCAACCTAATTTCAACCTGAATTCAATCCGATTTTAACCTGATATTTATTTAAATATAATTATTATATAGTAATAAATTTATACGCACCACGTGTAGAACCTCACCGCTGTGGTCCGTCTGGGAGAATATTATCATGAATTCATGATTATAGGCTTGGCCTGGTATCGCCCCTGGGTAACTGGTATCGCCGTCGTTGTCGGTGCAGAGGGCCGGTGCAGTCGGCACCCATACGCGGGATGCAACCGAGTGTGGAGTCGTGGTGAGCCGCGAGCAGTGGTCGGTGCAGAGGGACGGTGCAGTCGGCATCCATACGCGGGAGTCTACCGGGTGTGTTGTCGGTTGGCCATGTGCAGTGGAGCATGCGCCGGAGGGCCGGTGTAGTCGGCACCGCAACGCGGGAGGCAAACGGGCGTGGAGTCGGTGGGCCCGTGCGTGGCGGTCATGTTTTTGACCAAAAATCACATTTTTAAACAAAAATCACATTATTGACCAAAAATCACATTTTTGACCAAAAATCACATTTTCGACCAAAAATCACATTTTGACCAAATATCACATTTTGACCAAAAATCACATTTTTGAACAAATATCATATTTTTGACCGAAAATCCTATTTTTGACCAAAAACCACATTTTTGACTGAAAATCACATTTTTGACCAAAAATCACATTTTTAACAAAACATCACATTTTTGACCAAAAATCACATTTCAGACCAAAAATCACATTTTTTTTTTTTTTTTCATTTTTGTCCAAAAATCACATTTTTAACCAAATATCACATTTTTGACCGAAAATCATATTTTTGACCCAAAATCACATTTTTGACTAAAAATCACATTTTAGACCAAAAATCACATTTTTGACCAAGAGTACATTTTTGACCAAAAATCACATTTTGACCATGAATCACATTTTTGACCATAAAACACATTTTTGACCCCTGACCAAAAATCACGTTTTGAAAAAAACCCCATATTTTTGACCAAAAATCACATATAAATATAAATTTTATGACCAAAAATAACATTTTTACCAAAAAACACATTTTGTCAAAAATCAGAAATCTTCTTAGTATTCGATTTTGCTAATTTCTCACCTTTTTATATCAGTTTATCGTAAAAGCCTCAATTTGATGATTTTACCTATTTTTAACCTTCAAATCCTAAATAGCTTTCCATATATTTTACGTGCAAAGTAAGCGTCGCGTTTTAGGCCATAAGTTGAGTTACCTTGAACTTTGAAATTTATTTTTGATATCATCATCATATCAATTTTTCAACGTCGTCGCAGAGCCTGCAAGTTGAGTTGCCCAGCAAACACAAAACATTTTACAGATAACGTTTTATTGTTGGTTTATATAAAGGGTATAAAAACGTTTTAATAACGTTCTAAAAACACTTTTGAAAAATAGATGCACGATATTTTAACATGTTATTATAGAGTTGACAACATGTACATACAGGTATAAAATCAACCAGGAATATTATAGTGCTCTAGCTGCAGAACAATTTTGGATATGAGGTAATCCATTATTTTTTTCAAGATGGTATAGCCACTTTCATAGTGGCTGCCGCTTTAGCTGGAAAACACCAAAAACACTTGAAACATTGAAAATTTTGACCTTTCATATTGAAGATATAGATTTTTTCCCAAAAGACCTAATTTTTTTGGTGTTTGGGGAAAAAATCTACATCTTCAATCTGAAAGGTCAAAATTTTCAATTGATCATCGGTTTTTCATCCCACCTACATACACTTCAAGTATAAATCATGAGATTTATGAAGTTATACTTCAAGTACTGTTAAATATCAAAAATATCAATTTTTAATGATTTGCTATAAAATGTGTATTACATTGCGAATTTCAACAAATCAAAATTATTTAATATCAGAAGGACATTCTTCGTATTCAGAATGCAATTCGATATGTCTGATGTGCTCTAATGTCCCACAATAAATACTGTCCAAACGCTCATACTCCATCCCTTAATAGAGTTTGAATTCAGGGTAAGTTATGGTTTCATATTTTGAAACATTCTCCTACACATCGCAAATCCAAAATAAAATCAGCTCCGTCCTTTTGATTTTCAAGTTACGTTACCATGGTTACATGTATCATACTTTCATACAATTTGTATCTAAACGCATCCTGAACACTTATACCCCGTCTTCAACACTGCTAACGTTTAGCTAAGTGACATGTTTAGATATGTAACAAGTAACAACATCACAGGACTTCCTACCATGAAGATGTGTGTCACACATCGAAAATTCAAGGTTGCTTGGAATTTTGTGCTGAAAGTCATTTTAAACTTTTAGAAATTAGATATGTAAGCTTTTCGCCAGCCCATTCGGGGCTGGATCTGTTTCAGGTTTGGGGTCAGTTTACTCAAGAGATTATATTTTAGTGGTATTGGAATGATTTTTTTTTTTTACTTTTTGTGGTTAAATTTTTTTTTAAATATTTTAATTCTTTTTGTTAGTTAATGTATGTTTTTTTTGCCGTTTCAACGAACTAAAACAGTGAGTATTTCCAAAGTTATATTTGAATTATTTATGGCTTAAATATTATACGCTTATGCCTAAATGTAAGGATATCGTCCATGTTATACAGCATATCACCAATGACCATGATGACGTGAAAGCCTTGCACGATGAAGCTATGGCGATTGTGACGTATTAGGGAACAATCATAAAGTTGAATGACGATGTTTTATGTAACGAAGGTGTTTTTGTTTATTTTGGTTTAGATTTTAATATTACACGTGTTAGGGAAGAATTTATAGTAAGCATTGTTGTTATTGGACGTCGTCGAATTGATGGTTGGTTTTAAACAATTGATGTTCGAGGCAAGTTTTTGTCCGAGGTAAGTTTTTCCTAGTCCTTCAAGAATGACTCTCGGCTTGAGAAGTTTAAAACTATACTAGTATTGAGGCAAAGCCGAGAGTCCTTCAACTTCCACATAAAACCCCCTGCTGTGAGCATCACTTCATAATCAGTGACCATCCAAAGTCAGATTTGACAAATGATGTAACCATACCAAATTTGGTCATTCTAAAATCAAACCCCGCCCTGTCTAGTGCCTGGGAACTTCTTAGACACCCCTGCTGTGAATGGCAACACACAATTGGTAGATACTGTGAACTGATGAGTGATGACCAATTATAAATGTTACAACCAAACTGAAGGTCAATAATACTACAACTTAAAAATGTGATCCCTGCTCTAAAAAATGCCTTTCACGGTGACCCAAACTATTTACAAGACCTCTTCTGCATTGAGGCTGGCCTTCCCTTTTAAAGGGAATTTTTATTATTTGTGATTTGTGATGTTTAGGAGTTGGAGTTGCCAAAAATACCTATCGCTTCGTGAAAATGTGGAAAACAATATTTTCTTTTATTCCTAAGCACTTTAAGGAGTCTCCGGCAATCATAACATCATGCCTTATAAATTTATTTTAGAAAAATAATAATCAAGCACGAATCACATGGTCGCCATGAGTTTGTTTTAGATAAAACCACGTGATTCGTGCATGATAATTATTTTTCTTACATATAATACTATAGGGAATAATGTTGTGATAGGCGGAGCCTTCCTTTAAAACGTGTGTATTTGTTTAAAAAGTGTTAGAGCTGGACATTTAGAGCCTAAACACATTAGATTTGTGATGGTTCTTAAAAGAACTCGTGAATTTTCAGAAAGCTGTTTGTGTTAAAGTGCGAGGGTTATCCATACGCCTATATATGTACTAGGAGGACACTTTCGAACTTGACCATTTTGGAACCTTTTAAGAATGTACTGGATGCAATGTGCCCATTATACTTAATGTTAATATAGGGTTTCCTCTGGCTTGCGTAAAAATCTTGAGTAAAAATCTCAAGTTTTTCTTCTTTTCACGTTACAACTTACTTAAAACTTCTGATACCATATAAGATATCTTTAACATAATTATGGTTTCTAAGTCCTGACTTTTACACGTATAACTAAACTGGAAATTGTTGACAGATTATACAACTGAATACTTCTATTTTTCTCATCGAAGAACTTCACAGAGCTTCTTAGACTGATGATTAGATCATAATTATACAGATAGTGTGATCAATATTATAGCTGTTCTGAGTTTGCAATCCACCCTTCAACGTATTCAAAGGATCCTTGTCGTGCTCAGTTTTAGCTGAAGGAGATAAGCATCGAAAACGTCAACCCTATCAGTAGGCTTATATCGCATTGATGATGTCATCAATACCAATATTAAGAAAATCTAGACCAGAATCTGCATTTGCTTGCTTAGTTCTTTCTATGTCAAGACACATATCAAGGCAAGAACAGCTGTTATCATTAAGGGGGTACTACACCCCTGTGGAAAATTTGTGACTATTTTTGCATTTTTCTCAAAAAATAAAAGTTATGTACATTATTAGTAGGAATTCAATTACTACACTAAAATTTCAGTGACTCAAGATAAGCGGTTCAGTATATATGATAGGAAACGAGGTACATCCTAGCGGTACCTTATTTCTTATCATAAATAACAAACTGCTTATCTTGGGTCACTGAAATTCCAGTGTAGTAATTGGATTCCTTGCCCCTATAATATACATAACTTTTGTTACCACTGTGTTATTAGTTTTGAGAAAATGCAAAAAAAGACACACATTTATTGAGGGGTGTAGTACCCCCTTAAGCTGATGGGTTTGCACATTTTTTGACCAAAACACTTTTTGAAGCTGGTCCATTTCACAGTTCCTGGAATGTGAGGCGTGAGTTCATTCCATCTGCGGGCTATATGGAATGAATGATGACTAACAACTTAAGTTAGATCTTGAACGGATAAGTAGTATGTGGCAGCAACTGCTCAACGATGGACTTTATTCAGTGTAGGAGTTGGTCCATGCCATGCCGTGCCAGTTTACTCCATCTTTGATTTGACCATGCTCTTGTATTAAAATTATGGCTCTCTCAAGTTGTTAGTTCATCCGAAATCTTTGGCTGCATCTAAACTTTCTAAGTTAAGTCAATTTTCTTGATGCTTTATACATTGTGCATTGTCATGGACTAGTCTGTCTATTGCATGGCCAATCTTGTTTTGATTCCATTGTCACGTGGCACAACAACACGTCAGCTGTAACGACAAAAATAACAATTTAGGGATTTAAAAAATACACATACAAAAACATTATATTTGACATAGACTTGCAGTACGATTAATATGCTTAATGTAAAATAGGCATAGGCCTACTGAAGGTAGACCTGTTACTCCTGACTGTTTAGGGTCATTCTGCTGAACAATTCTTAGGGCCATTCTTGGGACCAAAAAGAGGGAAATTATAACTTATTTTTGCTCCTTTAGACACATGCTTTAGACTAGAGACATTATTTGGGGATGTGAAATCTTCTGCCTAAAAAATCTGCCTAAAAAGTCTTCAACACTAATTATGCTTGCACATGTTTAAGTTTAATGAAAAATTAAAAATAGCCTCACTTTCTTTCTAATACTGAATAAAGTTCATAATTCATTTAGCCTATTAAAAACGAAGATAAGTAGATTATTAATATATGGGTCCTATGATGTACGTATATCTTTGTAATTTAACCTTAAGTCTCTCAGAAAAGATTAGATATAGGCCTACCCGTTATGTTTACTAAGCGGTTGCAACTAGGCCTACCAAGGAAGCACAAGCTTAACATTAACATGATTAAAGCAGAAGATACGTAAATATAGGCCAGTAGGGGCCTACTCATGTAGTAGTTATTATTCATTGCATAGATATTTTATGTCAAGCTAGCCTAAAGTTATGTTAAGGGGTCGGTCACCCATCTTTGCACATTTTTTGTGGGACCTTAGAGCAGAGCTCATCAGACATATCGATAATTTTGTATTTTGAATAGGGGGAGGGATGTCCTTCTGATATATTTAATAATTTAAATTTATTGAAATTCGCGATGCAATAAAGATTTTGGGGCAAATTATTAAAAATGGCAATTTTTGACATTTAACAGAATTTTCTCAAAGTAAACTTAATAAATCGAATGATATCTACTTGAAGTGTATATAGCTGGGATGAAACGCCAACTATCAATTGACAATTTTGACCTTTCATATATAGATTTTTCCCCAAAAGACCTAAATTTTGTCGGGGAACAATCTATATCTTAAATCCCAGCTACATACACTTTAAGTATATCATTAGATTTATAGAATTTACTTCGAGGACTGTTTCAAAAATATCAATTTTTAATCTCGAATTTCACAAAATCAAAATTATTTGATACCGTACTAGATGGACATTCCTCGTATTCAAATCAAAATGCAATTAGATATGTCTGATGTGCTCTCAGGTCCCACACAAAATACGTGAAAACGTTGCTATCCGAGCTCTTAAGCTCTATTTATTTGAAAAAAGCTTTATTCCACAAATTCCACTAGCCTAGTCCTAAGATTACTAACTAAATATTACCTGTACTACTATTTACGCCTAGCCATATTTATAGGCTCCTGGGCCCTGTATTCTTCATAATTCTGCGCTTATTAAAATATCATTTTGTCAGTGGGATGTGGACTTCCACAAACTTGGTATCACTATCACTCAGTATATTATTTTTAAAAATCATTGTCATTTTGACATTGAAATTTATGTCAAATCATCAAAGACACATCTAGTCTGCCCTACCAGTAACTTTTAAATGTCTAAAAAAAATACACTAGAGATAATGATTTGCGCTCACAGAGCGCAGACAATCGCAAGGCATGTAACTCTTTAATGACCATTTGACCTGACCTTTGACCTTAATGTTTCCCGGTCACGAGGTTTGTTGTCACCGAAATTGAGCCCCCATATCCATTACAAAAAATGAAATTACGGTATACAAGATTTGACCCCAGTTAACCTTTGACCTGACCCCTGCAAAGTGTTCCAACATATCCCCCCCTGGTCATTAATTTTGTTGTCACCGAGTTTGAGCCTCGTAGGCCTACCACTTACAGATGTCCAAAAAATGCATTTCTAGAATTTGACCTCTGCATGACCTTTGAACTCACTGACCCCTGCAAAATGTTCCCCTGGTCATGAGATTTGCTGTCACTGAGTTTGAGTCCAGAAGAAGAAATTATAAGATTTGACCCAAGATAACCTTTGACCTGACCCCTGCAAAGTGTTCAATATATTCCCCTGGTCATTAAGTTTGTTGTCAGCGTTTGAGTCCCGTACCCCTCACAGATGTACAGAAAATGCATTTCTAAAATTTGACCCTTGACCTGACCCTGTAAAATGTTCCCCTGGTCATGAGATTTGTTGTCACCGAAGTTTGAGCCTCATACCCATTACGGATGTCGAGATAATGCAATTGTGAGATTTTACCCCCTTAATGACCTTTGACCCCAATTCTTTGTACAACTTTTAGACACTGGCTATAAGGCGATGCAGGTATGCAAGTGACGTCATTGTAATTTGTATTATGTAATTTGTGGAAGATGAAGCATTTTTAGTGAAAATCACATTTTGGCCATAAATGACCTATGACCTTTGACCCCGAGTTGGACACTGGCCTAGATCATATGGCTACGACGGCTCGTTATAGGTTTGACAGAAGAAAGAATGAAAGAAGAAGAACTGACTAAAAACAGTACAATCGCAAATTAAAAATTTGCGATTGTAATGACCTAGCACATGAGCATTGCTGCACGATATGACTAGGGTTAGGCCTAGGCTAGGGCCTAGTTTCTTAATTATACAATAAACATTTGCATTTCCCCCAGGCCCGTAGCCAGCACCCCCTTTTTTATGCCTTCTTGGTCCGTCCAAAATTGTCCAAATCCGCCCAGTCCAAAAGTCCCAAATTTTGAAAAAAGTCCACTTTTTCAAAATCAATACCCCACCAATAAATCCAGACTACGGGCCTGATTGCCCGCAGCAAATATTCCAAACTGGCATGACTGGGTCTTGTACAAAGTACAAGTCCTTAAGCATGTCAACTTCACGGCACTGTTTCGTGTCTGTCTAATGGTGCATTCATGATTGTACAGCATGCATGTCATGTGCAGCACTGCCAGCAGGCATGTATTAACTGCTCAGTAAGCTTAACTATTTTAACATATCCTGATGATACATAATGGAAAACCAAGTTGAAATATCATCCAGCAATGTGTCCAAAAGTCAAGTAGACCTTTAAAGAAAATTTAAATGTTTACTAACCTGTTTTATTTGCAAATTTAGGCCTCAAGTTCATGTTCGTCACACACGTCGCGTACAACTCCTTTTGCTTACTGATGTACATTGGCATGTTGGGCAATATCCGTTCTGGAAAAGTGTTGGGCGAAAGCGATACTACTACAATTTTAATCCAAAATCCAGATCCTACATCAAGTTCAAACAAACGGACACATTCAAGGCATTATGTCATTGATTGATGCGCCATCGCCATCCCGCTCGTGGCAGTGGCATCAGTTTTGCACTCGCGTGTGCGTAGGCCTACCAAGGCACGTGCGTACTCACAAACACTTGTGCACACGCGTAGGCTACGTACCTTCAATAATTTGCAAATGTGCGTGCGTAGGCCTACCTATAAACACTTGTGAACGCGAGTGTGCACTTGCAAACACTTGCGAACTCGCATGCGTAGGCCTACCCGTAATAACTTTCGCGCATCCATAAACACTTGCGAACGGGCATGCGTACTCGAAAACACTTGCAAACTCGATTGCGTAACGTGACGCGCGCGCGTATTCGCAATAACTTTCGAACACAAGGGCGCATCCATAAACACTTTCGCATGCGCAGCGCACCCATAAACACTTCGCGCATACGCCATGCACTCCATAAACACTTCGCGCATACGCTTACTTGCAAACACTTGCGAACGTGCATGCGTACGCATAAACACTTGAGAACGAGTGTATTCACGCAAACACTTGCGAGCGCAAGCGTGCGTGATACTCCCCATACACTTGGGAACGGGCATGCGTTCGCAACGTGCGCTTGTACTTGCAAACACTTGTGTAAGCATATGTGTACTTGCAAACACTTGCAAACGCGCGTGCGTACCCGCAATAACTTGCAAACGCATGAGCGTACCTACAACGACGTGAACATGTGCATGCGCACCCATAAACAATTGTTCACGCGGCGGCGATTCGCAAACACTTGCGAACGTGTGTGCGTGACCGGCAATGTACGCAAGCGCACTCCATGAACACTTGTAAACATGAGTGCGTGTACTCGCAAACATTTGCGAACGCTTGTTAACACAATTGTGCAAGCGTGTACGTACCCACCCACAATATCTTGCAAACGTGCGGTATCCCTGATAACACAAAGAGGTTGGCCCGACGTCGGGTATTGGTCGCCATGGACGGTGGCTGAACGTCGGCTCAGATGGTCGGCTGCTCATTGGGTATATGTCCTGCCGACGAGGTCGGCCCGACTTCGGTTCGGCCACCGGCCGACGTAATGCCGACTGCTTAAAAGCCGGTGCCGACCCTAACCCGACTTCAACAACGTCGGCCCGACCTTGAACTACGTTGGACCAACCATTATCCAACGTCGATCCAACGATTGGCAAGTTAGCCCAATGAGACGAAAAATCATGAAAAAAAAAATCAAAAATATTATTTAGTAGCGTATATTCTGCTTACACCGAGTCTTACCCTTACCTACTCTCCATTTTACAACGAACACAAACTTCCTAGCTTAATTTACACAAGTCACTTACCTTAATGGACCTACCGGGATTCGAACCAGGGACCTTCGGTTTATAAGTCTGGCGCTCTACCGACTGAGCCACCGGGGTTTCTATATTTGATGAAGTGTTTTAAGTTAATATAAGCAATATTTTGATGGCTAAACCTGCTAAAGTGTATTATTTAAAGGATATTGACCAAATTTACTGTAAATATTGATAACATTTACTAAATTTGTTGATTTGTTTTCTTTATAAAGTAATATACATGTAAAAATAAAAATAATAATTTCACCGACCTCAACCCGACGTCGCCCCAAAGTCAGCGGGCCGACATTCACTTAGTGACGTAGGGCCGACCTCAACCACTGATCTGTAGAGATCAGTGACCTCAACCCGACGTCGCCCCAAAGTCAGCAGGCCGCCGTTCACTTAGTGACGTAGGGCCGATGTCCGCCCGACTACTTCAGCAGGACCCCGACCCCTTGCCGACTTCGCCGACCAGTCGCCGACGTCGGGCCAACCTCTTTGTGTTATCAGGGATAGGCCTAGGCCTACCTATAAACACTTGCCCACCCCCCTGAAAAAAATTAGAGAGGGCGTGCCCCCCCCCCCCTAACTCTCCCCTGTTTTCTCCTACTATGATCGACAACGTAGGCCTATGATGCGGCCGGCCCACCCACTCCCGCACCCGGTTGCCTCCCAGCAGATGGGTGCCGACCTCGATCTGCCGATCTCGTAGCTACTGACGCCGGCTATGCTGTCAGCGGTGATACCCGGCAATACCCGGGCGATATGATCGGGTTAGTAAAATAGTTAGAAGATATGCGAATAGGCATATTAGGGACCGATCACAAACACTTGTTAGGGGGGCTGATGCAAAAAAAAATCATCGCGAAAGTTTTTCGCCCCCTTTCAGATCTCTAAAAATTCAGCCTCCCCCCACTTTGACATGAAAATTATGGGTCAATCCCAGAGAAAATCATATAAGAATGAGAATTTTTGGTCATTTTTTCAAGGCCCTCCTCTACCCCTAGGAGGGTCAAAACTAAAGCCCCTCCCACCCTTTTGCATCAGCCCCCCTAACAAGTGTTTGTGAACGTCTTTTGCACCAACTTCACCATGTTGTAGGAATTCCCATAGCAACATCAGCCCGCCAGTTGAGCGGCGACGGGGCATGCCCCGTACCACCCGGTGTTTTCGTGTAAGTATTTGAGGTAGTGCACGCCGCGCGCGCCACTTGAAGAAGGGAACGGAAGTTCGGTTTAAATTGTTAGATCATGCGGCCTGGATATATAGAAAAACTTGGGTAAAATTTCAATGCTACCGACCTTTAAACATGTATTATACTAGGCATATGCATATTTCGTCCTAGTAATATTTTATGTAAGGTCATTAAGTTGTGCATTGATACATTGGTTGAAATCAGGTTGAAATTTCAACGTTGTATCAACGTTGAAGTTTCAACCTGATTTCAACCTCCTTAATTTTTGCATTGAAAGTTGTTGAAACATGGTTGAAATCAGGTTGAAATTTCAACGTTGTATCGACGTTGAAATTTCAACCTGATTTCAACCAATCTCTAGGTTGAAATCGGGTTGAAATCAGGTTAGGATTTCGACGTTGTATCAACGTTGATACAACGTCGAAATCCTAACCTGTGCCCACTGGGTTTCCCACTATATTAATAGTTAAAACCTCTCAAAAGTGGAAGTAGGACTACCACTTTTGTCAATCTAACTGCTCTATGAACGTACACTTTTCTGCACCTTTTTATAGATCTTCCTTGTCTCATCCCAGAAGACAAGACTAAGGACAGTGTGTGGAGCAAGACGGAACCAGGACGCTGACCAACCTTTGTAGAATCCTAGAGGTCCTTCTCTCTTTAGAATCTTCCAAAAGCAATCAAGAAATCCTGAGTAGTATAGCCCTTTGCCTTTGCTGTCCAGTCCTAAAAGCAGAAGGAAAATGAGAATCAAGCTACAAGTTGATTAGCTTACTTTTTGATAAAGGATATTTTGACTTGACAATGTGGGTAATGCAAGAAAACACCAATATTGAATGATTCAGGAAATATTGATATGTAATATGTAATAATCCAGGCCTGGGACTTGTAAGTGACAAAGATCCTCCCTTCCAAGCAAAAATGTAGTAACTGTATGTAATATGTCAGCAGATACTGCCTTCACCATCACCATTGTTTTTAGTTGGAATTGTTCAAAATGAACAAAATTCACAGGTAGGTACAGTGTTCAAATTTGGAAGGCAGATTTGCTTGTTTGTTATCTGCTATCAAAGTCTGATGTAGTATCTGCTTTTGATTATTTAAAGCCATAATGTATGATTTCTGTCAAATTTTAATTTGGTTATTTTTTACCCAAAATGCTGAAGTAATATTAGTAATAACTGCCGGGAAGGCCCCCCCAGATCTACACATATGATTTAAAGTTCCATCTTGCTTTACAAAATTTGTGAATAATTCTGGAATACCTATGCACTACCATAACTACAACCATTACCTAACACTTATCTAATGCACAGGGTGCATGGGGTTAACCAAAATTATGCCAATCTTAAAAAGGAAAATTTTTTGCCATCTTGTATGGGCATGTGAGTTAGATACTGTGATATAAATCACTTGATAAAGCCAAATATGACATACCTTGATTATAGAGTCGTGTGCTGATCACATCAAATGGAGTCATACAACACACCACCAATACACCACCTGCCATACTGGCACACAAAGGCACAAGAATACTATTGGCTGGGAAAATCTGAAATCAAAATTGAATGACATCAAAGTTATAAAACACAGACTTAGAGAAGAAAAGATTCTCATTTTTAGCAAAATGGATACTGTTATTTTGCTCATTGCTAGGAAAAAAATTCCCTTTTCAGAGTCTTTTGTTGAGCAGAAACATAGCTTGCAACACCAACATATATAGTCAAATAAGCTGAATTGGTAAGGTGTTAGACTATAGTGCAATTGTGTTTAGCGATGCAAGTTTGAGCCCTGGTGCAGTCACCCTTTGTTCTTGTGGTAATAGAGCTAACTTGAAATTCCCCCGGACAAGGAACTAACTGCTTATTAATTAACTGCTTATTAATTAGCTGATCCTGATTGCCAACGGGGGTTACAGGACCACCCACCCGGGGTAATAATTTGGAATACAGGGTCCCAGGAAACAGCCCGTTGTGGTGGTGAGAAGAGGGGCAAAGGCCCCATGAAGCTGGTGAGTTTTGAACACATAAAATGTGATGGAAGAGCATAGAAAGTGGATATCGTTTTATTCTTAACATTAAATTTATTCAGTTTACCCAACTGGATAACTTAATTTTAGATTTCTGAAAAAAAAATCTTGAATTTGGGTTAATATAGGTGCATATTTTTTAACATGATACCCCTACATTTCGCAAAAAGAAAAAAAGAATTTTTAGTTAAACAATAGTGACTTTACTGTGTTTTTCGCCCGTAGCATAGATTTTTTCCTTCAAAATAGACTCATGTTAAGGTTTTTTTTCCCTACCCCTTGTGGGGCCTAAGGGCCAGAGCGGGACTATTTCTCTCTTCCTCTTTTCTTTCCAATTTTTGCCCTTTATTTTATAAACCCATGGTGCTGCAGTACCCAAAGCACCCCCTGATTCTACCCTTGCTGGCTGTGATGGTTTATTGTGGGGTGTATACATTTAAAAAAAAATGAAACTGTAGTGATGGTGTGTACAAGAGCTAGGACATCTACATCTACAAGCATCTTTCACTCAACCATGACAGTGGTAAGTAACCAACAGCATATGGTTCAATGTTGGGATAAGTGTCCATAACATAACTGATTCCTAACATGGGTTGCCAGTTTCCTGATGAAGGTCAAAGATGTGAACGAAAATATGAGGTATGTCTCGAAATTGTGTTGGGGGAGGGGGGTCAAAGTTAAAAATACTAAATTATATAGTTGTGGTTGAGAACTTCACCTTGGTAATACACATATTTTAATAATATGGTAATCCTCTCTAACAATTAGAAATGGGGTCAATGTTGTATTGCATCTTTTGCCAGTGCAGTTGGGCCATTTTACAGGCTTACACAAAATTGGTTGAAATCCTATTTCTGGCTACATAGAGTACCACATTCATAGTTACCTCCATCTTCTTGACCAGCTCTTTTGATCCAGAGAAAGTTGATAACTGTACAGCTGAACCTATAGTAACCCTAGGCAACGCACCTGTCACACCCGCCATAAACCAAGGATGCCACCATTACTGTGAATTTGTTTAAATGCACTGGCCAGACCACTGTGTCTGTGTTGGAATCCTACTGCTATCTGTTCACTGGCGTGAGATTGCATGTGAGTTTTGACCTGGGGAAGAATTGAACAGGAGGAAGGATGATCAATATTAAAATACATCAAGAAAGAAACATGCAATTGTATATACATACTCTGAATATTATACATTACATTTTTTTGCATAAAACATTGATTTTTTTCATTGGCGTAATGTTAGGTTTTTGTAAGATAGCAAAGAGTAGAATTATGAAAACTTCCTCATCTTGGATTGTCATATATTGTGACTAAAAGCAGTGTGCTGCCTCCAGCATTTTGTAGCAAACAGTCTATGTTAATAACTGTGTATTACTTGTTGGGTGAGGAATTGGGCAAGATAATGCACTTGTGCTGAGATGTTGATGCTGGAGAGGGCATTAGATGGATCTCATCAGCAAGAATATATTTCCTGATTCTCGCTGAAAGTACTCACCAAATAAACGGGCTACCAACAAAAGCACCAGCACATCCTGCTACAGCACCTGCACCTACACTTCAGTAGTATGCTAACATCTCCTTAGCATTCTTTGTTAGTCCCATATTGACAAAACATTGGTAAGTTCCAAGCCTAATGCCATTCATAAACAATTGATACCACAATGCAGGTGTTAAACCCTTCTGTAAGGCTGTGAGTCCATCATATCGTCCAATAGTGTAGAAGGCATGGAACACATTGCGGTAGTGCCTCTGGTACGAGCCTCGGGCTTTCAGCTCACCTTGAAGTTGCACACAGTCTTAACGACTTCAAGTGGATTGGTAAAGAGACATGCCCCCATGGCAGCCACACCTCCCAGGAAGAATTCAGAGATGTTGGATGTCATCTTGATGCTATTTGCTTATTATTTACTGAATATTAACTCTAACTTTGGTGGTGTTTTTGATATAGCACAGAGAGCGGATGCATAGTTTTGAAAGATCACTGTTCACTTTTCTTCAGTCTTGTCAGCATTCATGTTTCTGTAAAGATAAGTAAAAACATATTTATACAGAGTAATGTGGTGCAATAGTTGAGATGGTTGGATTAATCACAAATTGGTAATTGGTATGCAATGTTAGTCATGCAGGGATGTAAGTTTAAAAATCTTGAGGCCCTTACATGTATGCCAGGTTACATTTATTTATTTATTTGTTGTTATTTGTGTCTCTTATCGTAGCAGTTGCTCGAGAAGTCTAGCTTTTACAGCTTCCCATTTCATGCTGTTAAAATCTAAATCGAGAGGGGGGTTGAAATAAGGTGTTTTTTTCTAATAATAAAACATGGGCGCGAAGCAGCCATCACATCGGGATGTGCTCCCCTGAGAAGTGAGAAACGTTTGCAAAATGATGACCTAATTGAGCCATTTGGTGGACCATTTTGGCAATATTATTGTTTCTGCTTTTTCCCTTTCTCTCCTCTTTCTCCTTTCCCCTCTCTCTCTCTCTCTTTTTTATTTTTGCGAACTCCCCCCGCCTGCGTATGTGCCTGATATGTATGTATGTAAACCATTAACCATGAGCCACATGAATCTTGGGCCCTAGACTAGAAGTAGCCCGGATGTTGGACAGACAGAATAGTATATATAGCAATTAGCCAGGGTTTTTACTAATGAGATACCAATACCAATCGCTTACCACACAGGAGTTATTTTGTGACCCTCGGCAGCTGGCGGAGCATTTATAGACCGGTTTGTTTCACTGCATATGCAAAATAATTATTTACCTGGTGAGGACGATCGATGATCGGATGTGTGTACGGTACCGTAAGCTATTAGCCTGGCCTTACAAATAAATATTCCAGCATCCTATTCCCTAGCGGTGTTACAACTTTAACACAATTGTAATGTAATAATAAAGATACTCTGCAAAAATCAAGACTTTAGCCTAGGTGCTGTAGTTTTGACAAAATCCGAGATTTTGAATAAAACGATGGAACCAGCGTTTTATTATTAAAAATCTAGTGGGTGCGCACTAGTGAACAGTTTAGTTGCTTTTAAGGAAGTGGTCTTGGATGCTTTGCTTGAATTGAAGTGAGTCTGTTTGTTGCATTAATGTTGCTGGTAGAGTGTTCCACTCTTTTATTGTTCTGGGAGTCTGGGGTAATAGGAGTACTTGAAGACGTCCTTGCCGACTTATAATTCTTGATATGAGTTTGGATGGCCACGTTTAGTATGACGGTGGGTTGACTATGAGGGTTCCGAATAAAAAAATGATGGAGCCTATTCTTGACTGTGTAATATTCCTTCAACACGCTGCCGTACAGTCTTATACGATGGACAGATATAGTAGGTATGCTAGGTGAATTCAAATTTGCCATCAAACTGCATCATTTCATATATCAAATTAAAGCCCTTGAGTAAACAAAGGCAAAGCCAAAACTGAAAACCATTTTTTCACAGCACTTTCCGTAGCAAAGTTACATCTTGTCAAAGATTGACTTTCATCAAAAGTTTCAGCTAGCAAAATTCCCCAAAACGGCATTTCGGGGTGTTTCTAGATCTTAAGTCTCATTATGATAGCAGCTTTTTTTAATGGAACTGCTATCCAAATCCTCTAAAATTCCATGTGCGGGTGACTTATCACCATAAAATATCACATATTTGGGTCAAGTGAAGTATAGAAAACATATTTATGTAGGTTTCTTTCTTCGGGCACTTGTTTTAAATTTCTATGTAAAAATGCATTGACATTGTCGGCGAATTTGGCTGACTAGCAAATGTGTTAACTAAGGTTTGCCTGGGTTACCTAGATATAGTATCGGTTTGTGAATGAGGACATCGTATCATAGTTCCTTGTACTAGCTTTAACTTACATGCCATGCAATTCAACAACCAACCACTGGCGAAGTAATAACACTCGTATCTGCAAATGATTATAAGCACATTTTGCCCTGTGTCAAGATTTTGTTTCGATTAAAAACTTACTTTTTGTGGCTTTAATCATGTACAGCTGTCCAGATTTGGTCATTTCCTAATTGCATCAGGTGCACGCATGCGTCGAGACAGCATGTGGGTCAATCAACATACATAGCGCGTAGTACACAGAGTGTCCCAATAAAAAATGCCAAAGGTATTCACTACCGAAATGGGGTAATTTCGGTCTGCGAGGCCGCGGGGTAACTTTGGTCATGTTGGTCGGCCAAATATATTTTTTTAAATGATCATATTTTCGTACAGCAATATTGTTTTTAGTCATATTTGGTGTCAATTTGTTAAGAAATATATTTGGGAGAAATAACAGTCGCTAATGTCATTTTGACCAAAAATTAACATTTTTTTAATATTTTTTTTTTCAGTAAAAATAACAATCGATATTTGTGAGCAAGGATGTTTGCTTGATTAATTTTGCAAGGGGCCAAATGTCACAAAAAACAACAACTTGCCCATATACAGCGAAGATCAATTTTTTTTCTTCATGGATTGTACAATACTCTGACCAAAGTTGCCCCAAATGCGGGATAACTTTGGTCAGGCTATTTTTAACGCATAGGGCACCTTACAAAATTATTTAGAAATCTTTTTCAACTTCAAGGTGTAGAAGGGAACCCCAATGTCATAAAAAAGAGATAATTAGAAATATAATTGGTTTTGTTTGGAAGCAGTGGTTTAAAAACTCTGAAAAGTGCCCAAAGTTACCCCAAAAAAAATTTGGTGGGTATGTTCCCCCGGAATGTTGAGATGGTGGGTCTTTGGGAGCAAGTGGGGAGTCCCCCTAAAAATCATAACAGAAGAAAAAATAAAACATAAAAAAATAATTGCCCTGTATACATAGTATGCTTTTTAGTAGATCTATACAAAAAAACACCGTGTTTTGGTCCCATTATGCAGTTATCTCTACAGCAGAATTCACCACGACCTTTGCAGGACATAAATCCCTTTAAACCAAGATAAACCTCATTGAAAACAGCTCAACTATGTTAAATCATAGTTAAATCAGGAATGTGTCTCATATCCCTGGTTAAATATATATGTTTCTGACTTACCTGTGCGATATCGCAATGTGCAGTCACGAAATGGGTATTATAATTTCAGTTGGATGCACTATTACAAAGCAAACGCACAGTAACAATACTGAGCGTGGACTTTGTTTCCGAAATGAGAACAATAGTCTGCATATTGTTATCCAGCCATGTTAACGGTATAACTCATGTCAAACTTCGTATCACACAAGGAAATGAGAAACATGTGGTTTTAGACTTAACACGGTCACGGTTTGGAAATTTTTTTTCCATTTTTTAGCTCCCTATCGGGCAGTCAGAACTCCATATTTGGGAAGGCTCGACAACAATCTTCCCAAAATCGCATTTTAATCATTTTTAGATGACCATAGAGGGAACTAATTTAAGTTTATTTACAGCTTCTATGGCGAAATTGATCAAACCGATCACACGATGGTACCCGTTCGAAGTTGGAGCTATCGTGAGTCAGCTGTTGAGCACAATATGCCATTGAAATTACACGTCCGACTGTTATGAAATTTTGGAAGACTCTCTTCGGAAAAGCAGCTCGACAACAGTCTATTTCCTATAGGCCCTACCTGTAGTACAGTGAGTGAGCTAGAGGTCAATCATCAATTGGAGCGCTGTGTGTGCACTGAATAGGAAAAACGGACAGTAACTGCATAATGAAAAAGGTACAATTGCAAAATGTTGCGCGCACTGGCACACAAAATAGCAAAACACACCCCATTTGGGGCTAAAATGACCTGAAATTGAAATATTTTGCGCGTTTGCGCGCGAAAAAGAAGTCCCAGTAAAACCGGAACCCATCATCATATAATCGCCGATTAAATTTTGATGCTTTTGCCGCCACTGTTCATCTCATCTATTCTACCGTTTCTTCCCTCATTCTTTTCCTCCTGCCCCTCCCTTTTCTTCTTTTCTCTCCTTTTCCTCGTCTTTTCCATTCCCTCTCCTTGGGCAACCCGGGAATTAAGGGCACTCAAATACTTACGGCGAGGATATGCGGCCGCAATTTTCAACATGGGGGTCGCGGTCTTCAGGGGAACAAATAGGAGAATTTAGAAGAAAAAAATAAGCGTCCTTCAGTGAGGATTTGCTTTTTAAAGGAATATTCCGGCAATCACAACATTATGTGTTAGAAAGGTAATTATCAAGCACGAATCATGTGGTTTTATTTAAATCAAACTCATGTTGACCTTAAAAACAAATAAAAACAGCCACGTGATATTCAAATTTCCCGGGCACCGAAATGACGTCCCAGGAAAACAATGAAGGCTGACGACAATTGAGCACAAATAACCATGACGTCATTGCCACAGGCAATTTCGGCGCAGTATTTTTTAATATGTGTTGAGAGCCGGCTGTTTTTATTCGTTTTATATGGTAAATATGAGTTTGTTTTAAATAAAACCACGTGATTCGTGCCTGATAATTGTTTTTCTAACATATAAGGCATAATGTTGTGATTGCCAGAGTGTTCCTTTAAGGGGTCTTTGAGGATGAAATCTTTGACTTCGGGACGGATAAAGGACCTAATCATGATATTAATGTAAACCTCAATATTGAGTGCCCACCCCACCCCTGGTGAGCAATTTGATCACTGGGAAAGCCCTGTCTGTGTGGCTACCCTACTGCATGAAAAGATATAGTCACAAGTATATTGATATATTACAACATTGAGTCATTTCAGTGGCCAATTTCTAAACATTTCATAGGAATTTAAAAATGAATCAAAATTGAGAAATCGTGTTGAAGATATTAAAATAGGTTTAAGCCTATAATATATACTCGTAGGCCTAAACAATTTGTATTTTTACCATTTTTACCACTTACTTTGAGGAATGTTTGTTCCTAAAACAAATCCTGTAAGTTACCACCATACTCACATAAGAGTACGATTTTGTTATGGCTGTTCTCAAATACAATAAAGTATAGGCCTATACATAGTATATTATATAGGCCTATGTGAAACAGCACATATAGACTGGACTATAGATAACCTTAACATTGACATTTTACATGTGGCATTTATCTAAGAACAAATTTACAAATTGATAAGATGTCTATAATAGCATTGTGCATGTTATAATTATTTTGTAAAATTTAATAAAAAGAAACAGGGATGCCAATTAAAAAAAACATTTTCAGATATAATTTACAGCAAAAATGTGGCAAAGAAACGAAATAATAATTTGAATGAACTAGTACAACAACCATGCAGATCCTATAGGCCTACAGGAAGACAGAATAACATTCCTGGAACAGGAAAGTCCCAAAATTAAACTTGTGCACGTGTATGCGACAAACAGGAAAATGTATTTTTACATCTTCCTATATACAAGTTTGCAAAACTGGAGGGGAAAAAACTAAGAGATTGAATCAACGTTAAGGTTTAGTCTAGGCGAATTAGTAGAAATATTGGGAAGGAAGATATATCAGTAGCAAATTTAACTACGACGTTTGTTTCACCCTGTAGTATATATTTTATGCAGTATTGTGTCACGTTTTCTTTTACAATTATATTTAGGTACCTGAACTTCCGGGATCAACATGATCAATGCTTGACATGCTTAAGTGAGCCGGCCACCTATACAATTATTGTGCTGGCAAATTTAGAAAAATATATTCATGCCTACCTCAACAATATCTACTCATCACGTGATTGTATCTTACACAAAACGATATGAGAGTTTAAAAAATCCCCCTTTTTTTCCTGGATGAAATTGCGTATTCATATCGGATGTTATTATTTCTACTGAGTATTTTTAACATTACTATATCCAGGCGGGTTTTTTTTTGCGTGTTGCTGCAAACAATTGCGCAATAACGTGAGAATCCGTGAGTCTTCAATACGACAAATAATTTTAAACGCACTTTGGCTTTTGATAAGTTAATAATTAAACTTTGCAACGCTTATCCATGTATAATTTCTTTGTAATACCTCAGCGCTTAACTTGTCCCTTGTTTGTGCAAGGTTGAGTGTAAAAGGGGAATTCCCTGTGAAATTCCCAGGAATGACAGTCTCTTACACAACTTATATTGACACTGTGTGCTATTGTATTGTGGCACTGTGGCGTGCAAAAAGAAACTGAATGCGGAACAGAGAGTAAGCAATTTGTGATATAAAATGTTACAGTGGTGTGTGTTAGTTCATACAATTCATTAGTCGTTAAACATATCATACACGATAAGTAATACTAATACATGCTGCAATATGGACGGCACGGTGATCCTATTACCCATCTTGCCGCAAAATAATGGATTCACGAAATCTCACATTCATGAGTTAAACAGTCACGACCATTGGTACACTCATAAGGAAAACATAATTAACGATGAAGCCTGGAAATCGGACTTAAAGATAGCTTTACATCGATCACCGCCACCCGTGACATTATCAGCGAATTTACCAAATGCGTTGCCGCCAGCGACTACTTCCTTTTTATTGCCATCGGTGCAACTACCACCACCAGCGGTAACTACAGCGATAGATACATCAGTACCACCTCCTCCGCTGGTATCCCCTCCGTCACTCCCTCCAACATCAATTATTCATGGAGAACATCAGCATATAAGCCGAGGGGAAATTTTGAACTTGAAGAACTCAGCTATGAAGCAAACACAAGGGGTAAACGTGGGGTATGAACGGGGGTATGAAAAGACGAGTAGCAATGCCGAGGTAAACGAGGGATATGGAAAGGATAACCAATTAGCAGCACCGGACTTAGAATCGTAAGTATAAAACTGGTTATACAATATACAATAAGCATTGAACTGCGCTATTTTTGCTTATATAATTGTCACAATAGTTATAACTTGTCTGATCTAAGGGACCTCAAGTCCAAAATTAATTTCATACCATGTAAATTACAGGGTTTAAAATATCTGCTGAAATAATAATATTCGTCCTTAATTTAAGGTGAGGTTACTTTCACATATTTTCCAAGATTGAAATGTTCACTAATTTGAATGAATTCTCTTTCACTTTTTCTTTCATTCTTTAATAAGCTCATAAGAGAGTACAGAGTGCATTCATGTTTACTATCATGAGATCAATAATCACTGCAATGTATAATTTCAATTTTAATATTTAGATCAAATTCTATATATCACCGTGGAGATGGCCAAGGGTTAAGGGACCATTCTATCTTTTATAGGCCTATATAATATGACCGCTTGGTTTTCTTCTGAATAGGGACCGAGCTTGGAATTGAGTGTTAAGCCTTACACCATCATGGGGTCATGGGAACAGAAAGGGAGATTTTCCCATATAAAAACAACAGTATTGAACGAATACAAACAAACAAACAAACAAATAAAAAAGAAAGGTTATGTTTGTTGTTTGTCTGCCTTAATCGTGAGACTTTGCACACACGAGAATCAAAGACCTTTCCAGTCCAAAATGCAAATCATGGATCTGCTGATGGAAACTTCTGCAAAATATGCCTATACGATAACGCTACATTATGCAAGTGACACAACAAGGTGAACTTTCCCGTTCCTGGATGTTGTCACAAAATAATATATTTGAAATTAATACGATGCAATATCAACCTCCATATACTCTTGAGGAGTGTTTGTCAAAACTATCATAATAGTCATGATAACTGTATCCTCTTAAATCAGCGTTTAGTTTTATGGAGTTGTTCGAAGTTTATAACAATCTGTTTTTGTTTCACAAATACTTTATATGGACATGCAAACCCGGGATGCAAACACTTTCTCTGCTGAACAAAGTTGCAATTGTAAAAATGCCGATGGAATAGACCTCAATTGTCATGTGACTAATATTTTGTACAAAAAGAAATGATACTTTTCTTCGCAGTTTATCGAAGCTGATTTCAAACAAAATTTTTGGTATCGTGGGAATCTAACAAGCGTTTGATGCCTGCATAGAGTACGCTTCACTTACTTTAGAAGATTCATCAACTTTGTCATGCATAAACAAACTAAAATAATAAGCAAGGGAAGAGCATCTCAACTTAACGATACGCTAATTACAGGAGGGACAGGAAGAATAAAGGAAGAAAACAGGAGATTTTTTGTTGTATGTTCTCATCATGCATGTCCACCCATCATGCCCATTCACTCATTTCACTGTAATTTCTTTGGCTGATACTGTTTTATAGAATCCCGGTATAGAATATATGAATGTGTATGTACTCCATCTAAAGAAGTTCGATATGAAAGTTGACAGTGTCACAACTATTGATCAT
The DNA here is from genome assembly GCF_039555335.1 of Amphiura filiformis. Classification (NCBI taxonomy): domain Eukaryota; kingdom Metazoa; phylum Echinodermata; class Ophiuroidea; order Amphilepidida; family Amphiuridae; genus Amphiura; species Amphiura filiformis. The sequence continues at coordinate 34,687,807 of NC_092628.1, forward strand.
GTTGATGAGGACGAGTTATTTTGTAATCAACGTTTTGAAGTTTTCCAGCCTAGAAGTAATACTTGGGAAGGGAGGGGTATCATGACATGTCGATTGCGAGAAAGGGGTTCGCTATAGCTGATTGCGTGATTGCTGATTGCGTGATTGCCCCAGTGATTGCTGATTGCGTGTTTTAGGGACAAAAGACATCTCTTTTTTGTTGCTGAAAAATAAAACACATTTGATCACTTTCCACTTTTGCATCTCATTAACCTCATTTCACACATGTAATCGTGGGATTCTGGCTCAAATTTATATTATATGCACACAAAAGAGCCTTCTTACTGATCAGCCGACTTGCTCGTCACACATAGTGGTCGGTGAGTGATCCTTTTCACTTTTGCTGTTCCTACTCAGCTATAACACCCTTGTCCATTTAGATGTCTTTTCATATTTTATATAATTACTAATGAAAATATAAATGTGTGTAATCCTATCATGCAATTATCGTGTATTTTGAGGATTCGTATGACGTAATTAATATATCATCTTTTTTATGAGTAACTCCTCCCTCGCGATATCTGATGGAAGCCTATAATGAAGTGTAATGCAATATATACAGATTCACTTGGTGGTTTTAAATTTTCATATATAGTTACGGATATTAATCGGATAATAGCAACAGTATATCATATGACCTGCATGGAAGCTTGATTGATTGTATGTAATTGAACATGATCAAAAGAGAGCATTTACTGTCATGACAACAATGATAAAATGCATTGTACAACGCCTTATTCAACGTATATTCTATACATGCCCGTTTTATATAATCTGTATTTTGTAAATTTCTGGTATGAATTTTAAATAAAAAAATATGACCACAAAAGTCATGCGAATAATAGAGGGAACCTTTTTACAACTTGTATGTAGGCTAACCCCATTAAAAATATTGAATAGAATAGCGGCAATGTGATTATCTCCACTCAGTTACTCAGCTCTATATCTCAAGTGCATACACGAAGTCCATGATTTCTTAAATTTTTGAAGATTTAACATTCAAATTCAATTTTCGTGCGCAAAATTTTACAAATAATCATAGAATAATGCATTACAAGAATCATTAAAGTATATCCTTGAGATCCTATCTTACAAGAATTTTCAAAATTCTCGCCATTTGAAATTATGGTCATGTGTTATCGTTATTAGTCCTGCACCACCATCAGGAAAAAGTGCATGGTGCCGCGCCACCTCTGTATATAGAAACAGGATGTCAGCCAATGTAATATTCAGCATAAAAAAAAAAAGACATATCTAAAGATGACACATCTCTACATAATACCACACTTCCAAAATGAAAGACGCGCGTCATTGAAGATAGCTTTATGCCCTATTCATGACCCTACTGTATACCCAGACCCGTCGGAACGAATTTAGAAGTTGCGCGGCCGAAAATTGAAAATCGAATGATCAACCATTATATATATAATTATTTTGGGGGTATTTAATATTTAATTTTTGATTTTGGTATCAACCGAATCAACCGTTAGGATAATCCTATAAATGACGGCGTTTCAAAAGACCCAAAGATTTAGTAATCACATTCATGACATTAAATTGCACAAAAATTAATTGTCATTAGGCTACCCCGGATTTGTACCCTCACGCCACGGAAGCTATATGGGCACACGCTATATGGGTAAGATCTCGTACATCAGGCAATTATAGTTTTACAGTTTCAAACACAAGAGGTACAACTCGGTCAGCTGATCATTGCAGTCTTCCCAGGTATACGATAAATGGCAAGGTACTAACTTTTATGCGGTCTGTCTGCAGTCAGTCAACCATGACATCATTAACAATGACAATTAAGTTAATCTTTTGGGAACTTGAACCTGTACGAAGTAACTTCGTACAGGTTCATAGACCAACCTAAAGCATTTAACACAATATCATGTTTTCAAGAAACGATTGCCCAATTTAGCAGCAAAATTAAACCATTTTAGCAGGGTTATGCGAAGCATTTTGTTGGTGCCTTCATTTAAGAACAATTATTTTTCTTGAAGGCATCGACTCTCCAACATTGCAAAGATTAGGAAGTCCTTTTGATCATTGTAGCCTACAGGAATTCAAATGCAAATAACGGTTATCAAAGTCGTCTAAATTTCTGATGCAAAAGTGTCTTTTTTGGTAAGTATAGGGTTCGACGAGCGATGTTTTAAAAAGAGGTCATCGAATGGCAGTTGAAACTCAAAAGCTTGGAGCTGCATTATATAGAATTGTGCGTCAGCGATTTGGAATTTGGAGATCCAGTTCCCAGTTCCAATTGACTTTAACCCTATTGTTCATTTGACTTTTAACCTGTATTGTTTTGTAAGTGTATTACTGTTATTAGATATAAAATAGCGAACTGTTGGGTTTGTTGTGTTGTCAATATTATCAATGTGTTGAAAATACAATGAAATACGAGCGTAAGAGGTTGTGAGCCTGTTTTGTATACATTTTGTCCCAATTTCATAAGTGAGTGCACAAACAAAGTGCACTTGTTTCATTTCTCCGCATATCAACATAAGAACATAAAAACGCACGTTATTTTTAATTTCGAGTAAAATATACGTGTATACAGCATTCTTAAACACTTGAGAATGTTCCTGCAATCTTATTGGTTCCGAACCGTGTGATGTGACACGATATAACCCGGTTCATCGCGTGTACATCGACGCAATACCCGTACTCGATATTTGAACCAATCGGAGGCGCATAGCAACAACGGGACTGATCGATTTTAAGCCCTAGGTAATTCCTTGTCAAATGTAGTATGTATTTAATTAAAATTTGGCATATATGTATCTGCTTATGATATTTGAATTGAAATGATTAAGAATGAGAATATTTAAGGTATTGTTTTTAGCCGCTGTCGGGCATCTATCGTCGCATGCCGTATATAATAAGGTAACATCATTATTTTTAGCTTAAAACAACACGGCTTCGCCTCGTTGTTTTGCTTAAAATAATGATGTCGCCCGTGTTAATTGAGACAATAGATGCCCGACAGCGGCTAAAAACAATACTTTTATTCTCTGATTAATCTATCATGTAGTTATTGTTAACTACATGTATGCACACAACACAGGGGCACTCACATAGGTAATTGACCCGTACTGGTAGCGCTGTGCTGTGGGTATATGAGATGAACTAGTTAGTGTCATATATCAAAAAGTATAAAAGCTCTGATTTTAGTACTTGCTCTATGTTTCAATTACTTATTCTTTTCAAAATAGGGTAGCTGCAGGTAATATGGGACAGCAGGTAATATGGGACACCTGTTTTCATTTTAACAAAAAGTAGCTTAGTGAAGGTAAACACTTTAAGTTGATTTGTTAAGTGTTTAGAGACATCAATTGTGCTTCTAGAAATGCAGTTTTGGAGTCTGTGTATCAAACTCTTGGAAATCAATGCCAAAAAGAGTGAAATTGCCCAAAAAATTATGTCGTTTTTTTGGCCTGATATAAAATCAATGACGTCACATTTTATGATTGTGTATCCAAAAACTCTGGTACTGAGGGGCATTTGTCATTTTTATGATCTTTAGGTGATGGGTTAAGCTTATCAGCAGGTAAAATTCCACTGACAAGTGGCACTTTCCTTTTATAAATGATTATTTTCTCTGATTTTGAACTGAATGGGTGCAGGTAATATGGGACACATAGGAAATTGTGTGCATTGTCAATGCGAAAAGCAAAACTATTTAGAAAATTGAATTTTCTTGTAGAAATTCGCATTTAACATTCAAAATCATGTAACAAAAATGTTTTTAGAACAAAAGAGTGATTTTCTTAACTTTTTGATTTTCACCATAGAGATAACACAGTGTCCCATATTACCTGCACATGCAGGTAATATGGGACACTTGACGATGACGTCATTTTGACGTCATAGCGTCCAAACAAACATAAAAACAAGGTAACATTGCCTGTTTTATTAATCTTAAAGGACAGGTTGTTCATCATAACAATCTCTTGTGGGCATATCTTCTTTAGTTTTTATGCAAATAAGCTAAACGTCCTTAATGGTCCCATATTACCTGCAGGTACCCTATCTGAATTTGTAATCCGGTACAAGCTTTAATAACGGGGGAGCATGCATTTGTATGAGAAAGGAAATCTACCATCTTATCCAAACTCCCGTGTTAATCCAATGCACATTTTGCTTCACCGGGCCGCCCTGACTTGGTCGCGTTTGGGAAAGGGGTACCACCAAACCGTAATAGGTATAAATTTAGTACTTTCTGTCAATCAAGTATGGTTTATTTTCTACATGTCAATCTTTAAATTATAATAACGGTGGAGCGCCTTGATGAGTAAATGATAGCAAACCAGTGAAAAATCCCCCAAACTCAGTCAGTGGAGCTCCGCCCGTGCATGTCAATAGCGTCATTATCGATTGGATTAGTCGACCGTAGCGGACAATTCGATCGCTCATTGGATTAATATTATCACGTGGTAAGAAATGTGCATTGGACAATCGATTACTATAATGGTTTAGTACTGCATATTTTCGGTTTAATCTTCACTAAGCGGGTTTATGGCCGAAAAGGTGACGGTGAATTTGCCGTAGACAAAACTGCACTATGCATGTTAACATAAAAAAGGATCATGGTTAATTTTGGCGATATGGTATATATATATCTTGATTAGATATTTAAGACCATTGATAAATCTTTTTCTGATATCATGGGTTTCGTGGAAATTAAAGACCAAAGTTCATATATAATGCCCAAACAAGCGATATCTATGCTTTTCATATGTATTTAATGAATTGTGAGTATATAACTGCTTTATCAAATATTTAAATATACTTTACTGTTTGTCATTGTGTTATGAAATGTACTTTGTTCATCAAGATATAGGCCTAGTAAAATAATCCTGTGCAAAAAGTGTGCATGGAAACAACAGCAACAATAACGAGACCAACAGCAGCAACAACAGCATTATCATCATCAACAACAACAACAACAACAACAACAACAACAACAACAATAGCAACAACAACAGCAACCAAATGATACAAAGAAGAAACATGTCGCAAATACACATTGCAACCGTCAAATGTGTTTTTCTGTTTGTTGGGATGGGGTAGGTAGGTGGGATGTGTTACACACATATATCCTTGTGGGGAACTGTGTTAATAATACCTAGCGTGGTATAAAACAATTCTTGTGAATGTGGGGTCCACACGATGGTTATTTAGAAGTTATAGCGCCGTGGTATAAAACAATTCTTGTGAATGTGGGGTCCACACGATGGTTATTTAGAAGTTATAGCGCTCTAAGTCTTGTTAAGTGCAAGTTCTGGACCAAAATAATAGTAAAATAAAATGTATGCAATGTCTTATTTCGCCGTCTTTAAATCATTGTTAGGACTTTCAGCTTCGTATGTATTAAACAAAACAGCAAAATTGTTGGATATAAAGTGACAACATCTGTCATCTGTGCCGTGAAAACACAATGCATGAACATTGAATTGAAGAATACAGGACGGTATTGTCGAGCGTTATGATATGTACGCCGAATAGAAAACGGTTGGTTTAATGAACCAAAGTTACTAACATTGTATGGTACCTGGTAACTTATGTTTTGTCGTAAAATGTGAACAAGATTATCATAACAGAATCTAATATTTTCAAAAAACAAACAAAAATAAGCTTTTGAGAATAAGACGTGTATTCCAATGCATACCGGTATATTGCGCCGCAACAAATGCATCCCTGCATTCCCTGCAAGCACAACCAATGACAACAATGTTTTTAAAACGATATAAACTTGTTATAAACGCGTTTTGGTTTTGGTCAATTTATAATTTATAACATTGTTAAAATGTTTTATATGAAAAAGAATACAAAAACATTTCACAATGTCAAAAAGTTATTGCAAAATATTTGTTGGTATACATGTGTAAAATATTTCATTAACACTTAAATAAATAACATAATGTTAGAATGTTTTGCAATAAGTTTTTTTAAACGATACCTGAATGTTATTAAAACTTTTTAAACCCTTCATAACCCGACATTTAAACGTCTAATATAAAACGTTTTGTTTTTGCTGGGTTCTCAGCATAGAGACAAGATAAAGGCGATGACTGAGGAGTAAGACGAGGCTGAGTATTATCACCTCTGTTTTTCACCTTTTAGGTAAAGTTAATGGTTTTAAGAACTTTTGCATTATACCGTATTTGTGAATGTGAAATAATAAGGCTTGATAGAAACAAGAAGAACTGTACATAAAAACAAAGCACAGAGAAAAGCAGTAAATTGTAGCGAAAGGGAAGATATCAGAAAGGAGGAGCATGAAGAGCAAGAATATAAATTCACATCTTTTACATATTTGACATCAGTTGCATTGGTTTTGAAGTTCATGTGCGTAACACAAGATACTTTCAGAATGTCATTGAAGACATTTTAACTTCACATCTTTTGCACATTTGACATCGATTGCATTGGTTTGGGAGTTCATTACACGTCCCATCCAGGTCATGGTTTTTAAATGAAGTTGATTTTGATACCCAAATTGACAATAATGTGATGTGTCTGATGATTATTGCAGAGTGAAATTCCATCCACGAATATTGACTAGCGCCATCTCATCCCGCGTTCCGTTCAGCGTTGAATACAGTGCCCAGGGTTGCACAAAAGTTTCAAATCGGTTATTTTAACATTACTTTTAGTCCATCTTGACTATGTTAGAGCTAAATGTCAAACCTCGAGTCGACAACGGAGATGCACTCTTAGCATATTCATTTGAGAAATACTGTTAATTTAAAGTGAATTTTCTTTTAAGTTTTCACAAAGACTTCATGTGAACAAAAAGAGATCCACGCTGACATTGGTATCAAAATGAAAGTGAGACAATTGCCACAGTTTCCCATAAGGCGTGTCTACTGATAATCCATACAGTGAGACACAGCTTGTAATATTCATGACAGGTTCCTCAAAATATCCCATATCATTTAATGATAACCCACTATACTGATGAAGTCAATAAAAGTAGAACAAATCGAACCAAGCATTTTGAACTCGATGAAAGAACTTCGGCGATTTTTCACACATTCCGACAGCATTGCATGAATCATGAATCTCATTACTATACATTTGTCAGATATAGTCTTACAATAGAGTTAACTTGAACCCCAGAGGATGATTTAAGCACTTCCCAGCAAGTCTTGCGGTTAGCACAGCTGTGTGAGTGAACATGACATCACTGCTCGCCCACTGCATACACACGTGCATGGTTAAATTTGAATTTGGACAGATATATTTACAATAAAAACACCTTCTAAAGGTTGGTCGATTTCACATTTTATGTTATCTACAGAAGGTGTGGATTATCATTCATGCATACATCACTTTAGATCTGAAATCGACCAACTAATAATGACACACGGGCAATTCTAAAACAACATCTTTTGCACAGAGTTCAATGGGATTTGAAAAGTAAAGTGGCAGTTGAAACTCTAGTGATAACACTTTTACAGTGCATGATGGGGCTTCCTTAAATCATCCTCTGCTTGAACCCTTTATGTCACAGTTTGTCATTAATGATGATGACAATTGAAAGGTTCTTATAAGCACTGAAATAACATATGACATTAGCATGAATCATGGTTGCTGAATTTAGCAAAAGGAAACGTAGAAAGCTTTTAATTTCTATAAATGGCATCAATAGACCGGTCAGGTATGGAGTGATGCCAAGTTCAATGTGACTATCGCAAAATTGGCAGATATGTCTGATTTCCCGTATATAGGAAAGCTTCCAACCCGTCTCTTCACACGTTTAATACACATACAAGTAGAGAAGCATTAGATTTGAAACTAAAACCATCCATTCGGAAGGCATCCAGATGCGAATCACGTCACTGATGTCAGTAGTGGAGATTCAGATATTTAGCTAAGAGTTGTAATAACGCGTTATAGTGATAAATCGATGCAGAATCGACAGAATCAAGACATTATGTTTGTTTTATTTTTTTAATAATAAATTTAAAAACGGCCGTGTGTGAAACTAGTTATGTATGATTGCGAGCACGACGTTACACTCTTAGAAAAAATGCTCTTAAAAGGGTTCTTCGGATGCCCTCCAGGGGAGCCTTTTTCTTAGAGTGTATGGTATTCGAACTATCTCAATGCTATGTTATTTGGTACTCTCTGAACCTTTACGTTGTGTATTTCCTTTTTTATTCCTCAGATTCCAGTAATTAATCAGGCTACTTTTCTGTGTCGGATAATACTCTCACATAGAAGACTGCATTTTCATGATAGTTTTGTGTTTGACATACACGGTTCAAAAATGTGCAACTTTAACTATAATTCCACTACGATGCTAAAGAAGTTAATTCTCTAATGAAGTAAGAATGTCCTTCCTGAAGTACCTCAAGTCTAGACTCATTAATAACTTCTTAATAGGAATTTCATTTCGATGCTACAAAATTATTTTTTAATGAAATAAGACAGCTCTTCCTTAAGTAACAACCAAATTCAAGACTCGTTAATAGGATAAAGGTATCATCTCTATCTGTCTATACCTGATTTGTTTTAAACACCAGACTTCTTATTGAATCAAGCATTGTTACCTCGTAGGCCTCACCACACCTGGTTATATGCTATGACTGTATGGGCGAGGTTTAAGTCCCCTTACTAAAGGATCTCCCATATTACAACGTTCAGGAACCAGAGTACAATAAGTAATGTACTTATGTGAACTTAGCACGAGCCTTGAGTATTGAATTTGTACCTTAAATGATCGAGGTCAAATCGTGATTACACCGGTAAATGTATGTTCCTGAACATTGTCGTAGGAAATGAGGTTAATGGGTCCGCATTGCCTGTTACAGCTCTTCTGTCCAATTATATTCCTTATGTCGAACATGATAAAGGCATTTCCTCATGACGTTTGCAAATTATCTCTTCCAATTCGAGATTTGGGAGCAAAATAAGATCATTGTTATATATATTTTGAACTCTTATTTTGTGTTTCAGTTTATTCCAATGTTCTTAGTATGCATCTCTGTACAGAGAAAGAGTTAAATTAAATTAGATTCAAAAATGTATTTTACTTCGACAAATCTTAAGAAACGCACTTAAATAGAAAATATATATTATAAATTGTATTTTAAATGTCTTATGAAGATTCTAGGAGAGACAATCAGCTGATTCCTTGATTTCTGCACTGTCACTGTCAATATGTGATGTTAAACATTCCAGATAAAAGTCATGCTCTCATGCAAATGATGTCGTTATGTCTTGGTAACATAATGTGCCAACATGTTTTTGAACACGTTTATTTGAAGCAAGCTATAGAAGCAAGTATATCATGATGATCACGAGAGAATCTTTCACGTCACTTTGCTATGGACTCTGACTCATTCTTCTCTCTCTTCAACGCACTTTGCGTGCAAATAACACTGCTTCCTGTATCAACGCAAACCCACGCCCGAAAATCCTAAGGTGTATATTTATAGACTAACCAACTCTTCCGAATTATTATCCAGTCTTTACTTGATGGTCCCGCCGAAGGATTCTCTTAGCTAGGGCAAATTGTGGTCATTCCCCAGTCCTGTTGGTGAAGATTTAGATTGTTAGATTTTAGAAGGTTCCAAGTCTTGTGTGGTTCTGTTATTCACAAGATTTCTGCTGTTCGGGTTATTGTAATAGCCTTAAGTCAGAAGGAATTGGAAACCAGACAATATTGCCGGTATGTAAGAAGTGCGTGGAGAATCGGTGAATTAAGATTGAGTCAGAGTTGAACAGGTTTGAATGTCAGCGAGGGAATTCGTCACCGGACCTCTATTATCGCTTTACTTTGGAGCAATCTTAGGCTGATCTGGAGTGAAGTCAGTAAGGAGGGAGTTTTTGCGGTTTGGGTACCTTGGCAATCACAAACAAACTTGTTGCTGTTGCTGCAAAGTTATATTTCAAAAGTGCAGATTTGCTTGGTGTGGCTAGGGTCAGGAACCTACTTATTTACACCGGAGCAGTGCTGCTGAAATATAGTTGGACGTACAAATAAAACATTGTATTGTGAGATACAATTCACAGGATCGGTGCGTATCAAACTGTCGTCCAACTCGTTTGAATTAGGCATAATTATTGTCTCTTTATGGTTATGAGCCGACAACAGGCCCAGATCAGAACATTTTCGGCAATTGTCGGCCTGGTGGGCACAAATCATCATCCGACACAGTCCGATACACGTGGACAGGATTCGAACTCGTGTCAGTTCCATCAAGCCTTACTTGGCTTCGAACTTCATCGATTCGTAACGAGACTGTTTCCTTCATTTTCACTCGCTATTGGAAGGAATATACTGAGTACAGTGTATTTGTTGGCAGCATAGCTTTTAAATAATAACCTGGATATATTTCATCATAGGGAGTTGATGTCTTTAACTTAGGCAGTCCACCCGGCTAGATTTTGACGCCGAGTGGTCTGCCAGATTTGACGAAAGTCATCTACCTTTTTATACATCTGGAAATATTTTTTAATAGTGTGATCTTTACCAGGATCGTTCATAATTTGTGTACTACAGCAGAACGTGTCTATAATAGAATTATTACAAACATTGTACCTGAAACGTCTGGATCACCCTAGATTGGATAGTATCATGGAATACGGGGTGGATACGATAGTGAGCGGTACCTCCTCACAGTCAGGGCCTCTGTTCTACCCAGATAGGTGTGTGGGTATATATTACGTCATTCATTTAAATTAATGTGTTTGAATGTTTGTGAGTTGAATGGCCCGTTTGTCTCTTTCTGTATATATCTTGTTTTGCCATGTTGACATGTTATAATCAGTGGCGGCACCAGGAAATCTTTCAAGGTGGGGTGGGGGGGGGGGGTAATGGAGCATATTAGGGGGTAAAATCCAATATTGAGGAGAACTACCTCCCATGTCCCCTTGGTGCATGCCGCTACTGATTAAAATTGCGCATCAAGACATTATGTCAGTCATATTTCAAAAACACGTGTTTTCTTCAAATAATTTGCAAGTGTATACAAGTGTAAACACATTTTTACTAACAAAATGTTTTTTAATAACTAAATTTATTTTGATAATATTCTTGATTTTCCTAACCATTTTAATGTCATGAAGAGAGAGAGAGAGTTGGAAATGAAAACACCATCACATGCGTCGTCTGTATGAGATGCACATGTCAGATAAGCCGCACATCTTGTCTCCTGTATGTAAGACTTCCGGCCTGCTGTGACGTCATAAAAGCCACCAAAGCCACTTAAGTTTGGCATGAAATATCATTTAATTTATATATTTGATATAAAACTTTTAGGAAACATTGTATCGACAAAAAAAGTTGACAAAATAAACAATGTCAGTTACAAATCATTTGCGGTTCTATAGTTATGTAAACTGATGATATTATATAGATATAATATACGAGGGCAGTCAGTATGTTTTAAGAGTTGACTCGTGACGTCATTTGTGGATCGTTTTCATGGCATTTCTCAATGATTACATAAACACTGTACCTTTGTCTTTCAAACAACACATGTAAAAATGATATCACACACATGATTACGTAACAGCATTAACATAAAATCAATGGTCTAGAGTCACCTGGTGAAATTGAGTCGTTTTTGTTAAGGGAAATAAGAGGCCGAAATGAGGTATTGTTGTATTTTCTATATTTTCTCGGGAATTAAAGAATGCAGAATGCTGCCGTTTGGAACAGTAATAGAACACAAACTACCAGTTCATTAAACCATGTTTGTTGGGCTGGAAAGGTTTTAGTTTATTTAAAATGCGTGGTCAAATATGTCTTATTTTTGACAAAAACAAGGCTTTTCTTTCTTTAAAAATCTTGATATTGCCAAAAATAGCAAACGTGGAAATTTAAATTTTTTTACCAGTTCTGTTGACTAATCTCTAAACATTTAAACGGGAGTCTCCCTAGAAAATATTTGAATCCGTGATTAAAATATAACTGTTATTCTACCATTGTTACATTTATACAAAAAGTAGTGGTACAAAGAGAGAGACCATCGTTTTAATGAGAAATTAATTATTTAAACTTTTCTGTTCATTTCAGGTTGAGATCATCCATAAAAATTCATATGAATATTTAAATTACAATTTTCATAGCATTTTGTAATATTTTAGGCCCTATTTACATGGAATTTTGCAATTTTCGAGCATTTCCACCATGTTGTATCGGTCATCCCACCTACGCATGCGCAGATTGTTGTTTGATTTGCACCAGTTATCATCGCACTGAGTACCAGCTCTCACACGTGACCAGTCGTTATATTTTAGTATGTTTAATTTTGGAGATAATTGATGTCATTTGTAATAACTGCTTTTTCATTTTCGCCATTTTTGCAGAATAATTTCGCTTCCATTCAAGCCCTAAAGTTGTTGAAGTTTCCAGACGTCCCATTTCCACCAAAGTTTAATGACAAGTCTCATATTTTACCAAATGCAAACTGAGGACCTACTGTTTATTCCTGCCCAAAACTAGCCATGTGCACATTGTACTTTTGCTGTTCTCGGACATTGTAAACACGTGTATTTTCTGTAATTTAAAAGGCCCGCCTTTTTGCGTGATTTGGCAGTGTCCCTAGACTATTGATTTTATGCTAATGCTGTTACGTAATAATGTGTATGATATCATTTTTACATGTGTTGTATGAAAGACAAAGGTACAGTATTTATGTAATCATTGAGAAATGCCATGAAAACAATCCATAAATCCACGTCACGAGACAACTCTTAGAACATACTGACTGCCCCTCGTAATACGGTAGTACGGACTGAAAAAACTCCCATCCCGATAGATGACTTGTATTAATAACGTAGGTGGTTATCCTATGGATTCAATTAGGAAACAATTATAGAATTAGGAATGATCGAGGTTTGTCGTCTGTTGGCAGCTTGTACCGTGAAAGTAAAATGCTAATTTGAATCGCCTAAATTTAAGATCGAAATGAAATCATATGAAATGAGATCAACTCAATTTGAAATCAATTCTAAATGAATTGAATAAAAAATGAAAGTGAAACATAACATGAAATGAAATTGATTGAAATCAATGTGACTTGGTAAACAATAGAAAAATATAGTGACCAGTTCAGTAATACAAATGCAGAAGCCTTCAACACATTATAACTACGGTAATTGTATTGCTAGTACAAAAATAACGATCGGATGTCCTTAAATGAAGTCGCATGTTCCAAGAAATCTCAGTCAGACATGACTTCCATGATTAGTAAATGACAGTGTTTTAGATTAGGATACTCATGTTCACATGCTTAACAAGACTGGCCGGCCAGTGACTAATCATATTATGTCCAGGCGTATTTGAGCCTAGATTTAGATTGAGGATTTGGTCCGGGATTTGGTCTCAGACTAAGCCTTTTTAACGTTTGTAAACACCGTCTATAGTGTTAAGAGCTGTTAAGAAATGTTCTTTCGTTTCTGGAGGCATAGTAGATATTTAAGTTCCCGTGTCCCGGTCCCCTTGCCCCCCCCCTCCCTCTGAAAAACTCCTGGCTACGTCACTGGTGGTTAGTCAATATGTATATAGAGTTAGAAGGTGATGAACAAGATACTGTCAAACTTTCTAGCAATACCTGGAGCAAGAAGAACCATACACCTCTTCGCTCTTTGCATCTTATAAGTACAGGCTCAGATAGAAGCTGATAGTGTTAGACTCCTTTTGTATTGGAAGCCATGACAAGTCATGGTCGGAAACTAATGACTATTGCAACAAAATACTGAATTCAGTAGTTAAAATCATTAAGTTAAAAATTTACTATAACTCACTTTTACAATTTGCTACGTTGCGTCTGATACCTTCAGACTTCATCAGGCAACTGACCCGCTGGGCTGGTCATACGGTGATCTTCAAGTCGCTTTCAAGTATCACGTGACCAACCCAATGGGTCAGTTGCCTGATGAGTTCTGGTGGTATCAAAAACAACGCAGCACGTTGCAAAAGTAAATTCCAGTACAATATTTAAATTCAAAACTTTGTGGCTATGGCAACAGTTGTCGATGAACCTAAGCCTCAGATCTGACTAATTTACAGTTGTCAAGAATATAATAGCGTCCGATCAGAAGCAGAAAAGGAATGCTTTCTTGCTATGTTCGTTTCTTGTTTATATATAGATGAATTACAGTACATTACACAAACAAACACACCCCCTTCACACACCCACACACCTACCCCACCTACACACCCCATCTTATGTCGAAAACAGAAGTAATTGTTTATCAATATTTATATTGTTATACTAGTATATAACTACTCAATCAAAATATATATATATTCGAGAATGCTTCCATATCAGCATCCATTCTACTAGATCCCAGATTGCTATTTTTATGGCTCCACCGCGAGGCAAACTGTTTTTGCATTGTCCGTCCGTCCGTCCATACGTACGTAAGTACGTAAAAATTAAAAGTTGGTTTCATATGAACAGTTCAAATCCTATTGCAACCATTATTATGTTTTGTTGAATCCAAGTGTGTAAAAATATTGGATCCAAAACATAATAATGATAAAATTGATGCTTTACGCTAATATTTATTGTCTCGCTATGAGTTTTAAAATATTGGACTCGACTACGTCTCGTCCAATATTTTAAAACTCATAGCTCGACCAATAAATATGGGCTCAATCGATCCAATTTTATATCAAACTTGGAGCTACTTGGGTCACTTATGTGAACCCTCATCTATTAATAGTGTTCAAGGTCATATACTGAGGTCAAAGGTCATTTGAGGTCAACTGGTCAATACCATTATTTAAGACTTTTGGTTAAAATTTGGTCTCATATGAACAATTTAAATCCTAATACAACCAAACTTAGGTTATAGCTGCACTACGGGAACCCACATCTATTACTGGTGTTCAAGGTCATATACTTAGGTCAAAGTTTATTTGATGTCAACTTGTTTATTTAAGACCTTTGGTTAAATTTGGTCTTGTATGAACAGTTTAAATCCTATTGCAACCAAACTTCGGTCATAGCTGCACTATGGGAACCCTCATAGATCTATTGGTGGTGTTCAAGGTCAAATACTGAGGTCAAAGGTCATTTGAGGTCAACTTGTAAATTAAAATTTGGTCTCGTATGAACAGTTCAAATCCTATTGCAACCAAATTTGGGTCATAGCTGCACTATGTAAACCCTCATCTATTGGTGGTTTTCAAGGTCATATGCTGAGGTAAAATGTTATTTGAGGTCAACTAGTAAAATATCATTATTTAAGACTTTTGGTTATTATAAATAATATCTATCCTAATTTAAATCGCCCCTTGGTGGAGGCATCCCAGTCGACGCCTTGCGTCGAAAACCGCGACGTATCTAGTTGTAATACGGTATATGTTTACATCGAGACTATGAAAAACAAAAGATAAGGAAGTGAATGTAATTTAATGAAAATTAAAAAAATCCCTGGCACTACACCCTCACACACACACCCCCCCCCCCACACACACCCCCACCCATTATAACAACTATATGCGGGGTTTTTCATTAAATTCCATCGTTTCCGTGTCCTTTGTATGTCATACTCTCGATACAAACATAAAATAACATTTTGGGTACCTACCCAATTGATACAAATTTGGGTACTTACCAAATTAAAGTGGTATTCGTGAGAAAACAAAACAAACATGACAAAGAAGAGGAAACAAGATTGGTTTCAATGCTTTATCTTTGAGCGGATGGCCGGTCTTCAATGCATTTAACTTTAATTTCATTATTCACGTTCAATGGGCAATTTTAATAATATGAAAGCAAAGATATCTAAATTATAAATTCATTTTTAATGAATATATCTTTTAATTAACACTTTACTGTTAAATATTGTATGGAGATATGAAAAAATATTGGAAATTTATTAATACATTTTGTGTTATGAATTCTTGGAAAATCGTCAGGATTTAAAATCACAGCATACATATCATATAAAAATTAACAACAACAAGAAATCAACAATGCTATCTAAGTGAGCAATTATTTAGGCTAGTATAGTTTCACTGCAAAAAATGTTCGCATGAAGACGTTTGTATCGGAAACCTAAGCAATAGCTATATGAAGTTGAATTTGCCGCGTAGCCCCGCTGTTTTTTCAGGCCGTTGTCTTACATTCGTTCCGCTTATAAGCACTATAAAAGGTAAAGGAAAGCCGCTTGCAAGCAGTGTAAAAGGCACCTCTCCTGCCTCTCCGATTAAAATGTTAATATTATAAGTAGAATATATATTCTGTGGCGTCAGATTACATAAAAGTTACTGTTGGTCATTGTTTCATTAAGGTTACTCTTGCTTTCTTGCCCTACGGGGCCATTATATTGGGGTCCCACTTGGAATGTTTAGGCCTCGTATGGGGGAAGCCGGCCTCGGACCTGCCGGCTCTGCGGCCTTGACATTTTTTGTTGATACTGTGGTCCAGTAGCAACAAAAAACCATCAACCGGGTCATACCAGGTCTTGGAACAATTTGAAGCGATAAAAAGTGTGACAACCGGGTGATTGTTTTAAACCTTTTTAGGTTGTAGTTTTCAGTTGGGGAAGCCACCTGGCGGCATCAAACTACTGGTTCAAACTTGCGCTGCAATGCTCATAAATGGATTGATACTAATAAATAAAAAGCACACTTGCAGAAGTTAGAAGTTACCTGAGGTCATTTTGTTTTTAAGCATTTGTCAAAGGTTTTTTGTTTAATTAATAAAATCCGAAATTTATTATTTATTATTTATTTAAAACAATCATGACATTTTGGACACAATGATTTACGAAATCGTCACCCATTTGAAGTACTTCGACAATGTTTGATATCGGGTGTTCGAGTTCCACCACAGCATGGACATTGATTGGACCTATAATAAACATGATTAATATTGGGAAGGGGTGATGATACAAGATCGATTCTACTTCAAAAAACATGGTGAGTAGTGTTCGGTCCAGGGATTCGGTCATTACGCGTAAAGAGGTTCTTGTATGCCCTGGTTGGAATTTGAAGGATCTATTATATTTTAGTATTAGGCCAATACTTGTTAAAATTATCAAAATTTTAATGCAAGTATCTGACGACAAGTGGCCATTTGCAGGGAGAGAGCTTCATCATACACTAAACAGATATGTTGCCAAAATCCTTTCAGTCCTTTCCAGCCTTTGTTACAAGCAATCTCTGAACTGGTACTTGTAAGTCTCTTTACGGGCGTAACCCAGAGGTGCGAAGGGTGCGCACCCTGAGTCTACATTAATGCCTATAAGACATGCAAAGGGCTAATCTTTTCTGAGATCAACAATTTTGGTAAAAAACAAAAGAAAAACCGAGGAAAATAGCAGTTTTGACAAAGTTGAAGCTCCATTCAAATACATGTAGCTAATATCACTACTTAAATGGAAAAATTACCGATTCATGTAAAATGTCTTATTGTCTTTACTTTAATACACGGCTTTCAGCTTTACCACTTGCAGGCTATGATAGCACATCTATGACAAGTAACAAAGGTGTCAAAAACCTGATTTTTGATGATTTTTACGATCCTCCGGATGAGCAAATCACGGAATGGGCCTTTATAGGGAAATCTCTTACACCATTGACAAATCGCTGCAACCAGGTATACGACACAATTATGTAAGCCATCTCTAATTATGGACTTGACCTGGCAAGTTTGATAATACGAAGTCTTAGGGAAGGGCAAAATGTAACGTTTTCGGTATATCATATCCATTTAACCACCGATTATAATCAACAACATATTTTATACAAAAGGGTGTTCTTTAATACTTTGTGCACCATATTAAAAGACGATACACTAAAGTAAGGATGAATCCAGATGACAGAAAATGTACCGATATGCTTTTTGCACAGACGCGGGCAATCCAGTGGGGACATTGTCATTTAAAAACACATTTCCTTTTTAATTGAAAATAGTAAAAGCTAGTGGAGTAAGGTATACACACCTCTTTTTGGAGTGTTCGGGTGGAGGGAGGCTAGGCGAAGCCGATCACCGGGGCCGATCAGCGAGGCCAAGGTCCAAACGACGAGATTACATGCTTGCGCCAATTTCGCTATTCATGCGAAATATTGCCAATGATTAATTATTATTTCTTTTAATTCTTCTTGGTCAATTTCTTAAACTGAATGAACCAATCCGGAGGGCTAATTTGAGTCATAAAGTCTAGCGGGAACATGCAAGTTTTCAAGTGTAACAAAATATCGATATTCATTCTTGATTAATTCGTGTCTCGAATAGTGTTTCACTCTGGTCTCTGCTTCAATCAACCTGAACAATTGTGTGTCTTCTATAATGTGAATAGGATTTGGACCCAAAATTCGAGGCTCCGAGCCGAGATTAAAATGTTTCCTCTTTCTGAAATCGGTTCATGATGCAGTCATGTCTACAGTAGAATTCATCTCGACCTTTGCAGGACTTAACCCCATTAAAAGCTATTAAACCAAGATAACACTCATTGAAACAGCTCAACTGATTAAATCGGATCTTCTCTGGTTGTGCACAAGTGTCTGTTTTCATGTGCGATATCGCAATAAAGCTGGTATTATAGCTTCAGTTGGGTAACCGATTATAAAGGAAACGAAAGGAAACAATGGTATGTCAGAGGATGATTTAAGCACTTCCCAGCAAGTCTTGCGGTTAGCACAGCTGTGTGAGTGAACATGACACCACTGCCCGCCCACTGCATACACACGTGCATAGTTAAATTTGAATTTGGACTGATATATTTACAATAAATACACATTCAAAATACCAGTCGATTTCACATTTTATGTTATCTACAGAGGTGTGAATTATCCTTCATGCATACATCACTTTAGATCTGAAATCGACCAAGTAATAATGACACACGGGCAATTCTAAAACAACATCTTTTGCACAGAGTTCAATGGGATTTGAAAAGTAAAGTGGCAGTTGAAACTCTAGTGATAACACTTTTACAGTGCATGATGGGGCTTCCTTAAATCATCCTCTGATGGTATGTGTACCTTTGTTCACGAAATGAGACAATTGCCTGCTTTTTGTAAACCAGCATTCTTGAAAATGAGCAACATAATGATTGTTGACTTAACACGGTTTGGAAATAATTTCTTCATATTTTTGGTGTTATCTGTCGTTTACATATCCTTCCTAAAACACAAAAGTGCGACCCTCTCCAAACACCTAAATTAGCTAAAAATTTAGGACATGTTACAAAACTATATTGTCTAGAATTAATTTTAGAAGAGTACTTTTAATATTGGCCGGTTATTTTTCACACAGCGACGTTAACTAGGCAATGTACTATTACCTATAACATTAACTAAAACACCAAAGTACGAATATTTCCAAACATCTAAATTAGCTAAAATTTAGGACATGTTAAAAACTATATTTTCTAGAACTTTAGAAGAGTACTTTTAATATTGGCCGGTTATTTTTCACACAGCGACGTTAACTAGTCATATCCCCATACTTTTAACGTAGGGCTATTTGTAGAGGTCACGCGTCAATGGGAAAGAGCACTGTGTATTGTGTATAGGAAAACGGACAGTAACTGCAGTATGTGATCCGTTGAATTTTAGAGATTTAGTTAGTATGTTTATTTTCTTGTTGTGACCACAGCTAGCATAGGCGTAGATCCGGGGGGATGGGGGATTTATCCCCCAATATTTTGCCACGGGGATGGTCCATACAATCATCCCCCCAATGTTGACGCCTGATAATGGGTTTCTGACCAAATTAACCTCATATTTGCCCATTTTAGCCCCAAAAGTGCAAATTTAATCTACTTTTACACCATATTTCATCAGTTTAGCTTCAAAATAGCAAAAATTTTCGCGCGCTTCGCGCGCATTTATATCATAAACTAATTATGTCGCCAAAGGGTGCTGGATTGACTATACTTCAATATTTTTTTCCAACTTCATCCCCCCCCAATGTCAAAAAGAAATCTACGCCACTGACAGCTAGATTTCCATTATACCAAACACGGAAGTCAAAGTAGTATTATCTGTCAAAATGCGTATATTGTGTGACGATGTGAGACAGACGTTTTCCTTGACGGACCCTGGAACATACTCATTATGAAAACCACAATATTTGTTATTTATTTTCATGCGTCAAGCGTGACTACCTTTATTGTCAATGATAAAATAGGTGTTCAACGTGATAATAATGACATTCAAGTCATTTACAAGTAGCAGTCGAATCAGGGTACCAGTATAGTTATACCCTATAGGTGCGACATTATTATTCAGACTTAATACTTAGGGTATAGTCCTTAAAAGATCCCGACCGAAACAATTAGCAGCTAGTTCCTTGCCCAGGGGAATTTCCAGTTAGCTCAATTTTTCCACGAGAACAGACAGCAGATAGACACTGCGGTGTTCGAACTCGTGGTCCTGAGTGCTGTCCTGGTCTAGTGCTGGATGTTACAAACCACCACCCCTGAATGCTGCTGGCGGATGGCGGGCTCGAGTCGCTGACAGCCATGTTCTATCACACCCATCAGAGTCTTACCGATCGAGCTCAGTGTCATGCTAATTAACAGTACAGTCCTTGACATTGATGTCTGTTGAGATGATGATGATGAAACACCGTGGCAATCCCAGCAAACACAAAACGGGTTGTATTTTGGATTTGGGTTTAAGTGAAAACGAATAACATTAAAATGTCGGGATAAATAATGGTCAGGAAAATGTTTTAAAACATTGTGTATAAAAATTCACTACAAAAACATTTTTACATGTTATTGTAAACTATTTTTGAAAAAAACATTTTACAAAATATCTTGTTAAAATTTAAATATCATTATGATACAAGTTCGGCAGCAAGTTTTCAAATAATGCTTTAGAATGTTATGAAAACGTTTTATACCTTTATATACCCGATATTTTCACGTTTTCTGTCCACCTTTTCTAACCTTTTGCGAATAATGAGAAAAACGTTCTGTGTTTGCTGAGATGACAATCTAATCCATCAACAAATTAGAAGCCTTAATTTCCTGAAACCCCGGGCCTGAAACACCCATATTATAATAAAAGGTATAAAAAAGTTAATGATTTACAATGACAAATTATGGAGTCATTGTTACATAATGAGTCAAATATAGGTTCAAAATTTTTTGTATTCTCTTCCATAATTTTCAAGGTCAAATTTGAGTAAGTGACAATGTCATTACGGTAAAGAGGTTCTTGAACATAGTTATGCCCTGGTTGGAATTTGAAGGAACTATTATATTTTAGTATTAGGCCGATACTTGTTTAAAATTTTAGTGCAAGTGTCTGATGACAATTTGCAGTGAGAGAGCTTCATCATACAGTAAACAGATACGTTGCCAAAATCCTTTTAAGGCTTTCCAGCCTTTGTTGCAAGCAATCTCTGAACTGGTACTTGTAAGTCTCTTTAGGGGCGTATTCCAGAGGTGCGAAGGGTGCGCACCCTGGGTCTACATTAATGCCTAAGACATGCAAAGGGTATAATGGATTCCGCATACGCCCCTGCTCTTGTATAAATGTACTTTGGGACATGCACAAAAAATAATTGTTTGTTATTACAAGAGTTTACAAAATAAGGAACCACGAAAATAGAATTACTAAGTACTACTTTTGAAGGGATATTATAATGTCAGTTGAATGATATTGCGCAGGAGTACAGCTTTGCGGTTCGGTCATTCTTATCTACGAATGTTCTAAATCCTTGGCCATTATCCCTTACAATTGTATATAGATCTGTTCGTCACTCGTCATCGTTAATAGTAATACATGTACAACATTCGCAGGAGACGGCTTATTCAGTGATCCTTTTCACAGGGGGGGCAGTTGCCTCCCTTGCCCCCCCCTGATGCTAGCACATCTATGACAGTAACAAGGGTGTCAAAACCGGATTTTTGATGATTTTTACGCGGATCATCCGGATGAGCAAATCACGGAATGAGCCTTTATAGGGAAATCTCTTACACCATTGACAAATCGCTGCAACCATGTATATGACACAATTATGTTTACCATCTCTAATTATGGACTTGACTTACGTTGACTTCACAAAATCACGAAATAAGCCTTTTCATTATTTTACCATGCTTGGAACTTTAGTTTTGCTAAATGTCACGATAGTTCAGGTCTATGTGATGCGTCTATTTTAAACCGATGTGTAAGAACTAACGCATCTGACTCATAGAGAGGAATACAGTGAATCACTACCCGGGATCACGACATAGCGAGATCAGTGTGCTGGGCCTGGCAAGTTTTTAACCCCTTCCTGATATTTGAAGTCTTAGGGAAGGGCAACATGTAGCGTTTTAACTACATGTATATCATATCCATTTAACCACCGATTATAATTAACATCATATTTTATACAAATATTATAAAAGACGATACACTAAAGTAAGATAACAGAAAATGTGCCGATATGCTTTGTGCACAGGCACGGGATATCCAGCGGGGACATTTTCATTTAAAACATATTTTGTTAATTGAAAATAGTAAAAGCTAGTGGAGTAAGGTATACATACCTCTTTTTGGAGTTTTCGGGTGGAGGGAGGCTAGGTGAAGCCGAGCAGCGAGGCCGAGGTACAAACGACAACAACAACAACCCCCCTCCAAAAAAAACAACAACACATACACACACCCACACTGGGGGATACGGGATAAGGAATGAGGATTAATGAAATAGTGAAGATGCTCCTTGTATAGATAGCCATGCATAAATATACATGTATTCAACACACATTTTGGCATCAAACCTGATCACGTTTTCATGCTGTGTTCTATAACTTAGTAGATCATAGCATTTTCCATACAGCATAAACCTGTAGAGCCAAATGGATTAGATTGGAAAATAATAAGAGGAAACTGGAGGTGTTAAAAGGAAATATAGTAAATTAAGTTAATTAAAATAATGAAAAAGCTTACTGGCTTCATAAGGCTTATATTACCAATCACGCTTTACAACATGAGAATACACTGGATGCATGAAGTGTACATTTCAGAGATGATGAAAAAACATCACCAATATAGGCTTAGATAAAGTGAAAACAACTGTGTACCACATTGCCGACTGTGGATAGAATATGAAGTACTTAGAAGTAGAAGCACACAGGGCATAATTTCGAACCCCTTCTTATTGATTTTCTTTATCGATATGAACAAAAAACAAAAATATTACTAAGCGTCTTTTACTTTTGTTGAGATAAACGTAAACGTCAAGAAAATATAGATCAATGTTATATCAGTGGCAATTACGTGACACCATGACCATCGTTGACCTAATTGTTAGGCTATCCCCATTTCTAGTAAAAGTCACGCTGCAGATGGCTGAAATGAATTGCTTACATGTAGCTCCATGATCAATGTATTCTCCAATGATGACCCGGAATGGTGACTGCAAATTGAGGCGCTCAATGGTTTCGCTGTCGGACAAGTATTATGATGGACTCTTTAGCAGGAGTTGCCAACCAACACTGACCAATGGGGAAATGGGCAGGGGGAAATGGGGTCGCAAACCGGGGCTCAAAACGTGGATTGAGAGACGATACATGGTTACAAAATAATGGACTGACTTAGGTGGGGTTCCCAAAATAGTTGGGAACTCCAGCAAAGTTAACAGCATTTTTTGTATGTTAGATTTTCTGTTGTGTTATGTTGTTTGATATGGTTTGATGATATGGTTTTATTGTCAAACGTCAATAGGATACGTTGTCTAAATTTCAGGCAAAGGTGGATTTCCCCTGTCATTGTATTACGACACATGCACGAGGACGTTTTAAATTACGTTTAAAATACAACAGGAGATTTTCATATTAAATTAGTTTATTTTAGTTCACTTGTTGAAAGGATACTTAGTCAAAAGTAAGCAACTCTACAGACGTTTCTCTTTGTTGCTTCATTGTAAACGAACACCCTATGTGCGCCAAGTAGCCAATTCCAGTTTATTCAAATAGATTCAAACCAAGTCAGAGAGCGGAATTAATTACGTCAAAATTCCATGTTGCTCTAATTTGATAGCATTGGCTTATACTGCCACAAGTTTTACACCAAGTGCTTTTAGTTGTGTTTTTTTTTGTTGCTTTCAAATTGTACATGATTCCCATCCAAATTAAAATTAGGATCACGATTCCCTTCATAAGTGTGTGGTTACGGAAAGTGTATTAATATTATTGCGTATAATTATAATTATATCATGTAAATTGCAAATCACTGAATGGGACTTTTAAGTGCGTAAACACGATAAGAAATACAAAATTAACGAATCAGCGATATTTTTTATGGTTTTAATATCACATATATCTTTATTAAAATAACCTAAAGAGCCCTGTCGTAAAAGAAGATAAAATTCCCAAGAGATTGGGCTTTATCATGTTTATCGTCAGATTAAATCTTAAGTCTATCACAAATTCTGTGTTGTCATTATTGCAAAGTTGCATATTTCATAGATGTGTTTAAATAAATTCAGGAATCTAAGTGTCAAAAATGGCGGGTCCCGCGAAATCTTTAAGTTCATATCTTTAGAATGTTTTTGTTATTACTCTGTTTAAGACATTTGAAAGGTATTTTGTCCACAAAAATCATATTAAAATGTTCAAGCAAGCTTTCCAGATAACATTATGAAATAAAATTATATCAACAAATGTAGTTAATTAGTTGACACCGAGTAGATGCAGGTACATTGTACAATGTACATTATATAATAGAAAGTATTTGCTCAATAATTTATTATTTTTCATTTTTCAGAAGCAAAATTCCACACAAAGAATGTATTCATTTCTTTCACAGCATTTCTTTAGCTTAAATTGCGATTGTTGATCATTTGGAATTTGAACATCCATTTGATCCATCGCAGAATAGTAGGCAAAGATGATAAAGGTGCTTTTGGACGTTCGTTGCTCAGAGAGGAAGCTTTGTAATTATGTAATTATATTTTTACCAGGGTAATCTTTCACATTTGCCTAAAACTATTTTACGAATATCCCCTGTAAATGACTCTTTGGCCTTCCTGCAGCCTACCTAAAGGTTCATATGATTGGTACAGTCATGCATTGTTGTTATTACCGGACCTTAAATAATGATTCATCATCAGAATAGTCGCTGTGTAATAGCCCCGATCTAAAGAAATGCTTCCCAAGTCATTAGTTCGTATCGAGGGCTTAGAGCCAGAACCACATATGTCCATTTGTTTTCTCAATTACATGTTACTCATTTCGGTAACAAATGGACGGTTAATTTTACCCTCCATAAGAAAATGTAAGTGACTTTTGGGGTATATACATGGTCACCATGGTCACTTGCGTTTAACTAACTGTTCAAGTGACCATGCATATACCCCAAAGTCACTTGCATTTATTATGGAGGGCATAATTAACTGTCCATTTGTTGCCGAAATAAGTAGCATGTAATTGAGAAAACAAATGGACATATGTGGTTCTGGCTCTAAGCCCTCGGTATATTGTTGACCAGTAATTGATTGGATCCTATTACTGCCAACCCACGTCATGTCATTTATTGGTTAATGATAAAATAACTATCGTTAGTTTCAAATGCAAAAAACAACAACAACAACAACAACAACAAAAAATACATACGACTAAACAACAACAACAAAAAACAAAATAAAAACAAAAACAAAAATATGGTTATGAAAAAAGGAGCCAGAACCACATATGTCCATTTGTGTCGCAAAAATTAAAATTCGCTTTGCAGAGAAACTCAAGTGCCTGGCTCAAGTGACAACAGAGAAATACCAAATTATTAGATCATTGCATAAACTGTCTTCTGAATTAGCAGAGCCGGGCGAGGTAAATGTTTGAAAGTAAAGTAGCTTGGTCCTGAAATAGGAAAGTATATGCCCAGCTATGGGTAAACTTGTGACATAGCTTTACATAAGAGGAAGACATTATAGACATTTACATGGAAATGAATAATTTGACCTTATTGACCTATATTACTATGGACTATACTGTTATGATTGGATTGACATTTCGATGTATTATACAACTTCAGCTTTTGAATTTATTAGCGAATCACAATCTGATTTGATTGATATCGTGTTTCATGACATCAAATTAAATCATAAATCACATTTGAAATAGCCTATCTATCAATGCGTCGTGACATTGATCTTGTAAAATTTGAAGTCAAGGATGCGCATTTGCAATCTTTATTATTATTTGCATTTTTTTAGTTTTTATGTCATATTAGTTTGATTGATATGTTTTAGTTTAGTTTCAATTGTGTTCTTCAAAACATGCATTGTCAACTTGTCTCGTTTTTCAACGGCAAACAATGCATGTTAAATGTTTTCTTATGATTCAAATTGAACATCGCCCAGTTCAGTTAACAGATTAAAATGCAAGACAATTGTTTTTTTATACCGTGTCATGGGAGGAGGGGATACTGCCATTGTCGGGTGGTATGGACATGTGCCGCGATGACTATTAACCTTTCCGGGTCCTCTCGAGCTTCTAAGCTGTTTGTAGTTTCAATTTCTATACTCTCTATTTTGCAATTTTCGGAAAAATATTTAGCATTTTTTGTCCCTATTTGAACTACACTTGGTGAAATTTCAGCTCCGAAGACACTATCATTTTGATCAAAAACCAGCTTTCAAGAACATTCTTGATGTAGCGAAATTTGTTTCTCGTGTATGAAATAGGTTAATAAATGAGTATCACTTGTTTCTCGAGAAATTGTACAAAATAATGCACTTGTACTTCGGGGCTCGTGCATTAGACCCCGCATTAGACGCATCAACATCTCAGCAGTACGTGTGTATTTTATTAGAGAGCTTGCGAAATGGCGTTACTTTAACTTTAACTTTAACGTCTAGAGGATTATAGAGGATTATGTATTCAAAACCACGGTGCTTTTGAATACATACTCCTCTATAATCTGGCTCTAGACGTTAAAGTTAAAGTTAAAGTAACGCCATTTCGCAAGCTCTCTATTTTGTATAATTTCACTCTCAACAAGTGTATTAACCTATAATTATCGTAATTCCTGAATAAATGACACCAACAATATTTATTACACCTCGGCAATTAAACACAGTGGTCAAAATATTCAGATGTTGAAATGTATTCAAGTTTAGCATGTTTAGTATTCGTATACCAGAATTACTTAACAAAAGAAAAACACATTTATTACAATTAAAATTCTACCAGGGTTCGAACCCACAACCTTTGGATTAACAGTTAAGAGCCTATATAATACCACTACGCTAAACTTGTCTATTACTAATAACTCCCATCAATAATGAACCTTGCCTCCGACTATGCGGTTCTTATGCAAATGTTGACTAGTGAAAATAATATCACTTCCTGGTCGCGGACTGGGTCGCGGCCTTTGAATGGATGACATGACACTCTCGCATTAAACTTTATCCAAATGTTGCACTCTTCCATTATATTTTCAATTCAAATCCCGTTCAGAAATCTATTTTCTTTGACAGAACTTCATCCGGATTACCGTGACATTGTTCAGTGGACCAGAATACTTCGATTGCAAATCCGGTCTCGTGAGTCCGGTATATCTAATATTATGGCACTGCCACTAACAGATCTGAACTGTATTATTGTCACCCCAGATTTTCACTAACTTTTAATATGATATCTTTGTTTGTTTTATTATTTTTTACAGAATGGATGAGATATGGCACGGTGAATTTTCCAAAGTATTCGCTCCATACCTACCACACATTTGGTACCTCTCACCGACAGACATGTGTCCTTCTCCACGATGGAGGCGCTTCAAAGACAGTGCAAAAGTCAGATTTTGCTGTCAGGTAATGAACATAATTATGGGGAGTTGTTTACCCATCTCCAATCCTAGCTCAGAATCCTACCCTGGCGTTTCACAATCCCAGCATTTAAAAGCAGTGACATAACCCTGCCTCCAATCTCAATACCTCATCCAAAATCATAAAACAAAGATGTAATGCCAAAGTATCGACATTAAATAGCAATAACAACAATAACAAAAACATCAGCAACATCAACAATATGAACAACAAGATCAAGTCAGAATTGGTTAATACTTGAGCAAATCAAACAGATAATATTAGCATCACCATGATGCCATTGTTGTTTTGGAATTCACGGTGAAACTCTTTGAGCCACTTCATTTCTTTTGATATACGTGAAATGATACTCTTTACATGAAGGCACAAACATAAACAAACAATAATAATTATTATACAAGTTTGAGGTGATATGTACTGAACCTAAATACCAATAGGTGTTGGTCAGAACTGAAATGCATCAGTTTTGAATGTGGGTGGAGCTTTTGAAAAAATGGCTCTATGCATGAATGTGTTACTCATGTTTTAATTATTTTTTTCAGCACATATATTTCATCAACATTGTTTTTGTTATTGCTGATGCTAATGAAATAAAGGAGAACCCTTTCAAAGAAATTCCAATAAAAATGTTTTCATTTTTTTCTATGATTCTGTAATTTGTCTTTTCTTTGATTTCAATCAGACCTGTGGTCATGGGTGGACATCGATGAAAGGCCGTGTTGTGTTTTGGTATTTTCTTCACCTACCATTCTGTGAAGGCTATGTACAATTTAAACTCTACGGTCAACAGTGTATGAGATGCAACAACGGAATATTTGAACCAGCAATGTGGTATCCAGAAGAAGTAAACAAAGTCTTATGTAATCTGTACAACAGGATCGGACAGGTAAACGAATAACTCAGGCAACCAACACACAAACTTGGCCTCCGTACCTCCATCATAATACAAAACCTATTTCTTAGGCTTCTTTATACTTTTTGTATATTAGAGATCAATTATTAAAAGCTATTAAAGTACTCTTCAACGAGTTATAAACACTCTCTGGAGTTGTAAAATAAAAATATAATATAGCTGGAACTTGATATGTTGAATATACTCTTTATTCTCTTTAATACTTTACTCTTTTTTGCTTCAGAATTACGAAACATTGTTATTTTGTTGAAGATTTATAGTTGTTGCTTTACGAATGCTAAGAACAATATGTTTTACCCCTGGAGCAATCATATATATTAGTAGTGAAGTATATTATTTATATATCCATTGCAGACATACTATGGATTCGTGAAACCACCAATACGATACGATCGCAGAGCAGGAAACCCCGAACGCAACACAATGCTACATTGTGTCAAGCTTGCCGAGACGGTGAATGCGACAGCCGACCCAGGACAGGTCCTGCTACTCCTGGACCTCCACATGGCGTCATCGCACCAATCCCTACTAAAATACCGCCACCTACAGTTGCAGCAAGAACGTAGGGAGGTATACTAAACAGATGGGACATTAATTCCTTTGTCTGATGGTATCGTAGATGTTACCATGGTTATTCGTCGTTCAACTAAGGTAGTTTATCATTGAGCAGCGGGAAAAGACGACGGAAACAGACGGCAGGAACATCAGTTTAGTCAATTTATCTTCAATGCAACCGTAGGTTTTTGGTATTTACGAATTTGAGCCAAGTGACTCTTTGAAAACCAATTGAATTGCTTAATTTTTTTCTTCATGCAGTGGATAAAATGGATTTTCGGCATCGCCGACTATAAGAATTCTTACTAAATATTATGTATAATTATTGTGTATACGTATTAAAACTTATTCATTTAGTTGTAGTATTCCTGTAGAAATGCTGTGGTATTATTTACTTGTATAATGTTTTAAAGTTCTGTTTTAATTTTAAATAGTGATGAATATGTAAATGTAGTTTCAAGAATCAAATAATTTAAGTCTGAATGACGGTTGTTCATGATTTCGGGTTTAATTGCAATGATTTATATTATTATTGAATCAAGTGTTATTCATTGTTATAGAAATGCAATAAGTATGATGTATCACCTAAGGTACAAAATATTCGGCGATAATAGTTCTAAATATATCAGTACAAAAAACAATTCATCCATTTTATTACAAAAAATACATGAAATAGGTCATTCCATTTACAGAGCAGGTCTCATATTTTGTTCAAAAGCTCTTACTGCAATTCTTATGAATGAATTTCACAGGTGTATGTATTGTTCCCAAAGTGCGAAGCTTTTATAAAGAGCCTCAAGTCAAAATCATTTCGATTTTCATGTTACAGTGGACATTTTTGTCGCATACCGCATGTGTCTTTTAGCATCATAAGTGCCTCCGTCGTTTATACTCGCGTTTACGAGTTGCATTGCTTTTGAAATAAGTCGGCGACGAGACACTTACCTGAGTCGTGCATACTAATGCCCACCTCATAAATTCCGTTGTTAATTGTGCAATCTGCATTCATTCAGCATGGAGTTTCAGAAGTTTCCTTAAAGAAAGCCCCGTCAGAGCAGTTCTTCTGGGGTGAACCAAACCTGCCTGTTTACCAAATTAATCAGGGATAAGGTTATCTCTGAATTTGACAGGTGCTAATTAATGTTTTAATGTTATTGAATCAATTGGCACCTGCCAAATTCAGAGATAACCTTGTCCCTG
This sequence comes from Amphiura filiformis, assembly GCF_039555335.1. NCBI lineage: Eukaryota > Metazoa > Echinodermata > Ophiuroidea > Amphilepidida > Amphiuridae > Amphiura > Amphiura filiformis. The sequence continues at coordinate 34,718,272 of NC_092628.1, forward strand.
ATTAATAACCAGGCAGATTTGATTCACCACAGAAGAACTACTCTAGTGGGGGTTCTTCTTTAAGTGGTCATTTTTGTTTCACAGTATGTAAAGACTTTCTTCGTTCAGAAGAGTGAGAGTGAGAAGAACAGAGGTAAGGACAGGGAGTAGAATAAGAGAGCAAGAAAGGGTCAAGAAAAAGACTACCAGCTCAGGTACAACATAGTAGCTCTGTGCCTGTATGACACATTATGATATAGAGCTAGAGAACGAAAATACGGGTTAGAGGTGTACCTCTCAGAACAAGTCCAATAGAAGGTGAAGTGTATACGGATGGTAGAAAATATATTAAGAAAACAATATGTTCGCTTGAAGAAAACGTAATTGTGTTGATGAAAATGTGCGTTTTGTGCCTTTGATGTGTTTTAAACGTTTGACGTGTATTATTTTTAGCGTTGAAAGTGTTGGGAGTACGTGTGGAAAAAATGTACATCTGAATAAACAGACATCCAGCAGCGATAGCGTGTTAAGTCGAGGGTTATAATGTATACTTCATTGTTTTAAATTATTGTTGTTTAACTTGGAAACCTTCTTCAAAATAGAGCTGTGTTTAAGACATGGACTGGATGTGTTTCTTGCTGGTTAATCGGTGTTAATGTCTATGTCGTCTAATCTTCAACACAGTGATCGTATAATACACTGTTTATATTTAAGGATATATTCCAATATGTATACCAATATAGTATGTAATATAATAGTAATTACTGCGGTTTTTACCTATTACTATGCCTAGTATTTTCGTTTTACTGTTTTAAAAAAGCCGCGGTTGTTGTAGACTCCATTGTACATATTTGCATACAATTTGCTGTACATATTGCGGGCTAAAGCATTGGGGATACAATTACCATTTCTTTAGGATTTAAATACGTTATAAGCATTCCATTCCATAGAGAGGCCTGACGTTCTGATGAAGTTTTTTAGAACGATTTGAAACATTCCATGCTGATCCGCTGGCGGCGCACATTACATCTGAAATTATACTTCAGTCGCTAGCTATACAAGCGATTTCGATATCATATGAATAATCAGTGCATTATAGTCACTTCTTTATTCACGTTACTTTGGAAAAGACCAAGCGCATTATTATGAATTGATTGTCGCTAGCGATCTAAGTATGAATTCAAGTTAATGTAAGCATTTTTGTGTACCGAAAACAGATTACTCTTTTTTTTATAACGTAGACGTATTTACTGAGAAAGGTAGATAAGATAGTTAATACAATTATTGAAATTATTGATGATCAGATTGATGGTATAAAAGTTAAAATAAATAACTTTCCATGTATCCACGGTATAAATAAATTCTGATGAATTTAGCAGCTATTGTGCAATTGGGGGTTAAGTAAATGTAATACCTTAATTTCATATTTAGTGTAAAGATAGTATTTTTCCGTATGCTCAGTTCTAGAATAATGTGTAAAAACGTTTAACTGCGGTGCCCTAGTAGAGCAGTCTATGATAGTCTCATTTTACCACATGGTGGTGAAAACTTTGAACACAATAAATATTTTAATGTATTTTGTAATACGAAGTCTATAATAATTATAGAATCACTGACATCACTGATATAGATTAAAATAAAATTATATATATAAATAATGTGTATTTTTGACTCTCTGGATGCTTATATTTTTGTGGGTTTATCTCTTTATGTGGCTGGCAGGACCGGCACAAAGGGTTGTATACCCTTGCCATCACACGCAACCTTTCCGCCGGCCCTGTGTATAACATTGTGACCATCCACCACAAACCGCTCGTTAAGTCGGCAAATTGTATTCTGAGTTACAGTGCAAGATGTGCATAAAGGTTGTATTAATATGTACCTCAAGTTGGTGCTACATTTGCTATAGTGCCAGTCAAAACATCTTTTAAACCAATCATTTATCAAAATGACACCAAAGCTGCTGACAATGAATAGAAGTGTCAACGAATTGCGAAGAACCCTGGCGAAGAAACGCTGTCACACCAACGCGTACGATTTTTTGTTAGTCCACAATCCTCGTCAAACGTGTTGGGACCCTTTTAATCGACCAATGAGCGTTAATTCTCCCAAATAATGTTGAATCATGTAATGTTGCTCATGTGCCTAGCAGTACCCAACATTGATTGGTGGGAAAGGGGGAGGTAGGTTTGGGAGGTTAGACGTGAGGTTAGAGAAGGATTTTTTGCTTAACACCAACGAAAACGGCATTTCAGCGCGAAAATAAGGCCATAACACCAAATAATTTGTACATATGTTTACAAAACTTTTGACGAAGATTGTATCGATGTAGCCAATGTTGATTGTGACCATTATTGTTATCTTTAAATCTGAATTTGATTTCTTTTGTTACATTGAAACACAATTAGATGCTAAAAACTACACAAAAATAAACAAGTCTTTACTCCCAGGACTTATGAAACTCGTTTGTCCGAATAAGTTCATAAAACCGACAGGTGTTTGTCCAGAAGGGTAATATGTCCGAATGGTTTCCTTTTAATATTCCGATATTCGACTACTATTTCTATACCGTAAAACCTCGTCTACAAGCATATAGAGTGTTTTTGAAGAAAGCTAAATTAATACGAAACAGCCGTAAGTGTGCCAATACAATAGATTGCGTCATACAATAATACTTGTTTGTATATGCTTGTATCGGTACTTTTTTTGCTGAAACTCCATAATGTTATAATATTGTTTAGGGAGGGCGTCTGGATTAATTCAGCTTTCATCAAAAACACGAACATATGCTTGTAGACGAGGTTTTACGGTATTCGGAATATCGGTCTGACCAGTGAGCCATTTCGGAAATTTTCCTGTGTAATTTTTTTTAAATTTTCAAATCGATTGAATGTGCGCTACGCTCCAGCGCAGAGAGCGATAGTTTTTACTGCGTTAGTCCCGATCTCCTTGCTTCCGATGAATAAACTGTTTATTTCGTTCACTGTCATCATTGTTCATTGCAATGAAATGTAACAAAATCTGTGTTACAAATAGCAATTTGAAGTTCAGTAATATACATGTAAGTAAAACAGGTGACCGTAATATTGGCCTTCCAACGATTCCATTTCTTCATATTCTTGTGCATCGGTTGCTCAGTTGCGATTTCCTGATATCTGCCCTGTTTGTTGCAAGCAAAGCAGCATCCTTGCGAACATGATTCTTCTCCAAACCAAACGCTTGTTTAAACGCTAATCTATATCTGGCATTGGTTGCATTATACACCAGCGGATTCAGGGTTGAGTTGATTAAAAAGAATATCCGAGCCACCCAAGCTAATGTATACCTCCAACTTGCATTGACTACAAACACATGAAAAGCCTCACCAATACGAATCACATTGATTATCGAGTAAGGAAAGAGGCAGATGAAGAAAACGATTCCGTTGATTATCAGCATTCTTGCTACTGCATTACGCGCTTGATTTGCCCTGTTTTCACTTGCAGGTGAGTTTTGATCACTAAAGGGTGATTTGCTCAGTTGCAACACAATCAACGCATACATTACTGTGTTGACGATAAGGGCTACTACAAACTGTGTTAAATCCAAAATGTTGAGAACTTTATGACACGAGTCACAGTAATCTCTGCAGGCAGGAACACGCTGTATGATCTTTGCATTAGATGAAATGAGGCAGTACCACTGCACCGTTTTAGGTGTTGAGAAACTTGCGAAGAGTGCAGAGGCTATCCAGGCTGCCATTACCATGCGAAGTGCTCTCCTTTTACTCTTGCTACGTCTATGCCATAAAGGTCGACAGATGGCAAGGTAGCGTTCGATGCTGACCACAGTAATAATCCAAAGTGAAGCATTAAAAAACAGATACGTCATAAAATCGGGCACGATGCATCCAAAGAGCGTATGAAACGAAAATTGAAGATCATACTTGGGAGATACTATATAGTCACCGATGTATTGAATACCACCAGCAGCAAGTAACGACGAGTCGGCTATGGATAAGTTCACCAAGAATATGTTGGTTATATTTCGCATGTACGGAACCTTGTATACGACGAAGATGAAGGTCAGATTGCAGAAGATTCCAAATGCTGATACCAAAGGAACGAAGATTAAGACTACAGACCAGGAGAGTGTCGAATATTGGTATTGGTCTGAGGTAAAGTTGAGGTCACATCGATCCATGATTTCATCCAAATATAATGAACTAGAGTTGAATATAATGGTGAAATTAACCAAAAATAACAATCGTGCTCATGGGAAGTATTATTAGGTGACTAAAATCAACAGTACTATGCTTATTCAATCGAGGAAAATTTATTTAGTAAAATAAAGCAAGTCATATTACGTGTATTTTACTGAAACTAGATAGTTTAGTTACAATAGTATTGTCTCTAATTGTGCACTAAACTAGGACGATGATTTATCATCCTCAACAACAAAAAGTATGCCAAACTGTGGACTTTGGGTTGGCTTCTTTGAGGTTGAATAAGAAAATACAATAACATATTGTATTAAAAAATATATAAAGATATTTAGTACAAGAATTTTGACTTTTTGACGTTCACCGCTTGGAGGGGAGCGATTCGGCGCCCCTTAAGACGGCGCCCAGGGAACGTGTCCCCTTGCCCCTAGTACGCCACTGATCTGATTAGACGTGAGCAGTCTTCGAATTAATTTTTACCTTGGGTTGCACATTAGCACCCCATTTTGACAATTGTGGTGCAATTTCATCTGACGCAGAGCAGTTTGAAGTGCAGTCTCAGACAATCAACATAAAGTCAGTACAATGTGGTATCGCAATTTTGTACCACGCAAGTTGTATCGCAACAGGCGAGTTTAGGGGTGCAAATTGCACTGCGATAGGGCTTATGTCGAACGCTGGACGGGAGTACGATCACGGCGTTTGCAAATCACAACCTCTCTACATGTACAAATGATGTATTGTATCCACCAAAATTTTGTTGTCTCACAACTTTCACATCAAAGTTAGAATCTCAATAATTATTATCATAAACGTTTGAAATTAAAAGCGGCAATCAAAACTACAAAACATGAAAACAATGGCCTATGGTTTATTGTCACAACACGTTGTTTCATGACATGTACAGCAATCTTCAGGTGACTGATTACCAAGAGCTACCAAGCATACACTACTTCTTTTTACACGGCTCAATCAAAACTAAATATCACCGTGTTCATAGTCACCTGCACTTGCTGTCACGTGACATTTGTGACCCATTTTCACAAAACTAGGAACATAGATAATTTCACTTGAGATTTTATTATAGGAAGATCTGCAAGTTACATTTGCGATGCATAACGTACATAAAACCCCGGGGAAGGTCACTCCCATTGTGGCCTGTACACCATCCGCGATAATCAGCTTTTGAAAAGCACCCTAAACAAGGATTTAACCCGTGGCTAAAACGACACCCTAAACAGGGATTTCATGTGTCATTCCTAACATCAAATTTCATACCCTAAATTTCATTTCCGCGTATTTAGCAATTGCAATTTTGCTACCCTTTTTTCCAATTTTTCATGTTTTTGACACCCTAAACGCGATACGCGCGTATCGTGCCTACCCACGAAAAACGACCCTTTTACGCGTTTTCATTATCGCGGATGGTGTACAGGCCACAATGGGAGTGACCCCGGGATAAAAACACATAAGAATTAATTCGTGTTTTGCTCAAGTTATTCAATATAAATGGTAATTATTGAATTAAAAGATAAAGCATGTTTAATGTAAACATGACAATACAGTAGAAAAACTGAAAAGACTTTAAATTGAGCATTGTTTGACCAATTTTGGTGCATATTTCTCAAATACGAGAAATGTCCTTCTGATATCAAATAATGTTGATTTTTTTTTAAATTCTCGATATAATACACATTTTACGGCAAATGATTGAAAATTAATACTTTTGAAATTTAAGTGCTCAAAGTAAATTGTATAAATTTAATGATATGTACCTAAAGTGTATGTAGCTGGGGTGAAAAGCCGTACATCATATGACAATTTTTCTTATTGAAGATATAGATCCCCCAAACACCAACAAAGTTTAGGTTTTTGGGGAAAACAAAATTTTCAATTGATCGTCGGCTTTTCATCCCAGCTACATACACTCAAAAAGTCCCATTCAGTGATCCCAGCGCAAGTGTATAAAAAGTAAAATTGCTTAAAAGTGAAGGATTAGTCATTCAAATTGTCATTTGGTATTTTTAAAATGAAAAAGAAAACATCAGTATTGATGAAGTTAAAGCAAGGTTGGTAATGGGGCTACGCATTCTGCACAAGAACAAATAAACACAATGGGGGAACGCTACAAGAGGAAACAAACTGAATATATAAGAAAGAAAGAACAAATAAACACAAATCCCAACCGGCACACAACCCAACTTGAAAAAAAAGCAAGGGAATGTGCCGGCATGGAATTCGAACCCACGATCTTTCGATTACCAGATGCTCTATCCATTAAGCTACCAGCTCCCACTGATAAACGGTGGTTAAAACCGGGTCTAATGAGAGCAGGCGAGGTATACAATACACACAAACAAATATCACGCAAGTACACAAGTACAGGAGATCATATTGATGCTTAATCGTTTCCCCAACATAATGTGAAAGAGTTAAAGCCCCATTCAATAGCTAATCTATAAAAATTATACTGTCAGTATATAAATTACAGACTCGTGTAAATGCTTTTTTTTACTGTATATAGAACTGCTGATTCGGCTATATTAGCACATCAAAGACAATGACAAAGGTTCCAAAATCTGAATTTTGATGATTTTTACGATCGTCCGGATGAGCAAATCACTGAATGGACCTTTAAGTATATATCATTAGATTTAAGCTGATTTATATGGTCTCAGGCCCCACAAAAATAGTGTACAAACGTTGCTATCCCTATCCGAACCCTTAACACTAGTACCCATGAGATGCTGGGATGAGATGCCAATGTTGAATTTTACCACATACCAAATGTATGTGCCAGTGGCATATAACACATACATATATATATATATATCAGGTAAGAAGGGCAAGGGTTATTACACATGGCTTAGTTGGAGCCATTGGGTTGGAGCTCTCCTGCTGACAAACAGTGGTATGTGAAAGTAGAATAGGGAAAGAAAATGTATTACCCCTTTACTTGCTATTCGAAGGTAAATTTTTGCAGAATTTTTAAGGGCTTGGATAGCAATGTTTGCACAGTATTTTTCTGGGATATGAAAGCACATCAGACATATTGAATTGCATTCTAAATACGAGGGATGTCCTTCTGATATCAAACAATATTTCCCCCCAAAAGACCGAAAAACTGTAGGTCTTTTTGGGAAAAAATGTGTATCTTCAATACGAAAGTTCAAAATTGTATGTATCAGAGGAACACATTTAGAATTTCAGAAAGTAACTCTATCGTCTAGCAAATTCTACTTCAAGCATTAAAATTTAAAAACATCATACAAATTGTTTTAGAAAGATTGATAGCATGCATTATTCTTCCTTACTGACAGATGATCAATCGTATCAAATATTTGACCTATTGTTCACTTTGCACGGTTTTGTAGATTCACACACAAAAATATATAGGGTATATATAATGTAAACTATATGGCACCCATGGTTTTTATTTCGCACGTTATTCCGACACGAGAAAAGCACTCCTTTTGATTGGTGTTTTATATTCGACCCAACCATGTCTCAGTGTGACGGTAACAACTTCACTTCAGATGAGTACCAATATTCAACGATCTCCTGGTCTGTGGCACTAATCTTCACTCCTTTGGTATCAGCATTTGGAATCTTCTGCAATCTGATCTTCATCTTTGTCGTATACAAGGTTTCGCACATGCGAAATATAACCAACATATTCTTGGTGAACCTGGCCGTAGCCGACTCTGCGTTACTGGCTGTTGCTGTCATTCAGTACATCGGTGACTATATAGTGTCTCCGAAGTACGACCTGCACTTCTCATTTTTTACCAACTTCGGATGTATTATGACCGATTTTCCGATATATCTATTTTACTATTCTTCACTCTGGATTATCACTGCAGTCAGCATTGAGAGGTATCTTGCCAATCTGTCGACCTTTATGGCATAGAAGTATCAACAACAAAAGGCGAGCTTTTCGCTACATAATAGTTGCGTGGGTAGCTTCAGCAGTTTTTGCAAGTTTCTCAGCACCATATGCTGTGAAATGGTATTGTGTATTATCTCCAGATGGAGTAATCGAAGAGTATGTGCCTGCCTGCATTGCATACTGCGATGTATGTTTCAAAGTCCTCATCATAACTGACCTAATACAGTTTGTGATAGCCTTCGTCGTCAACACAGTCATGTACATACTCATCGTGTTTCAACTGAGCATTAAGTCGCCCTTTTTATCCGTCCAGAACAAGAGGGCAAATCAAGTGCGTAATTCGGTAGCAAAAATGCTCATCATCAACGGAATTATATTTTTCATTTGCCTTTTCCCGTTCTCAGTAGTTGTCAACCTGATCACTATCGGTGAATTCTTCCAATGGTTTACATTTAAAGGAGACTGGGTGGACAATTTGGGCTGGGTGGCGCGAATTTTCTTCTTAACTAATTCAGCGCTCAATCCAATGGTGTATAATGCAACCAATTCCAGGTATAGATTAGCGTTTAAAGAAGCATTTGGTTTTAGAAAAAAGCACGGAAATACACGAACTGACATCTTACTGGTGCCGTCGCCCGCGACCAACGGATCACAACCAAACGAACAATCCAATGGAGAATGAAACTATTACGTCAGCAGTTTGAAACATTGCCTCATTTCAAATATATAGTTTTAGTTTTGGTTTTGGTTTTGGTCACGTGGTTTCCTATTGTCCTGCCTAACCACTTGAATCACAAGATATCGAACTCTTTGTTTCTACCTTTTGTTTAAAACTAAACATTTGTGACAGGTAGTTTCGGTTTTGGTTTCAGTTTCTTATAAGTGGTGTGACGAATAAAATTACAGGATTTTCGAGTTACCTGATCTAAGTATACAAAAGAAATGTTTAAATTTCGCAGTGCAATATTCACGAGCAGAGAAGTCGAACAAAACAGTCTACATTTGAAAGCATTGATTTAGTTTGAAAGCATTGGCTTGAGACTACGAAATAGCCTAAGCTGATTTCACTGTGAAAATATATAGACCATCGAAATATTTGCATTCGACATTACAAAAGGGCCACTACTGTAATTGTATAGGTGCTATAAACAAAATCGATTCATGTCCTTAATCCCATGTACCAGAATCGATGGAAGGCCATTATATGACCTCTAATAACCTAATGACTTTTACTGAAGCAATTTTTACTGCAAAAAGTAGAAGATAGAGGGAGAAGATTGGGGTGTGTGGGGGGTGTGTGTGTGGGGGAGGGGTTGGAGGGCAAGGGGATATGGGCCGGGGAGAGAGAGAAACATATGAGAGAGAGCATTGGAAGTGAAAGAGAAGGGGAGGAGAGCTCGAGATGAAGATATCGAATGTAGGGGAGGATGAGGGGGAAAGGGGTAATTTAGGAAAGAGGTGGTTATATAGGGAGGGGAGCCCCTCTTAAAGAGGTATGGGTTGTGCTTCCGGGGATAATAAACTAATTCATAATCAAATCATCTCCATGCATCGTTTATGTTTCATACAAACAAACAAATTCCCCACCCCACCCCATCCTTCAGTATACGCGCATGTATATGATTTCTAGGCCTAGAACTCGTGAGTGTAATATGCCACCTATACCTTCGACAGAGAGCATCAACTGTCGTCCGCGGGATAGATTTCCGATATCAATCATGATACTAATTATGTTAGCACAATAGGCTATTGTATACTTCTGGTTATATACCCTATACTGTGTCCTCCCAGCATAATAGTGTTATGATTGCAGATCAGATCAGCTCTACTTTTTAATCCCTTGATTTTTGGTTTCTGAACAAAAGAGAAACCAAAACTATATATTTGAAATGAGGGATTGTTGGATGGTGAAATAATTACCATTGTGAGATCCTGTTATTATGGTAGCTGGTTAAATGCTCAACCACATATGAGTCTAATGGACTGACAGAAGCAGACGATGAACATAACAATTAATCTTAAGTTAAAGTCAATAGAGGTAGTCAGTGATTCGTCATCTTAGCTCAAAATCGAGTTACAATAAACACGGTACCTGTTTATCAATCAGCTGAACGGAATGTTGTCCAGGTGCAATAACTGAATTATTTGCATTCCTGGTATAAGCCTATACGTATATGAAAAGATGACCGGATTGTAAAGAAACACTGCAAAAAGCTAACGATGTTTTAGTTCAAATCGTATATATTATTTTAACAAAATAAGGACTTAAATCCGAGCTAAAAGATGCATGCAGTTATTGGCTGTTGTTCTAATTATGACATAGTATGCCTTTGTTTAGGATATACAGGCATGACTGGGCAGGGGTGAAAATAGCCGATACCTTACTTCATTTGCTATCTGTATACCTATAAGATGGCGAATGGTCGATACCCGGGGTCGACATAATGACGACAGAAATACTGATCCTTCTAAATTGAAACACAAATGATGTGGAAAATAATAGCCAACATTAATGTTTTCATTTGATGGTTTTGGTTCAACATGTTCAATGCATAGATGAGCATTATTTCTAAACATTGGGTGATGGGCACTTTTAAAAATCTGGTAAAATTACACTGTTATTCACTCCTTTCAGGTGGTTTTCTATTAATTTTGACGATATTTGCTCGATATCCAAGAGTTATGATAACTCCAACAGATTATAACTGAAACAACATGAAATGTGTAACCAAACAGCAAGATGGCTATTAATAAAAATGCATTTTAACTTAACAAATTATACCAGCATTCAGTTTTTGCTGTTATGTCTAATGATCTTTCAGAGCTTGAGAATCTGCTTGGGAACAATCTGTATGAAATGACTTTTAAGTTCTGTCTCAGAGCTGAAAGTATAAAAATAAAGACACCCAACCACTTTTTTCACTTGCTATTTGTAAACCTGCTTCTTGGTATTTAATTACAAAGTACCCTTTCTATATATTTTTTAATAATATATATACATATATAATTTTCTTTTTCTAATTTTCTGTAGAATTGTCTTTTGTGCATTAACATTAAATCAAATAATTTGTACTTTGTCAAATTAGTGATCAATTCGAGTCATGTGTAAAGGTTAAAATTCTCTATCCATTTGTAATTCATTTCAATCTAGAATACTATTTAATAGTATTCTAGATTGAAGTACTTCATGAACATTGAATTAATTTCATTTACAAAATGATTAATTTTGTGGATTATCTAAACCGGCAAAATATATCCATCAGCAGTAAAGTTGTCAGCAAGCGACTATATCGTATAGTGCATCTGACAGATTAAAACATTGAAACAGATAGAGAATTGAAACAATCAAAGCCGTGCGTCAGCGTCACGTTTTTACCTTTCACTTTGCAATTACACAACCTTATTGTAGGTTAATACTTTCAGATATTGCGTCACATTCTTGCATTTTATTCAGTTTGTATTTGGCGTTCTACAACCAAGATGGTATCTACCAGTACCTTATAATCATCTCTGTCCAGTTTTGCACTGTGCACAGACAGAAAACCTCAAAATATTGATATTAACTTGGTGCATCACCCAACCATGTCTCGATGTTACAGTAACTTGACTTCTGATCAGTACCAATATTCAACAATCTCCTGGTCTGTGGCACTAATCTTCGTTCCTTTGGTATCAGCATTTGGAATCTTCTGCAATCTGACCATCATCTTCGTCGTATACAAGGTTTCGCATATTCTTGGTGAACCTGGCCGTAGCCGACTCTGCGTTACTGGCTGTTGCTGTCATTCAGTACATCGGTGACTATATAGTGTCTTCGAAGTATGACCTGCACTTCTCGTTGTATTCCAACTTCGGATGTATTATGACATATTTTCCAATATATCTATTTTACTATTCTTCACTCTGGATTATCACTGCAGTCAGCATTGAGAGGCATCTTGCCATCTGTCGACTTCTATGGCATAAAGGTATCAACGTGGGGAGTGTCTGCCATTTTTGCCATTTTCTCAGCACCACACAGTGTCATCGTCCCGATATCTTCATGGCAGAAAATCGCCATGGTAGGTTGAATCCACAGCCATGCATGGTCATTTTGATCCGACCTGTTTAATAGTTTGAGACGCATAATGGGCCGAGGGACATCCGACTAAGGCTATTGACAATAGCCTGGTCACTGACCTCTGTAGATGTTAGTGAGCATGGTATACGCCATGAGGTCATCTGCTTTTAGACTGCCTCCACGTATGGCCTACGCTATAGTTCGGCGCATATAAAATCAGCATTTTTGTCAGTTTTTGAGCTCAATACGCACGGTTCTTTCTCAATACGCAAGCTAACGACTATCATATCCTTTCAACACATATATTCAAGTGCAAGCATCAAAATATGGCTTCTTTAGAATAACAAAATTACGGGAGATATTCATCACGTATATCGATCCCGGGTGCTGATTTTAGTGTATCTGCTGTACAATGTTATTATTAACCAGGCGATGTCGATGTGCACCAGTAACAGTGAAATGGTTTTGTGTGATATCGCGAGATGGAGTATTTGAAGATTATATTCCTTCTTGCAGAGGATACTGCAACACGTGTGACAAACTCCTTGTCATTACTAACTACATGGTACACAACTATGCGGCCTTTGTGTTGGCGGGAACATTGAACTACATGAGCGCGTCTTGTATTTGCTTGCGGTTAAATTGGATTGATAAACAAGTATGATTGACAGTGCATGTGTTAGGGACTTTGTCCGTTCAAAGTCCCGTTTTAAAATGCAATGTCCATAGTCGATTTTTAACTCGATGATTCTAAAATCAGAATTGTTCAGTATTGAAGTGCCAATATAATTATGACATTATGATATGTTGCATTCAATAATATAAGCCTACAATAATATAAGCCTACGTACACTTTACTTTTACTGTCACTAATATAATTATATAAACTTTTTCTTCACAATGTTATACTAGTATTTTGATGTAATAAATATCAGTATAATTTCGAGTTGCTTTCATCATGATTAATAACATGCTTTTATTTATCAAAAATCGACTATGGCAAAGTCTATGGTCTCGTCTCAGGGACAAAGAGATCACGTTATTTCGTTGCATATTAGATAAATTGATTTCATTCCTATAATGTACATGTTGTGCTATGATGTATGATTCTTTTGATGTGATTATATTCTCAAACCCTGTAATATATGATACCAGTAATATATACCATTAGTTTTGCTTTTGGAACAAAACATTTGTAAGACTTGAAGAGTTGAATATATGTGTTGAAAGAAGTTACCTTGCGTATTGAAGTTTTACTCTGCGTCTTGAAAACAAAAACTGAAGAAAAATCTAATTTTCTTGGGTTAGAAACGTCGAAGACGATAATGATCATGGGCAGATCGTAAAAACGTGTCATTTGATGATGAATGGAAACGCTGTGGTATCTTATATCGTCCAGGTGAGAAGTACAGCCGAACGCACTTTTCAATCGAAACAATCCACTTTTTGGAAGTCCCGCTAACCAGCCCACCCACATAAATCCTGCGTACGGCCTGCCCGGGGGAGGCACTTAACACAAATGCTCATACAGGTATGTTCCCCCGGAAACCCCCCCCCCCGTTTTGGATTTCGCAGCTCCAAAAGACCCCCTACATTTGACCAAAATAGAGCTCCGAAAGACCCTTGATTTTGATAATTTCAGCTCTAAAAGGCCCCAAAATTGCTCATTCCTCATATTTCTGTTTTTTTCAGGCGATTTTCATTCAAAAAGCCAAGAAAGAACCTTAGTTGATTTTGACTGTTCGCAGCTCCAAAAGCCCCCATTTTACTTGTTCACAGCCCGGTTGGCAGCTCCAAAAGACCCCCTTTACCGGTACGCCGTCAGCTCCCAGAGACCCACCACCTCAAAATTCCGGGGGAACATACCCACCAAATTTTTTTTGATGTGCCCCCAGGACGGCCTGCTTTTGAGTACTTCATTTAGTATTAACATAATAATTTAGTATTCATTTAACTGAAATCGTTTATGTAAATTAGTTGTTTTTTTCTGGCTTACATAGACTGCACCAGAAGTACAAATCACAAATTCTCAGTTTAGCGATTATATCATATAGTGACCCAGATATATCTAAACATTGAAATAGAAAGAGTAAAATTATACAGTATGCATTAGAATTATTGCAAATCCTTTCTTAGTAACAAATCGTATTCCAGTTTTGACAATATACTCGTATATACATTGTTCCTAATCAATCAAAACCACGAGCCCCGATTTTGCCTTCTGTAGCTTTTTGTTCAGTTTGTAAACTAAAATTGTAGGTTACTTAATATATATTCTGTTATACTTTTGCCTTTTTGTACTTGGCTGTCTACAATTACATATCAATTTGCAAGCGCTCTTTAGCAAAGTCATAGTTCATTGAATTTACAACCGTATGACAAAACAGGCGAAAAAATAGTAACTTTTTTGCTCAAGATTTGCTATTTAAAGAGAATATTATTGGCCATTGCTCATTTATATTGACTTTGATTTTGCCGATGATATAGCATTACTGTCAGAGAATATAGATCAAGCTAACAAGCTACTCAGCCAGGTGGATACATCAGTTGGAAAGGAAAAGTTGGACTGAGAATGAATGCGGGCAAAACCAAGTTCATGGCATTTAATCATAACAAAGGTATCACAATTAAGACAAACAGTGGAACACAGATTGAGGAGGTCCCAGATTTCAAGTACCTAGGAGCGTGGATGAAGAGCTCAGAAAAGGATGTAAAAATACGAAAAGCAGCAACCTGGAGAGCTTGTAATGGGATGGCCAATGTCTGGAATTCGTCACTCTCAGTAAAATTCAAACAGCGTCTATTTACAGCAACAGTGGAATCGGTACTGCTCTATGGGTGTGAGGCATGGACAGTCACTTCCAAACTGGCAAAGGAGCTGGATGGCTGCTATACCAGATTGTTGAGGTGAATGCGCAATGTCTACTGGAAACAACACATGACAAACAAAGAGCTGTATGGTGTCCTTCCAAAGTTATCGGATAAGATCAGAGAGAGAGAAGGACTCGGTTTGCTGGTCACTGCTATAGAAGCAAGACAGAACCTGTATCTCAACTGGTGCACTGGATTCTAAAGCATGGGAAAAGGAAACAAGGAAGGCCTGCCCTAACATATGGTCGACATTCTGAAACAAGACGCCGGACTTGAAACAACTGACATGGCAACAGCAATGCAAGACAGGAAGATATGGAAGGCCATCACAGTTCGAGGACACCACTCGACATAGGCAGGCAGGCAGGCAAATGAGGCTAGTATATGGACAATACAAATGTGCTCTTTCATTTAATGACATAAAATTTGAACAGTTGAGGTTTTGACTTTTAAACCCTACATTTTGGTCAAAATTGTGCTGGGATATGTCGTTTTCAACAGATTTACCACATTCGCCTTGCTATAAACATTGAATTGCGTTATCTGTTGACCTAATGAAAAAAGTGTTTTTAGCATGTTTATGGGGAAATGTTGGCTTTTGTTCGATATAAAAAATTCTGATTGGATGAAGGGAACACTTGAGGTCACATATTTCTATCAGTCAGTCTTTCAATGTCTGGAGCCAAATCGATACCAGAATAACTTAATCAACTGGGTATGCGCCATCATCATCCTTCGGCTGCGGAGCAGGCGACTACAAGTTGCCTCCAGCTACATCGGTCTTGAGCCATTGCTGATAGTTGACCTTGACTCAGCAGGCTGTCCATATCCCCCAAAAGACACTGGATGTATTTCCAGAACAAGGTTCGTTGCCGTCCGGGTTTCCTCTTGACATGAGTTGGGACATACAATGCATACTCTTTTACTGGCTCATCATCAGGCAAGCGGAGTATATGCCCTACAAATTTCAGTTCACGAGTCCTGGCTTTCTTAACAAATGGCGCTGTCTCTGTCATATTGTAGATGGTAGAATTTGGTACTCTGTCTACTCTCTTGATGTTCAGCATAATACGGTAGCAGGATGTGCCAAATGAGTTTATTTTATTTTCCATATTCTTAGAGATAACCCACGACTCACAGCCGTATAATAAAACTGTGACGCAGGTTGTGTGAAACAGTTTAACCTTGGTGGAAATTGGGATGGTAGGACTTTTTCACAGTTGTTCTAATTTCCAGAAGGCTGTCCAAGCAAGAGCTTTCCGTGTCTTCAGTCCAAGGTCTGCTGCCGCATTGGCGGTCATGGAGAGCTGAGACTGGGCCGTGGGGTGGAAGTCCCAAGAAGAGCAATATCATCAGTGTCATTATCATTATCAAGGTCATTTATCAATATGGCCGGATATCTTCTTGATCGACGGGGACAGGTAACAATTCCGGAATCTGGTCCAGACGACTTTCCCAAAAGGTAGTCAACAAGGATACGGTAATAAAGAGAAAGGGAGCCAATACATCGCCTTGCAGGACTCCTGTTGTTACATCGAAGGGTTCAGAGATGCCTCCGTCAACCATAACTGCACTGCTTGAATTACCTTTATGGCACTGACCAAAGTGCTTGGAATGCCGTAGTGACGTAATATTGAGAACATTACTGTTCTGTTGATGGAATTGAAGTCAACGAAGGTAACTGTCAAAGGGAGCTGGTATTCCTTAAAGCCTTCCATAATTCTTCTCAGAATATAGATCTGCTGTGCCAGCCACAGGGCTCTTTCTTACCAACCACTTTCTCTGCAATTTTTCTTACCGTTGTTTCAAAGGACTCATATCTTTCTTCCATCATGCTCAGTGCTTGGAATCGATTTGATAGCTCTAGTTGAAACTCTTCTCTTGTGCCTAGATCCTGCAACTTCCACCAATTGAACTTCGGTCGCTTGCATGGCTTTCCCTTGCTTATTCTCAAGTTACATGTAGTCACTAAGAGAATGCTGACAATGCGATGGTCAGAGTCAAGTTCTACTGAATTATAGGCACAGCAGTTCCGAAGAGAATTGACCCATGCACTTGCAGTTGATCAATATATGGTCCAGTTGATGTTTTGTTCCACTTGGGTGCATCCAAGTCCATTGGCGGCAACGTGGATGAGGGAATCTTGATTGTGCACGTCGAAGGTTGTATTCCTGGCCATTCACCATTGTCATTTGTGGAATCATGGAAACAGTACCTACCAACAATCAGGGGGTGAGTAGCATGGCTATCAATTCCAACTCCAAGAACTATATGGATGTTGTGTTTCTTTACTTGGTCCAGATGGTCTAGGAGAGAGGTATAGAAGTCTTCCTTTGCTGCAGATGTACCCCAGAATGATATTACGGTAGGTAATCACCCCTGGGATCAGGCGCTATACCCTATACTAACATGACTAAGGACAAAACCCATTGTCCTAGACAAAACCTGATGTTAACCATCCTACCAAGCCAACTAGTTTGACTCACCTATCCTTGCTAACTGGATTGTGAAATGAAAAACAAAAAATTATAGCAAGAAAAGATTATAGAAAGAGTGAGAGGTGAAAGATAGAGATGTGTACGTTGGGGAGCACCCCCACAAAGATAAAAGATAAATCCACGAGGGAAAAATCCAGCTTCTGCACCTTTGGTGCAGGTGCTGGCAAAGGGTTATTTTCAGCTCCTCGACACTGTGTCCCAGTGACTCTCCATTGCGCTACCAGGTATGTGTTGGATGGAATATTGTCCAGGTGCAACAATGCATTTATCTTATCGTTATCAATGAGTGAGTTTATACTGGCTGTATCTGGAAAGATGATACTGCCTGTGTGGCGTACCGTGGCCGCTCATACCAAGGGGGCCGCAAAAAGGTAAATTTTGCAGCCTCCTTCATTTTTTTCATCAACAGCCCAAAAAGGTTGACCCAATTTTTTTTAGCCAGGACGCTTCTCAAGAATAATAATAATAATAAAATAATAAGGGGGGGGGGGGCCAATCATTTTTTTTTTCATTAGTAACTACATTCGCAGTATTATACAACACCACCTCTATCTCTATTTAGCGACGACCAAAAGCAAAATTTTTAGGCTTATAGTTTCAGCCCGGAGTTTCAATCGTTTCACAATTTTTAAAACCTTTTCAATAACTTGGAAAAAGCCCTAAATCTTCTTACCGCCCATTTAATAATAATAACGTCCACATGCAAGACATCGAAATATCGAGGGTTGAGAACCAGAAAGCCTCAACTCACGTTTTATACCGGTAATCATTTTCAGATTTTGATAAACACCAACACCCACAGTTTCTTAAAACCAGAAAGCTTTAGCCCAATCGAAGTTCACATTGCAGATAGAGCATAATTCTACTTTGCCATATCTCAAAATAGCAAATTGCAGTTAACCAGAAACCCTCAACTCTTAGTTTTACCTCAAATCCTTAAAAGGCTTTCTGTCCGTAACTGAATTTGGTCAAACACTAAGGCTTCCTGGTTATATTACAGAACTGTATATACAATATAATTTAATGGGCATTGGCTTAAAGAGATTATAATAACACATTCCACCCATTCTTAACAACATTGGAAATTAGAAGCCGTAACTCAAATATTGTATTATCTTATATTACCATAGCGATAGGTGAAAACAATTTCTGAATGTATTGTCCTGCACTATAAAAGTAGGCTTCACTCATCACCTGTCATGTGCATGCGAGCACAGATATCTGTGATGCGAGTGACACGCATGGAATCTGCATAATGTGAAAATGAAACTTGTAATTAATGTTTGTCCTCCGTTTGTTTGTGTTTTACAACTTGCCTGTCAGCATATCAACTTGCCATTACATTTTTGATCGGAAACCAATCAGTCAAGTTTTTCATAAAATACCTCTAATGGTAATGGTCAAAAATCATAGCTTAAAGGGTCACAGATTTCACTCACTTTTTTCTCAAGAGTATTCGACTCCCAATTTTCCAGGAGTCTAAAAACAATGACAAGATAAAAAAACCAAAACAATTACATGTATACTGCGCCAATAAAGTATCCTTACACTTGGAAAAATAATCACAATTTCAAAACTGCACAATATTGGGTTAAATTTGTTTTTTTCATAGATGCACTATCTAATCCTGCACATTATGACACCACATTCAATCCAATGTGACTTCAAGAAGTAAAGTTACAAGCAATTGAATAGACGCTGGTCCAGTTTTAAAAGTGACAAACTCGCCTATACAAGGCGCAAAAAGATTCCAGCAAGCAAAACAAAGAGACAACACAAGTTTCTTCAATGAAGCGTTATTTATTTCAGTTTTACTTCTCTGTACTTTTCATAACTTTCATTTTATTTGTCAGTTCTTTTGTTTCAGTTTTCTTTTGTTCCTTTTGTTTTAAATTACAGCCAAACGCATAAATTAGCCATTCACCCCTCTCAAACCAGATGTCTAGTCTGTGGAGTTTTGAATAGGCCAGTTTGGCACTTTCGAAACTGGACCTTCGTCTAATCAAATGCTTGTAACTTTGCTACTTGAAGTCACATTGGATTCAATGTGGTGTCATAATGTGCATGATTAGCTAATGCATCTATTAAAATAACAAATTTACCCCAATATTGTTCAGTTTGGGAATTGTGATTATTTTTCCAAGTGTAAGGATATTTTATTGGTGCAGTATACTTGTACTGCATGACTATTAGTTTATCACTTACCTGATTTTGTGGGGTAAATGGTCCAAATGTATTTAGTAATGAACTTTTTAATTTCTATTTTTTTAATACTTTTTGCACTCCAAAAATTGCGTTATATCACATCATTAGGGAACAACACAAAGTTCGATGAAGCCCTATAGGGAGGGAGGGGTCAAAAAGTCTGATTACGTTTGTAAAGAAGTAGTTAAAACATCGGTCAAAGTTGATCTTTTTTTAAGGATTTAAAATATAATTGTAAAATTTTAGTATTTTCTGAAGTACGATATTGACATTTTACAGTGGTTGCTGCAAAATGATTTCCAATAAATATAGAGTGCAGTACTCGCAACCTGCAACTTCATTTTTTTAAGCAGATGTACCGCACTTTGATTCTTTTTTTTTGTTGAAAATCCATTAAGTCCTAATTTTTAATGAAGAAAAATATTTCAAAATAAAAATAGAATTATTGTTTCTTAAACGTGATCAATATCCTAGCAATGTCGCACCCCTCCACATCCCCATCGACCGTAGCGAGGTCCCTGTGCCCAATGAATACGGTTGGAATTTTCGATATTTGACACTTACGTTAGAGGGATGGTGGGAGGGGGTTAGCCTTCTAACGAAAGGACGTTCGTTAGGGCTTCATCGAACTTTTGGGTTGTTCTCTTAGTTATTTATCTCCATCAATATTTGATGTGGTGGTTAAGTGAACAAAACAAAACAACCCAAATAGACAAATTTACATTGGATTCCTATGCACGGACCACTTAACCCCAGGCATGGGGTACATGATCCATTTGGAATTCAATAATTGAATTGCAAATGGACCACCATTTGTAATTGATTAATTTCTAATTAAAACAATTCGTTTAATGGGTGAAATTTTGCTAAAAAATGTTCTTTACAATCAACGGCAAAGACCTTCCAGGTTTATTCTGTGATCCAATGGACAACTTGCCTCACTCTTCCCTGAACTACTTCCACAAAGTGCACATCGAACCAAATGCATGTTTAATTACAAAATAACAGAGATCCTGTTACCATGGTTACATGGTAAGAAAATCTATCAATGATACTTGGTAATCATCTCAAATTTCATTAAATAACATAAAATTGTTATTTGAAACAGACAGTAACTCTGGCTTATTATTTTGGGGTATGTATTTTGCCATGAATTATGGTACAGAAAATAAATTTGTTCCTAGTATTAAAATCGGGGAAATTCTGAAAAGTGATCCAACTTGGTCGATTATCTAGTGTTTTTGCCATTCACACTGCAAACACAGATTCTTAAACTGTTTTAAAAAAGACACCACTCCAACCCAATCCCCCCCCCCCCAAGTAATAATCTATAATACAAAGAGAATATCAGTCCTATTTTTAACAACTTTTTATTTCAATAATTTTTTAATCAACACCAGTTTATTGTGTATTGTATTAAATTTGGATATTATTGCAAAGTGTTACTGGTACACAACACTATTCCGTCTTGTAAGCTTCTGCTGTCGTTTTTTTCAATGACGTCTTTCTCTCGAAGTAGAACCATAGGCCTATATAGTATGTTCAGAAAATAATTCAGACCATTATAAATAAACTTGCAATGAATGCCTGAAGAGAATATTTAGAACCAAACCCTTTGTATGACTGAAACCAATTTCTCTGAGTTGTAATCTCAGGATAAGAGCTGATTAATCTAGTAGAGATCAAAGGATGATTTGTAACGGATTATTCCAGATAAATTCAGCACCCCCACTGGTAGAAGACAGCCAGAATTAGAGGTGAAATGGACAGTAAAAACTCCCTATTGAAGACACAGCAGACATTTGTATTTCAGTATGTCTAGCAATAATACCTTTTCTTTAAATTAATTTACTGCTTCTTTCCCTGCTTTATCATAACTTTAAGAAAAGTGAAATTTCACAAAATGCTATATGCTTCAGATGAATATGAGCTGAATTGCTTTCAACTGGAATTGTTCATCTCTGGACATGTCCGGTGAATCATCTGGGATACATGTAGCCAAATATTGATGTTACAACACTCAAATATTGACAAATCTGTGAGTAACATGCATACATCAAAATCATCATATCAGGTAATTTTTTGAGAGTAAAATGTGTGTGCCTGTTTTTGAAACGATTTGCGCAATTCTTACCAAAAGTTTGAATTATGCAATATAAAATATTTATTTATAAAATACTTTTTTTCTTCTATATTTTCTTGCAATTTTTTACGACGGCCTATTTTCTATACTTTTTTTTGACATGAATTGTGTTGCAGATCATTATGGATTCTTTGATTCTAGTGAAAACTTCAGGTTTTTGGAAAATGAGTACTTGAAAAATGGTTAATTTGGGAAAATCAAAAAATTCGTGGTCGGAACTAAAATGCGCAATTATACCCAAAATGTGCACATTTCTGTGTTTTTTTGCGCATTGGGCATTTTCCCCGTCCTTAGATAATTGACATAATAATAGGTTTACAACATGTACCTAATCAATAACTGGAAAAACCTGTATGCTTATTTATATGATTATTTCTCATGATAAGTAACTAAAAGACCAATTCAAATTCAATTTCTTTTATGAATTTATTTCCTCAATGATTTCAATATAAACAAAAGCGGTGAATTTACATTAATGACTCATGCATACTTGATAATTTTGTTTTTAAAGAATTCAAGAAATAAATAAAATACACAACAATTAAAAATAAAACTCCAAAAGCAAACAGAACAAAATAAAAATTGAATCATGACATTCCAATGAACCCTGTTTTTGGAAAGAAAGCTAAACTAAAAACATGACTATTCTATAATATATATATTCATATATCTCATAATGAATGACTTCTTTGTTAATATACAGTATGTACACAAAATATATTTTAAAATACTCCATGACACTCACTTGCTCAGAACCACAGTATGAACAACAGAGAAAGCAACCTCTTATTGTCAAAGGTTCATTACTCTGTGTCTACCCCTATGTCAAAAATATGGTTCACTATGTCAAATATGAAATAAGCTTAGCAAAGGTTATGGTCAGGGTAAGGTTTGACATAACGAACCTATTTTATATTTGACATAGCAAACCTTATTTGTCCACAAAAGTGAACCTTCCTACATAACTGTAAATTACTGAACTAAAAATATGTCTTAAAATGATTCAGTAGCCATTCATGATATTTTGAAGTGTTGATAACAATAATATCCCTTTTCCCATACACAAGATTGATGCCATTGTGGTAAATACCGGGTACTAATCAGTTGGAGACAGTCTTTATATTCCAAAGGTTCATCATTCAAAATTGAAAATTCTCAACCCACATGTATTTCAGAATTATGTATTGAGGTAAATGAAAGAAAGGTTCATAAATTTACAAACCTTTCAGAATTTGATTTCATTTTGAATACCAACCCTTTGGGATGATTGGACCACTACAACAGAGGCACTTGCATCAACTCAATGAATCCATTTACATTACTATCCAATCAACAATTTGCAGTGTTAAGTTTGGAATTGTCACCTGTTTGAAGTACCTCTACTGCACCCCAGTCAAAACACAAAATTACAACAAATTCTTTGTTGATCCAACCATGATTTCCTTTCCCCTACACTAATTACTTAAAATACTGTAGTGATATTGGGAACATCATTTATAAGATAACTTAATCCACATGGTCTTATGAAGTACCCTGAAAGTTAATGTAAAATACCCAGCAAAAACATTTGCTATAAGTTATAATGAATGTCAAAAACATTTGTAAACACCAAGGAGTTTAAAAAGCACCTGATGATTCCATTTATGGGAATATCACTGCACATGTTCTACACTGTATAGATGATTCCATTTATGGGAATATCATTGCATATGTTCTACACTGTATAGCAAGTTAAAAGAATCGTTTCCAATGTTTTAACATGTGTCACCCGACATATTTTACCATGTTTACTACTTTACTCGAAGCACCTGTATATTTAACACCAAAGTGATCTGAAGAATTTTACGAAACTACCTCATTTTCAAACCTTTCCATGGATTCAAATATCAATTGATGATCTGTATTCGGAGTGCTAATCACTGCATCATTAGCGCATGAGGCGTCTGTTGTCATTGGGGGATATTTGACTCCATGGAACGGATTGAAAATGAAATAGTTTCATATGTGATAGCTAATCTATTCCACAACCACACAGTTCTTTCAGGGACACCCTGTACAAGAGGAAATTTGATGGATACACTTTACATTATCTTGTTCTGACAATATATATCACCTCTCCTTAACAAAGCTTCACCATTCTACAGCTCTGCTTTACTACATTTCAAAGTACATGTATAGTGTTAATGTATATTTACAATGAAATATGATTGAATGATTACAATATGCTCTTATAAATCGTAACTGGTTTAGACTGGACTTGGTTAATATAGCTACCAATTGTGATGAACACATACACTTATACAATGGAAATCATCTACATTCGGCACTGCAAATTAAATGTCAAGTCTTGGTACTACATTTTTTCCCCAAGATGATACCAATATTGTCACAAATTTGAGTGTTCACTTGGTGTTATTTTACATAATCGCTATGTACTCTAGTCAAGTGAAAGTTAAGAGACCTGTACTAACCAGAAATATTATTTTAATCATTAGAAATAGTAGTATTGAATGCATAATTCATAGGACAGTTGTTAAAGTGGAACTTTCATTGTCGACAATCGTCAAATGATCCCAAGATTCAACGACAAATTGTTGACAAAGCAATACATCACTAAGTCCAAATATCAAGTTTCAGAGCTCATGTTATGTGTCGTTTATTTGCATCAAAATATTATTAATCCACCATAACATTGTCATCTTATGCTGATCTTAAGCTTATCTCTAATATTTTTAATGACAAACTCTTGTTGACAATTAGTCCATGCTTGCTGAATCAGGAAAATTACTTTGTCAACAATATTGTCAACAACAGCCCTAATAATTTATGCATTTATAAGAATGAGGTAGCTATAGAATTGGGAATATTGTTGTGACAAATTTGATCAATAATTCATTTTAATCACTGATTAAGCAAAGTTAAAAGATATTTTTTTCCAAAATAAATTAGTTTTTTGTTTTATAAAAAACTTTGTGCTGTTTTTGTTATAAATATGGTATGTTTAAGGCAGATATAAAGTGGACTATATTGTATTTACTGTTTACATCAATTGTATATTCCTTGAAAAGTTGTATGTGTTAAGAATGAATGGAATTTACAGGATATCATATCTCTAACATGCATATTAGATCTTGTATACATTCATGTATGTATCAAAATCTGAACTTACAATACAAACATCAAAAGGTCACCACCAATATCATCTGTTCAGTATCACTGTTTGTGCAGTAGACAGACTCTTGTTTTTCATCATTACAACAATACACACACGTGAATTTAAAACGGGAAAACTTGTATTAAAACAGACACTTAGGTTAATGCACATTTGACACAGCATTCAATGCAGACAAAGGGTGTCCTGCATAAGAGTCTCTGCTAAGCATGTGCCCATGATGTTATGACATACCTGTGCCAGTGCAGTTAATTTCACTATACTGAACTGGTAACTCTACAATGCTTCACAATCCTCTACATATAGAGTACTGAAGTGTGACGTCATAAAATTTTCTTTTTTGCATTTCAGCATTTTCATGACCATATTTCAGTAGAATATGATGAAAAACATCCACAGTCCAAGTTTGATATAAAATTGGATCGGTTTAGCCCATATTTATTAATCGAGCTATGAGTTTTAAAATATTGGATGAGGCGTAGTGAGTCAATATTTTAAAAACTCATAGCGAGACCAATAAATATTAGCGTAAAGCATCAATTTTATCATTATTATTTTGGATCAATATTATCACAACTTGGATCCATCAAAACATAATAATGGTGAGAATCGGATCATGAGGGCCGAGATATGGCGCATGAATACCTAATTAGTCCCATTGAAATCAGTGTAAATTGGCCTGGTTCCAAAGCAGTTATGAACCAGGCCAATTCACACTGATTTCAATAGAATTAGGTATTCATGCTATATCTCGGCCCTCATGATCCATTCCCACCAAATTTGACTGTGGATCTTTTCATCATGCTCCAACGAAACATGGTATTCAAAACGCTGAAATGCAAAAAAAGTTTTCTGTGACGTCATCACTTCGGTACTCTATTGGATTGACTCTATCAAGCATGTACAATGACACTATGCATTTATAACTATATATCCTCCAGGAAAACATTGGACACCCCTTCACCACACCTTTATTTGGGGTTTTGTATAAAACAAGGGAGCAAGCAACAAAATTGCTTGCTATACCATTTTTCACCCTGTTGTGACAGTGACATCAATACATTGATGCAGCTGTTTCGCTTGCGGCATCTTTAATTTTGTGTATGTGTACACCTGACAGCCCTTTGAGCGAGTGCTAGCAATTTGAAGCTGCACCCAATGAAATGCGCACTGACGTCACTGCCACATCAAGGTGAAAAATGGTATGGTCCTATAACAAACATTATGGATTCTGACAAAAGTTACAAAATACCACTTATAGTGTCATTCATACAAACATACTGATAAAGGATTACACATTTGACAAGCTAGCAATTGATTTGTCATCTCCTCTAATTGACTACAACAACCATTTCTCTGTAAGAAAGCTATTTAACTTTGTTCAAATAACAAATAATATTCCAGACTTGAAGAAAACAAACAAACTTGCAACTGATTATAACTATAATACATATTACATAATTTATGTACATAATTATTACTCTTGATTTCATAGGCAACTAAATAAAAACAGTATCATCTAGAATTATAATTCATAATTATTTGTCACACTGATCTGATCACATTAATTTTAACAAAATTTGACATGTATATTGTCATTGATAGAAATCATTATCAAAGTGGTTTTAATTTACATATTTACAGAAATATTGAAAATTGTTATTGTGAAATGACATTATATATTTATTATTCATTACAAGTATGGTTATTACATATTTCTAAGCAAACAAAATATAAACTTGAGAATAGTGTCCCTAGTTACCCATTGAAATCTTCAGCACCAAATTAAGACAGTGTGCCTCCATTCTTATTAATTCAGTTGTACAACGCCATCTAGTTATTGGCTTTAAAGTGACATTCAGACATTTTCAATTGAAAAAGAGGAACCCATTTGCCAAACTATTCCATGACTTTATTCATTATCATGTCAATTTGACAATGTTCTACCAAACAGCCATGCGCTTGCCTCATCAGTAATGACTGACACCCATTATTCTTGTCCCTGATTACAGTCAAGTTGACATTTCTTTTCTATTATTAATTTTATGAAACTTTCCAGCTTATTCAATGTAATTCTGAATAGCTAGCTAATTGCAAAGTAAAACACGGTGGTTTGTCAACCCACAAGTCTCGTCTGCTTTTGGAACCGCCTGCTTATAAATGTGATGGAAAAAAAAAATGTAAAAAATGACTGCTAAGTGTGAGAATGTGTAATTGCAGCCAAAAATATCTGAATGTCCCTTTAAAAACACACATCTGTCATTTTAAAAGTTCAATTCTGCGTAGGGCTACATGGATTCCTATGTGTTATTGAGACATAATTGCAGCATTAATTGTATGTTTTTATTGATTGAAAGAACTACCACAAAGGGTTTTAAAAGACAAAATGTTTTTAAAACAAAACAAAATATAAGGAAAAATATACATTTTTTTTTGGTTTTGGTACAGATGTGCATAAAGGATATAGGTGGTCTATTATTATATTAACAATGAATATAAGGCATAGAGAGAGTCCCAAAAATCTTCCATACAGTGACAATTTGAACTTCTTACTATGTACAGTTATTGGCCACAAACAATGGAGTTTCGATGGATCATTATTATAGTGACTTGATAACATACTATCAAAAACAGTGTTTCACTTCAGTGCTTTTCTTTAATGTATGACATTTTTAATAAAGCCAGGTCCTGTGAACGATTTGCAGACATAATTGTGCATCAAACACCATTTACAACCATTCAAGTAACTTTATTTCCTTCCATTCTGCACGTGTGTAAAATATAATGATTGACTTTAGCACACATACTGCCAAAGTTGTGTTCCCTGCAAGGCAATGTTATATCAGTTGTAAAGGTTTTTTTTTATAATTTTTTAAATTATCATATCTTTCATATGGTTTAAATGCTAGATAAAGCAAGGACTGCATTTTGGAAACTGTTTAATGAGGGTGTCACTCTTTATACATTACATTTTCAAATCACCTTTAACAAAACAAATTATAAAAGTGAAAAATCAAGTTAATCAAGGTGAAAATTTGAGTTAAGGACAAATTTATTAGTTTCAAAAGATGTTTTTCATACCAATTCTAAAGTAATTGTTGAACCGTGATAACTAACACACAGCATACATTATTTATAGATGTGAAACTCTAAGCATGACATGATTTTACTGGCTTTTGTCCTTTTTATCCTTGCTATTTGGGTAGAAGTTCAAACTATCCAAAACAATACACAAGGAAGTTGCAGCAGTCAGTCACATGTGTTAAACAAAGGTCAAAGGTTAAAAATACAGGGGATACATAAACTATCTGATTTTGCATTTGTATTTTGATCAGGAGTGAAACTGAATATTAAACTACTGTTTTGGTGAGGTAGGTGGTGGTCAATTTTGTATATCTGAATCCCTCCCAGTAAGCACTAATCTTTAGAGGTAGTTTACATAAAAACAGGTGGGTGACAAGTGTTTTTTTTTATCTATTGTGGGTGACAAGTGTTTTTTTTTATCTATTGTGGGTGACAAGTGTTTTTTTTATCTATTGTATCATGTGTGTTATTTTATACTGCAAACTTGTGACTATTGCTCCTAACCTGACCAAATCTGCATTCGCTGTAGCTGTGTGGTGCAATTGACCTTCTCAGATAGCCAAAATTATATGCATCTTCCTTTGGACAGGTTTTAGGCCTCATTTTGGCCCATTTGCTATTAAAATGTTTGCTCACATTTGTCCCAGTTAAGTTATATTTAGTAGCAGGTCAGTGGGACATGCAGAAATTAAAAATGGGCAACAAAATTTCAAAACTAAATGAATGAAATGAAAATTTTGATAGATTTATGTAGCTGTTCAGACAAGGATTGTACCGCTGACAGCAAACAAGTGCGAGCAAAAGAATAACTTACTTTGCTATTTTCAAGACAATAGCACATTGTAATTTGCTTTATCAGTTTGCCCGAATAGGGAATGAGTTAGTACAACAATGTTGAGGGCATATGACTGAATTTCAAGTTGAAACAGTTATGTTACTTGTAGTATTCAAAGATTTTCTCCCTTTTAACAGCAACATTCCAGCAAAATCTGTTTTCCATTATACATAGTAAAAGGATAATATAACTAGAGTTTTACATAAAGACAAGCAGAATTAACATATCTTTTCAAATACATGTCTACAGTTCAAAGCCTGCATTCGTCTATACTGGTGACAATTTTTTAATGACTTCCAGATTATAACACAGGCACTATGGGCTATTCCATTTCACACTATACTACCCCTGTGAAAGATTTTGGAAATATCTTATGGGGTGGGAGGTGTGAAGTTCACATAAAATTAATACATTAGGCAGCTCCATTTGAATTTCATACATCCTCAGAAAGATTCAACCTGAATATTCCAGAGGGAGGGAGTTTCAAAAAATAGAGTTGGCTAATGTGCCAATTCCATTTGAAATTCATACTCCCCCTGTGGAAGATATTTGCCAAATATTTCACAGGGGGAGTGTGGACTATAGAATAGCCCAATGTTTGCAACTTCACACAATATTGACTCCAGTGATAAGACCAAGCCATAATTGTTGACCCCCTCATTATGTACTTAAACCCTTTATCAACTCAATGACCAACAATCTGATGACTCCCTTCCTCCCACAAGGCAGACTTTACTGTCTACGTTTAGAGTCAAGTTACCATGGCAACCATTCTTTTGTACCACTACAACAGGAGGAGAGTCATATGTATTTGCCTATTTAGGCATTCTTATTTATCTGTTTATGTGAGGTGTTTGGGGAATTTGACTAAAATTAACTTTTGGGTGGTGTGTCTGGAATCATATTACAAACATTACCTACTTCCGATCCACAATAATACAGCACTAATTTTTAGGCATGAAAAAAAATTATCCTGTTTTGCCAAAAAAAAAAAAAAAAAAACATCTCTCAATCATAACCCTTTAGTTGGGCCTAAGTAGGGGTTCATTTATATATTTTCATGACTAAATGGTTGTTTCCACCCGAGGGCTGCTTGCGGCCCATTCATATAAACCAGAACATTTGGTGATTCATGTGTTTTAGAGGGTGTTTTTTGTATGGTGTGACAATCAAGCCTAAAGACTAGTATGAAGACTCACTTTAGTGTGCATTCTGATTTTTTGCAAAGGTGCTTCATATTCTCCTTTATAATCAATTATTTAACTAAAGACAAAAGGGTAAAATTAAGAATGATATCTTAGCCTTAACACATGGTTTTGAATGTACAGACTTGGGTCTGTCACTTTTATCAGTGACAGTTATTATTAGAAAACATGCAAACTATGGGTTTCTGTTTTGTTTTTCCCAGTTAAGTGGAACTAAAGGTTTAGGATTGAGTCATGTTTCATCTGGCGTAACAAGGTACTACTTTTTTTACATCCAAAAAATTAGTACTGCATTATAACTACTCTTACAAAAATACAAGTCTCTTTTAAAATATACAATGGACATATGAATCTTAAAAGGGATCTGTTACGAAATTTGAATATTGAATTTACAATTTGGTAGTTCTAGTAGATAAAAACAATCCCCATTCCCCCATTATTTGTTTATTTTTTGACTTGTGACTTGTGCACCAGAAAGCACTGTTAAGCTGGGGGGATTACATGTATTCACTTGGAATCTCTTTGAAAGATTCAAGTGCTACCTTTCATGATTTAGTACAAGGGTCATTCAAAATACTCTACTTCGCTCTTATAAATTGTACATAGTAGCTTCTTCAAACTCAGCATGATTATA
Organism: Amphiura filiformis; assembly: GCF_039555335.1. Lineage (NCBI taxonomy): Eukaryota > Metazoa > Echinodermata > Ophiuroidea > Amphilepidida > Amphiuridae > Amphiura > Amphiura filiformis. Next base: position 34,749,048 of record NC_092628.1, read on the forward strand.
CATTGGCATGTTACCTACAGATGAGGGCAAATGTATATTGATACCATTTCCGGATTTTTGTAGGTAACTTGAGAACCAAAATAAGATTTGATACACCGGAAACGGTAAAAAATCATTAATCATTTACATGAAAATATGTGTGTATCACTCCTGCGAGATAAGCTAGATAGATACACAGGTGTTATGATTATGCTAACAGTCAACTTAAGCCAACTGAAATGACCAAATGGAATTTTATGGTCGCTTCTACTACAGATTTTCTTCATTTCTGCGACACCGAAACTTGATTCGCCTACACCAAATAGAAAAAGATATTAAAACAAAATTTTCGCACATGCTATAAAAGACCCTACTTTAGAATCATGGAAAATATGGAAGTACTACTATATGCAGAAGCTGAGGTATGAGGATGGAGGCAGAACTATTTGAATGATCCTCGTACTATGAATTTATGGGGGTATGGGAGGGGATATTTGACCAAGTTACAAAATCCCCTGAAGAGACCCCAATGTCCCATTATTGCTAGACTCCTCTGGAAATTACAAAGTAAAAGTTTGGAAAATACATTCTTTAATTAAATGACAGATATGATGTAACCATCTTTACTTCGTCATAGTTGACAACTTACATGTAGAATTGTGTACATTTACCAGCTCAAAAGCCTACATCCTACAACTATAATTATTTGGAATCATTGAATACATTATACCAATACTGGCTTGCTCCTGAGGGAAAAAAAGTCAATAATCATTTTATTGGGGGTGGGCAGAAGAGAATACCAATAAAGTTTGCCACAGTTCATGAAGTTTGTAGTTTCGAGGGAACTTGGGCGGCCCATACCTATTTATCCGTGTGCAGCCTTCCCCAGTGAAGCTGCAGCTTACTGCAGCCATATTTCTTATGCTCTCACTGAATGAGGGATTATTGCACACTGGTAATTAGGTATGGGCCCTTAAAGCCATAATGTACAATCTTATATGAATTCTTTTTTTCAAACTTTGATTTTTTGGCATATTTGTAATGTTTACATGTGTCCCAACTTACACTTAAATGGAATCAGGGCCAAATTTGTTGTGTTTGTAGGTCAACAGAGCAATTTTGACATTAAGTCATAATTATGGCTTTATGTCCGTCATAGAACTCTCATGTTAAACGACCAAAATAGCCAGTGGGGTTTCTTTCACTTTACCATGTTATTTAAGCCTAACATAGACATGAAAGCCTTCCCGGCAGGTTATTACTAATATTGCAGCATTCTGGGTAAAGAATATTTGACAGAAAATTTGACAGAAATCGTACATTATGGCTTTAAATTCAAACAGGTTCACATATATTCATCATATTCTAAGCCCTCAAATCGATGCAAATCTATTTTGAGACATATTAATGATCATTATAACTGTCATGTACTTCCATCTCAAAGAGGGGTTGAATAGCACATACCCTGTAGTAACATGTTGAATCACATAGAGGAATACAGCTATGTACAATTCACAAACTGACTTCTGAACTGTGTCTATGAAGGCACATATTTACTGTTTTATTGAAATAAATTGTGTTCCGAAACAACACAATTCTATAACACAAACAAAATGAGATGAATAACAAACAAATCAAAACAAGAAACCAAACAGTTTTAGAACAGTGTAAATTTCAACATGATAACATGTGGTTCACACTTCACTTCAAGATGTTAAATATTTGATATTATATTCAATGTAGTCAATCTATCGCTGGTATTTGCTCTGTTAACCAAATCCTCATCCTGCTTGCAGCCATTACTTAATGTTAATGAAATTCAATCTACCTTTCATTGTCGACTTGAACCACTTCACCTTACCTTTCCATTTACAACATGAATATGGCCTACAAGCCGTCCGTCACCTTATGGGATATTCATCCTCTCATGCAGAATTTGAAGATTGTCATGGTTCAGCTACAAGGCTCCTCAGTTCTGCTCCACTTTCTCATGTTTCACATAGAATGCTTTCAAAATTGTGTTAGTGGTGTAACACAAATATCTCCTTGGCCAGGTGCGCTGTCATGCCATTTATTGCTAGGAATACAATCCATCGTCATGGTTACTTGCCTTTAGAGATCTATCAGTCCAATATCATCATTTACTAGCACATCTGCCGATACATGCAATACTTGGCCACATTCAAAGACCACATCAAGTTTCTTATGATAAGTGTCGATATTGTCACCATACCAACTTGTAGTTACGGTAACCAGTCTGATGCTATAGAGCAGTGGTATCGTCCAGTACTTTGGCGGCAACTTTGATCATGTTTGCCACATGGGGTAAGTGTTTTCTGAATTCAGCATTATCTCCTGTAACATTTGCTGTAAATAATGTGTTGGCAAGCATTGGAAATGCCACTCCTTTATACGGATGCCCTACACTTGGACCATATATCACATGTCTGCAAAGAATAAGAAAACAATGTTAGTATATGATCATGTACATGGGGTGACAAAAGGTTCACACAGTCATGACTGTTTCTGAATGAAGATATCTCAGGCACAAATTTTCCCCATACATCAGTTTATATATCCCACCACAGTTGTGACTTGTTTGTGTCCATAGAGGTTGTGCATATGACGTATCATACCGTAAATATGGCGGAGTACTCAAATGCATTCAACAAAAGCATGATTGCAATCTACCGCGACAGTTCGTCTCATACACATAACAAATGCACTACGATCAAATAGGTTGACGACAACGTTTGATTGAATGCACTGCACTGCGCCATGAATACGGTGAAGGACACCGGTTCAAATCCTTTGTTTGGAGCCAATCAATAAATTTTGTGTTATTTTGTAAAGTTAAAAGATCAAAGTGACGGTTATGGATTCCTCGGTTCCAAAGGCAAAATGTTTAGATTTTTCACAATGCCCTCCAAATAACCGATGCGCAGTTATAAACCTCTAAATGACGCATCATAAAATCCATTACACTAAAATGACTTATGATTGGAATCTTTGTAAGTAATATATACCACACGGACATTTCGACAAGTTATGACGAGTAACAGGGTATTCATAAATTACTTTAATTAAAAGGTAAATGCATGGTAATTTGTATTATGCCCTTAACTGAGCCTAAATAATATTGTTATCCTGAAATGCTATACACCTGATAACTAGAAACTCACCTTAATTGTTGTTCTTGCAGAGTCATTCCTCCATGGCTAAGAAAAGCTCTCTCAACAGCCATTAATTTATCATTCACATCTCGCAATTCAAATGGTCTGAAATGAACAGCAAATGCATTATGTAAAAAACACCTTCTAAACTAGGGCAAAACTTCCTCTTACATTTCTATATATTAAATAAAAAAACAAAACATCTGTCACACTGGAATCTAAATTTCTTTCAAAACACTAAAACCAGGTCAGCATTTAAAAGTGGGCTAGTGGGTTCTACATATATAAAACCATGTACACATTTAATACACATATTCATATGAAGTGGGTAACTCTGTTTTGCACTTTGCGCACCTCTTCTTGCACTCTATTTGTAAGTGTGTGTCAATGCATATCTATATCAACACATGGTACTCTAGCTCAACATGTCAAGGGACACATTTCGGAATTGATGCTTTTAAATCTTAAATTATTTGTTCGCTTGGTAAAATTGGTACATGTACACTGATATAGAGCCTGTAAATATGCTGATCATCTTAATGTGGTAACAGCATCTAGTTGTCATGATTATGTAAAATCCAACAATGATTGAATTTACTACTCACATTGATACATTAACTCTGTCCACCACAAGCTGAAATTTGTGTGCTGCTTCATCAAATTCTGTTGCTGCTGCTGTTACAGAACCTGAAATAAATAGCAAAAATGGCATACCAAAATCAACACCAATGATAATTTAGGTTAAACGGCTACTGGCACATCAGGATTTATTCATGTTAAAAGAAGCAAGCTTTTATTTGCAAAACAAAATCATGATGATTGAAAGTATCCAGTCAACAGCACTAATCCTAGTCTATCGATATTGTATACAAAAACAGATATTGCCAAAAGTTGTCATGTTCTACTCTTCTTCCCTTTAGTATGAGGACAGATCATAACATTAATTCAATCAATTCACGTTTCACTTATACAGATGGTTGTGAACTGATCAAGTTGTAGTGTATAATTGGTTTTGGTTCATGGTGGCCCAGGTTACTGGTGCAAGTATCCAATTCTTTTTTTTTTTTGCAACCAGGATCAACTTTCCCAATTTCTTTTGGACTTGAGCTGGCTCAATTTACACAATGATCTGCAAGGCTTTGAAACATGTGTCGCACATTGTGTATTGCAATACAACTGGGCTGGGGATGTCTCAATCGACATTTAATTGTCAAACTGAGCACCAAAATGACGGATATTTGTGTGTGTACAATACACTTTACACAGTACGAAATATGCCCGTCATCTAAGGTCGATCGATATATTTACTGCACAAAAGTGGATGTATCTCTTTAATGTATTTGGCATGCAACTTTCTGCGACATACTGGAGACAAAGCAAAAGGCGGTGCTCGTATGCAGCTAGATTCATGAAAAGTTTGTACATGGTAATCAAATAATACAATATCTTCTCAGCTGATCCCAATAATTATATACATGGCACTCGAGCAAAATGTCCATGGACATTTCTTTTTAACAGTACAACTGGTTGAGATACACACACAGAAAATGACTTACTTAAATCAGCATCATATTTTATGCCAAGTTCAGAAGCATATCTTATTACTTCATCTGCATAATAGTCTACTACGACAGGTAACAGCTTGGTATCAGCCAGTTCTAGCAGCACCTCTCCAGCTATTTTAGTGACAGCAGCGTGAATGGTAAAGTCAGGATCTACTTGCTTTATGACGTAGTCTGCGGTATCATACGCTGTATGCATGAGTGGATATGTTGGTACCGTCATTTCGCCAACCTAAAAAGAAATAAAGATCCAATAAGAAATTCACTGATGCATAATGACGGCTCAGTGCCAGAAGTGGGTAAGTGCAATAGCTAGCGTGTGAACATTTGGCAATTTACACACAGTATATTGTACACATCTACAATCTACATGTGGCAGCTACACATGGCACTGAGCAGTCGATATGTGGAGTATCATCATGGGCCTAAATTCTCACATGTTCATCAGGTTGGCTAGTATGAGAACAATACCTTCATGATTGAATAAGAACTGATTTGACAAGGTTTCTATAACACTTATTTTGAAGACTTTACACTTACTACTGTTACAATCTATTCCAAATTCATTTAGAGTGACCTTCATTCCTGTATAGGTGTTATTATCAATCCAAGGGCTCATAGACGCCACACTACACAGTTAGGAAGAGATCACCAATTTACTTGATTTTGGACAATGGTTGAGGGACAATGGTCTATAACCATTTTCCAATGCTCCAATGTTATATGGAATCTATTACAGGAGATAATTAGTTGGCACTTATGCTCACAACTGCCTACTGAGCGATAAAAATGAATGACAAAATACATCCAGCTTCATATACAATACTAATAGCATGTTTCTTCTGACAGCATGACATACTGTTGCCATCCTATGCTGCCAGTAAATTAGTGGCATGCAATAAACTAGTAAGCAAGAAGATTTGAGTTCATCATGATATGTCCACTGGAAATAATGCTATGGGCATTTCTACTGACATGAACAGTAGGACATGAGCAGGACAAAATGACACAGGAAACAGAATAAAAAGTTCTGAGGGTCTGAGAAAAAAGTTGTATGGATAAAATATGTGTGGGCATTTGTGATGATGATCAAGGTGAAGCGCTTGATATACTGCTGGGAGTATCAGATAGCATAGATTACAATCTTCTTGACAGAGGTACTTACATCTTCATCATAAACATATCTGAGGTCAACACTAGGCACACCAGCCAGATGGAGGAAGGGAGTCAGATCACTTGTTGTGCCTGGTGGCTCCATCCTGGAAACAATACAAGTTGTAAGAAGTTGCAGAATATTAGCCTGAAAGTTAGGCCCTTGACCATTAGAATAAACAGCCTTATATACATTTGAAAGCTATTATACCATTACACATCAAACTACCCCACCCATGAACCCTGTGTATATTGCACTACGGGTAAGTGCAACCCTCATGATATCCTTTGTTCTTTTTTCCTTTCTGGAGATCGCAGATTAAGATCAAGCAATTTCTATGTTCCAGAGACCCCCATTTGAAGCCCATGTGAGGTTCCCAGAAACTCTTTTCTGTGAAATACCCAAAATTTATCTTCAAATTTTAATTTTTTTCCAAAGCTCCATTTTAGTTCTGGTGACCCCATATTAATCCTCAAAATTTGGTCCGGACCCACTTACTTATTTTTTGGGTCCTGGACCAAAATATTTGCACTATTTCCAATAATGTGGTCTATTGTATGCAATTTTTGCATAGGGAAATATTTGCTGGTTTGCTCTTCAGTAGTATGGTTCTCACTCATTTATTGACACATCAGTGAGTCTGGCAATCAAGCTGACATTGCAATGCAAGCTTACCTTGGCAATGGCTCATTGCTGTCACCATTCGGTCTTTTCTGTAACCAGTTGTCATATACTAACATATTGGTGTGGCCTGTGTCAGGGCAGTCAATCTGAAATCAAAGCAATTCATGAACTCATTAATATTCATGATTTGATCAACTGAACCAAGAAGGGCTGACAATGGAACAGTCTGCCACATATTGTTAAAGTGCATGCGGGCGCACCGTTTCCAATATTTATGTGCACATAATTTTGCATAAATCCACACAGTAAGAAATTACAACATAGTTTCATGGCATTTATAGCTCTAACTGCCCTCAAGATTGCAATACTACAGGCTGGGTACCACCCTTCAGTGGGCATGGGGAACACACAGGCCACCTCTGACCAAACCCCTCTCAAGGCGTTAAGGTTAATGAAATTACAATGGCAAACAATTTTTTATGTACATCAGTATAATAATGCTAATTGGTCATATATGCAATGCACTAGTTTTGGAGGCAGAAGCAATACAAATTATAGTGTATTATAGATGGAAAGCATGTAAAAAACAGCCTACAAACTTTTATCACTTAACATGGGCGGGACTATAAAATGACGCTGTTGTATACATGCACCTTAACATGAACATCTGTGGGGATTTCCCCTCACAATCCCTGATATTCATCAAGCATGCAATATTTTTAATTTGTTTCCTATCTATCTATGCATCGATACAATGCTGAAACTTGGGACATTAAAATTAGCGTAACTTCCTTGTCTGGGGATAAAAGACTGGGAAATAATAGAACTTATAGATAGGGTGCAACACTAAATCATATAGGGTGTAACAAAATCTTCATTAGGTATCAGGACTAGTGATTCTATATTGAATTTGAATGAAAAGCAATTTTGTAATAACTTGTTGGCAACAAAAATTACATATCTTTCTATAATTCTATTCTCATCATTAAGCATCAGCATAATTATTGTAATCTACTTCCACTTGCTTACAGACAAAATTGCACAATATAGATAAAATGAGCGAATAAAAAGTAACAAAACTCATTTATACAGCGCTTTTTGCCAAAAATGACTTAATGGCGATTTACAAGGAGCATATAGAGAAATCAAATAAATAAAATTCAAGGAAACATATTTACAAGCATAACACTTAATTATATACAAAAATTACATAAAGAGTTTTGAAAGTGATTTGATCTGTTGTTTTGTAATCTTTATTAGGCTATTAGGTTATTTCATTTCCAAATATTGAACAAACTCACGAACCAAACCCGACTTTTTTAGATGTACATGGTAGCAGTTGGGACAAAACTGAACTTTCGCCAGTAGTGACATGGTTTGGTAAAGGTGGCAGCACTCCTGTTAAGAGTGCCTACTGTGTGTAGGTAATGGGTTGCATGGACTTTTATACTTGCCTTTTATGTGTAACAAAATTATCATTGATCCATTGTTTAGATACATTGCAGGAGGCAACTATTTTGTTTACATGATGAATTGACAGATGTATGTTTTGTGTGGTGTACTTGGGAAAAAAAACAGCGGAAAAAACTGAATAACGTGCAAAAATGTGCCTGGGGGCATTGAGACATTAAGATGACCTTAGTGAATGATCAATTAATGGTCATCAAATGTAATGTTACTTGTTTGACTCTTCGTAAAAAGAAGCTCAAACTCTTTCCGAAATATGACTGTACAATGAGACAAAACAGCAAAAATACTGCTGTGGACTGACACTTGCAAAAGTAGCCAAACTTTAGGCAAGTCATGACAAGGTTTTCAGAGCTGTGGCAAGCTATTCTTCATATAGCCCAGTTATGTGCCTAAATCGTGGCAATGGCATCAGGGAGTATGCTCAACACATTGAAGGCCCCGATGTAAATGCAATGTGTACCTTGGGGTAATAGGCCTTCTTTTTCCTAACTTTGGAGACTACATGTCTACATTAAGAAATCAATGAATTGATTGACTAGGCGGCCTACTTTATTTGCTATTCATGTGTACACTAAATCAAGCTCAAAAACAACCATTGTTTCTATTATTGGCAATGCTTAACTGTTGCCACATTTCACAATTTGGTGGTTCCCCTTGATTCTTACCTAGTTTTCCCCATTCTTTTGATCCAACACAATAAACACAGAAAGAGGACTTCAATGAAAACTGAATGACAGAGTCAACAATACTATGGAATGTTTTGACATGTCATAGGGAATTACATTATTCACAGGGCTGACATTCCTTCACACAAACAACAAATCTGCAACATCGGTTTCCTGATGCAGATGTAAGTTACAAACAAATCCAGTGCATTATTAGTGGTTAGCCATTCGTTCATTTTGTGTTGCTTGGTCTAACACATGCTGTCTTTGGTAACAAATACTGCCCTCTATAGTACACTAAAATACAAACCCTTACTGATCCGAAAGGATGGCAAATTAATCTGGAAAGGTAAAAAATAGGTGGCTCTCTCTCTCTCCACTGCTTGCCCAAAATGCATTAATGTGGTACAACAGAGGAGTATTGCAAATTGAGGTGTAATAAGACTGACAAGGCATAGTAACTCACTATAGGGTGTATTCCCAGTCAAAAGAAATCAGAACACTGATGCACCTGCCACTCTATACAATCACCATCAATCAATATTTCTATATAGCAGTATAGGTTGTGCAAATATGTACAATAGTAATATGTTCCACTCACCTGTACACTCATTTTCATTTATCATAAGGAACCCAATTCAGTAGTAACTAGACATTGGTTCATTTGAAGTAAAATTCCTTTATTAATATTAACACCATATACTTGAAATTGATGTTTTATAATAATTGAATGTGTACAATAGCTGAATGAAGTTCACCTATTCCACATTTTTGATGGGGGTGTTCATGAAACAACAAGTGATGCATTAAGGTTATTAATTATTTTAAACTGTTGTGATTTGGTAGTTCACAGCATCTTACGAATGGTAGTGAGCTTTGGCAAAAACTGCATTGCTCAATTGACACTTCATAGCGAGCGTGTAGAAGAATTAAAATATCACAGATATACTTTTATAGATGTACGTTGTAAAGAGGGCTGAAACAACAACAACACTTTTGTAAAGCGTACATAACTCATTAACAACAATAAATTAAGCAAGTTTGCAAAGTATACGATTTGTAGAACTAACTTTTGCAAAACATCAAGGTGTTAATTTTCAATAATATATTGATCTAGATAATAAAAATCGATTTTTAGGTTGCTTCGACCAACAATACCTCGTCTACCCTTAAGTGCAAAGATTGTCACAAACATGCCTTTTTTCTGAAGATTATTCATCCAGATAGCGGCTGGATAAGTGAACATGAATGAATAGAATACTGCTTCTAATCTACAGCTACCTATGTACCCTCACCTTTTGTGTTGCTTGGTACAACACTTTCGCTAACAATGGGCTGCCCTCTGCAGTAAAGGTATGTGTTCCAGAAACAGCTTCGTCCAAGTTTATGTAAGCTACAGCTCTCTCATGAAGAATCTCTAGATGTTCCTGTCATATCAAAATAGCAACAGTAGTATCATCCTACAATGTCAGGGCTGTCAACTTTTTGAAATTCTTTGGCATGAGATAATATTGCACAACTGGGGTGTACTGGGATGGAAATATGGTTTGGTGAATAAAAAAATCAATTCAACCTTTGATTTTTGTTGCCGATGCCACAGAAGCTTTAGTTGGGGGAGGGGAAAAAGGTCAGTCAATTTCAGGAAAGAAGTCAGCCAAAATGTGGGGTAGGGAGGAAAAAAATGCAATAAAGCATATTAGCTCAGTCAAAAGCAAGTAAATAATCTAATATTTTTGTAGTGCAAAAATATAAATTTGACAACCGACTCGTGATATGGAACAACACATATTTCAATGATGGTATATATTTACCATCATACCCACAAGCAGTTTGAATACTGATGCTGCTGTTGCAATGTATAATGGTTGCTCCTTTCACATCAGAACAGCTTTCCTGAATCCATATTTCGTCTGTGGTCAATACCCAGTCACCTAATCAAATTAGAGTTTCTAGTTGATCAGAATTATTCAATGCATAATTGAAATATTTTGCCTATAGCCGAGAGGACACTCTGTGCTTACCTCCACCCATTCTGTTGAGCCAATGTGTCCGTCTTCACCGCATCCCAGCTTGCCAAGATAATAGTGCGTCTGGGTTTCCAGCCTATGGCAAAATAAGAACAGTGATAACTTTCATAAAATCAACTTATGATGGGTCCTCCTCCAGCTGCATCTCAATTTCAACACCTTGTAATGGGGGATGAGTTGGTTAATCCATCTAGTTTTCATCCAATTGAATCGCTTCCCAGAATTCCTTTCAACTTTCTTTGTATCCATTTTGCATATTCTTTCTAAGGTCTCTGGTTCCACTTTAAAACCCACTTTTCTATATAGAACCACAAAGTCTCGCCTTGGTCCAAGTTAGAAACATGAAAAGAATTCCAGGTGGCATGACTAGTGGCTACTGATGCATTGAACATTTGTACAACAGCAGGAATGATACAAAGAAATATCCAAAATATGAAATTTAAGGATTCAATCATGTTAATCACTGTTTAACAATGATGCGTCCATGTCATCTGCATGGTGTACTTCACAAGGGCTACCCATGTGAAGTAAACCACCCAGACACGCTGGACACGAGTTGTTAAACAATGATGAACAATGGTAAAACATGATTGAATCCATTTCAAAAATGAAAACTAGCTAAAGATCGCCTGATTCGCATTATTTCATGAGGAATGTCAGTTGGTCATTGCCACTCAAAATTACAACATCATTTCTCTGTTGATAGCAGCTCAATAAAGCTACACAAAAAAACAGTAATGTTTAGTCGCTTCCTCCATAGTTCCAGGCATGACAAATTTTATGCGCTCACACTCACACGTATGGCGCTTCTGTTAACTTGTGTTCACATATACGCTACTGTAAAAGTGTGGATTCATCACAGATTAACAATGGTTGGCACAGGAAGAATTGTTGAATAATGTATACAGTCTGTCCACATAGAAGTACAAAGTAAATAGACCTCGGGAACGGGAGGTATGAAAATAATTATTTTAGTGCAATGCGTGCATAAATACTTCTTTGGCGCGGCAACTGCTGCGCAATTTGTGCTTGCCGAGCACACCACGCTCTTTACGCATCACGTTGTGACGCAAATCACCGCCTCCCCATGTCACAGATTTGGTTTGTACTTCGAAGTGGACAGACTGCATATTCTGGGATACAAATTAAAAACATTACATATTTATTATGCATGTTCTGCACTATAAATCTAATCAGCAAGAGAACACATCAATCCCTTTTCGTCCAGTTACAGATCATCAGTTATCTTGTCCACAAGGTTTGTAACATTTCAAAAGATGTACAGACAAGACAGTGAAGGAAAAATCTCTTCTTGAACCTAGTTCAGGCGCAGCAAAAATTTTACCATGCTCACTATACACCTCCAATGCACTTGTTGACTGTGTATTTACATCTAAGCAAAAACAAAAAGGAAGCCAATCCTAAAAGTATTACATACCTTGGGTTTTAAGTTGGCCTAAAGCTCTAGCCAGTTCCATGAGACATGCAGACCCTGTGCCTGGTTCTACAGCACCAGATGCAAGAGAGTCTCGATGATTGCCTACAATAACATAGCGATCTGAAGGAGGAAAGACAACAATTATTAGATGCTACATGTCTGAGGTGCCCAGTGGGGACTCCTGAGGGACAGAACCTTGGCAGAACCCAAGGTGTAAAGACCTCACAAATGCTGCGATTGTAAACCACATTTTTCTCCTATCATCATGCATTTTTCAAAAGAGGAAAACAGGGAAAAATTCTGATTTTTGTTAAAACCAAATTTCACAAATTCCAAATTCAGAGAACTGGTATCTTGGAATATGATATACAAATTGAATAAGCTATAATATAAGAGATCCCTTCTCACCTGGTTCCACGCTTCCTTTCATTACTCCAATTATGTTGGTTATTTTCTCTGAGGTGAAAGTGGTGTTGATAATCATATGCATGTGCCATGTGTCACTGTTATGAAATCCTGGACCCATGTGCCACTGGTGAATGCTGACATTGGAATGAAAATGAGGTGGTGCTGGTGGAGATTTCAATGACCTAAAGGTAAAAGTGACATGATGTATAAAAGGATATTGAGGGATTTCTATCATGGAACTAAACTCTTTCCACCGCCCAAAAAAGGCAACCTGTATCATTTTTCACTTTCATCTGGCAGTGACTTCAATGTGTAGAAGCAGCTGTATTGCGTGCGCATTTATGTGGCGTCTTTACGAATATGCATTGTGTACGCCAGCGCTTTGACCAAACGATCTGACACTGCGCAAAATGAAATGCGCACTGATGTCACTGTCACATCAGGGTGAAAAATGGTATAGCTAACAGTTATTCAAAGTCCACTTTTAAAAGAGTACTTGAGCTTTCAACAAACACTTGTATTTGTCTCATCAGTGGTAGGTAAAACTAAACCTTTCAATAATATGTTAGTTGCAATAAGTTATCCCCTCCAATATACCGTAAATATTACCCTAATGGCGCACACGGGCTTTCACATATAAATAGAGAGCTCCCTCCTCTGAAAATCCCAACAATAATTAAGGGTTTGTGACCTTATTTGTTGGTGGAAATTTTACAGGAGGGCACTTTTAGTTTACGCCTGAAATTCCACTTATGTCAAGTGAACCCATATGTGCCATTAGGACCAACTGTCAAATAATTTTACAGTAGCCTTAATTTATAAGGCAACTGTAAAATTACCTTAATTATCTTGTTTTTCTCAATGTTCATGTATCCATCATTGTGGAATAATTTACTTCCTGCCATCCGATCTCCCAGTTCACTTCCCGTTTTTAAAACAGCACTCAAGTCACATCTATTTCTTCTGATATTTACTTTGTATATTTTCAAGTTGATGCTTTTGTAATTTGTTGTATGTCATGGTCTTGTAGAAATGACACTTTATAAATGGAGATGTGGAGATGTTTTATACTTGATGTTTATTACTAGGTACCTGAGTATTGCTCTGGCATCATCATAGCTAATCACTTGAACAGGAATTGATGGTAACACATCTCTGAGTGACTCCAAGTCAGCACTGGAATCTGTAATTATCAGCAAATCATACACAATCAAGTCAAACAAGTATTACTACTTAACTTCCTTCAAATATGAGTGGCCATTTTTCTATAATTGTACATAATCTATGATGGCTTCAAATAATTGTGTATGATAGTTATTTATAAATCTGAATTTTTGTACTGGACCGACATTTCAATCGTGGCAAGTGATTGTTGCTAGAAAGTTGCACTAAAGTCAACTGGTTGTGATTTGAGGATAGGCATAATAGTGACTTTTTTCCCATCAAGAAAGAACACGGCTATGCTCATTACCACGGCTTAGTATGAAACTTGCATTATAGAATTACAAGGAGGGATCTTTAATCCATTTCTAATGCAATTATTCAAAATGAGCTTGATGTCAATCAACTGATTTCAACATCCAGCCAAAACAAACTCATAGTTTAATTTGGTCAGTTTCAATAAAATCTAGTGTTCAAAATGACTACTAATAAAACTTGGAACAAGGTTCAGGTTACACTCCCTTTTGTTTGCTTCATTACATTACTGTCATTTTTAATTTCAGAATATCTGGTAAGAAAGTGTTAATGCTGTCAATCTAAAATGACAATGACAAATGCAATACTTTCTTCTCATATCCAGAGAAACATAATTTATGAGTGAAAGAATAAAATTGGACATTACAACATACCATCTAATGAAGGAAAGAAAGGTGATCCTGGATCCCCATACGTATTACGTGCCGAGTCACGAATGACACCATCAAATGGAAGCCACCATGTATCTTCATTTGGGTTATCGCCACCTTGCCCATATATGGCTGGATCGGGGAAGGCTACAACACCAATAGCACCTTCATTCTTACAATTAGATACCTGAAATTTAAAGCCAAAATGTACAATCTTATAAAATGAGTTTCTTCATTTTTTTTCAACCCCAATTTTTGGCATATTTGTAATGTTTACACCTGATTATATTCGGCCAAATTCATTATGTTTTCAAGACAACAGAACAAGTCTGAATGTAAGCCCTAATTATGAATTTAAATGCCCTATAGAACATCACAGTTAAGTGGCTAAGATAGTAAGTTTTCTGTCATTTTACCTCATTAGTTGGGCTTAAAATGACCAGAAAACTTTCCCGGTAGTTGTTACTTCTAATGTTTTATAATATTTGGCAAAGAATAACCAAATTAACATTTGATCAAAATCGTGTATTAAGGCTTTAACAAAGTATGCAGTTAAGGTGAATGTGAACTTACATGTTTGTACTATAACTGGAGGGTCATCACCCAAACATTATTTCTATATTTCAAGTTCAAGTCATAATCCTTTTAATCTAATTTGGTTAGCCTGGTGTATGACGTTGTCGTCAGAGCAGCAAGTGGCATAACAGTATGAAACCAGCGTAAAATTGGGCAAAAATGTACAATTTTTTAATGAAAATTTTAGCAAATCACATCTTCAATTGGCAACATACAGCCTCCAGAGTAAACACTTATTTCACTTTCACTTACCAATCTTGACAGGGGCATCACACCAAGCCGTGCAATGCAAATTCTATCCTTGACATTCATTTTTTCAGAAATCATTGTCCTTCGGATGAAATCAAAGTCTTCTAGTCTTCCAAAATTAACAAAGAAGGGATCACCCTGTAATAGTAAGATAATTTTTATACACTAAAAATATAACATATTTGTGGATTACTGTAGAACACTACACTATGCAGTGGATAATGCAGTGGATAATAGGAAGCCAAAACTAAATTACGGTACTAAAAGTATGATTTAATAGCCACTTTTAGTAAATGGGAACAACAACAACATAAAATGCTTCATGGGTAATTGGGTATGTATGTTTGGGTCTGTCTTTGCTGGGTAATAATTATTGTAGTAGATGCAGAATCCAGTCAGTAGAAATTCTGTCAATTCCATAAACTTGAAAAGCTCATGATGTTAATGCAGAACCAGAAGTGACATTATCAGTATGGTATCCTGGGGTAGGATTCAAAGCTTGTGAAATATCCTGAAAGTGGTAGAAAATCCTGAAAAAAACAGTGTGAAATTGGGCTAAAATGCCTCAAAACGGGCTGAAAATCAGTAAATTTTGGGGGGAAAAATCCTGAAGAATTACACCCCTGGGTTCCATAAACCTACAGTATATCCTGTTCAGGTGGTGGTTGCAAGACAAGATTATACCGCTACAAAATTGCTGAAAATTTGTAATGACCACAATTGAATACCTGAGTGGAAGAAGGGCCCAACTCCATTTTACCAAAATGAGTTTATCATATTGTAAACATGGTTCGTTTTGAACAATTCCAGTGCAAAATGATGTTGATCTACTCACATTTTCAGTGACGTTTCACCACTACACTAGTGGTTTCTTCAGACTGCCTCTCATCACATCTTGACTGCTTCCTTTTATAGTCAACAGTAGCCGTTGAGGGCGTGATGAGTTGGTCAAAAATGTACCTCGATTTTTATGGTAGCCCCAAAATTCATAAAGACGGTACTCCGCTTCGACCTATAGTAGACTTTACAGGCTCAATCGGTTACGACGTGGCCAAGTCCCTTGCTGATATTTTGAGTCCTATCGTTGGCCAATCTGAGCACCATGTTCTGAACTCAAAAAGTCTAGCTGAAGATCTAAAAGATGTAACCCTTGAGGAAGATGAGATCCTTAACTCGCACGATGTGGTGGCGCTTTTCATGAGTACGCCTATTGATCTCACTCTTCATGTGCTCAGAGAAAGACTAAATGAGGATAAAGATCTTAAAAACAGAACTCTCCTCTCCATCGACGACATAATAGAACTTCCCAAATTTTGCCTTGCTACGGTCGCATATTTCAGTTACTCAGGTCAAATCTATCGCCAACGTTTCGGCATGGCCATGGGTAGTCCCCTCAGCCCCCTCGCTTGCAACATCTTTATGGAGTGGCTTGAGCAGAAAGCTATTTCCACAGCTCTGGCAAGCTGTTGCCCCCGTCTCTGGAAGAGATATGTTGACGATGTTTTGGAAATAGTACGCAAAGGACAAGTAGACAATCTTACAGATCATTTAAACACCATTGATCCCACCAACAGTGTAAAATTCACCGACGAGCAAGAGCAAGAGGGCTCTATTCCCTTCCTTGATACTCTTACAGGGAACTTCTATTATTATCGGGAATTGCCTGTCACACATGATCGCACCGCACACAAGGTCGTAGGCAATTGGTCGGACCTCATCTGCCCAGAACATATTGACCCAGGTCAGCATTCCGCCATATCCTTCCCGACATGCTTAGTAGCCAAGTCCGTAGAAGAGTGGATCCACACACTATGTACACAAATATACATTTGGCCACATTTTTTTATACGATAAATACGAATTTATTAAACATGGTAAATATTCTCTAGCAAATCGGTTATACGATGGAACTGGTAGGCATATTATAAATTCTGGATATTAAATATCTTCCTGACCAGCCAGATCAGCGCATGGTCAAAGACGATTCCTTACTAGCCACAGACCGTCCGCTGGAATTAGTTGAACATGAACCATTCGTTATAATGGCTGTTGGTCGGACTTCATCTCTCTACATCGATTGAAAAATTGTGATCTATAATCCCCGACATTGCTCTTATGAAGTCACATCCACCTGACTGATAGAAAGAAAACGCACACTGTGCAATACTTGCAGTTTTCCTCCCAAGCAAAAAGATGACGGTGAAAAGTCAAAAGGCATGGTTGTAGTTCCTTATATAGAGGGCCTTACTGAGCGAGTCTCGCGAGTTTTTAAAAAACATGGCTTCGCAACTGCTATGAAACCACACCGTACAATACGTAGCATGCTCGTTCATCCCAAGGACAAACTCCTCCCTCAACAAAAAGCGGAGGCGATTTACGAAATCCCCTGCGGAGACTGTGCTAGTTCATATATTGGAGAAACCGGCTGTCCCTTCGGAGTCCGCTTGAAAGAACACCAAAAAGAGGTGGAGAAACTTGAAAGCAAACCATATACTCGAGCTAGCTGAAAATCATCTATCACAGACATTCACAAGTCAGCTATCACCGACCACGTAGCTTCTACTAATCATTCCATCAATTGGGAGGACTCAAAAGTTATCGACAGGGAAGCTGACAAGACCACCAGATGGCTAAAAGAGGCTATCTGGATATGCCGAAAAGGAAAAGACACTCTAAACAAGGACGAGGGGGCCTATTCACTCAACAACATCTGTGACCAACTCATCACGCCCTCAACGGCTACTGTTGACTATAAAAGGAAGCAGTCAAGATGTGATGAGTTGCAGTCTGAAGAAACCACTAGTGTAGTGGTGAAACGTCACTGAAAATGTGAGTAGATCAACATCATTTTGCACTGGAATTGTTCAAAACGAACCATGTTTACAGTTCAATCCAACATTCCAAATGAACTTGTTCAAAGATTTGAGAGTTTATCATATATTAAAAGGCCTGTACCATTGCCATTGCAACATATATATCATTTCAAATGTATGCTATAATGTATGTTCATGTACCAGTACTCAAGGTCCCCTCAAGATAAAAACAGTCTGTCTCTTAAAACTTTTCCAAATAGTGTGTTTTTTGTTAGTATCTCAAAAAAAGTGTTGATGGAGTTGGGCCCTTCTTCCACTCAGGTATTCAATTGTTCTAATTTTGGCCATTTTAGCATTAAAATTGCAAGTTTAGCTGTTGGTCCACTCTCCTCCCACTTTTTAGATTCTTGACCCCGATGGTGAAAAATAATTGGGGTCAAAAATTAACCATTCTAGTCGGCACACCATATTTCGGGCCTGTCAGCAGACAATTTGGACATTTCACCCCATCCACAGCTCGGTGGTCCTGGTACCATCCTGTAGGGTATATCACCCACATATCATGCATGACTGACTTTTGCATTTTTCTCAAATATCAAAACATTTTTGTAAAGGGATTTAGAACTAGCTCTAGTTCCTCAAGAGGGGGGTGCGCACAAAGCGTGCAACAAGGCGCGCAGCGCCAAGTGGATTTAGTAATGTCAGAGAGGGGTTGCCATGGTCCCATATAGGCACTGAACAAGTGCTAAAGGGATTAAATGCATCTCATAAAACGTATTTCAACACATTTAGAAATTTTAGTTTCAGTTGTAGGAATTGAATAAACATTAGAATTATGAGATTTCTATGCTTGGATCTACAAAATGACCAATTCAACTTTTGACATTGAAAAAAAACCACCACTTATTTTGATTATGAAATTACCATTTTCTCCAAAACAGCACTAACGATGTTGCTGAATTGGTTTAATTTAACTTTGTATGAGATTAATTATAAATTGGGTACACAGCATACCAATACATACCAATAAAAAGTGTAGTGATTTATATTGCGCTCAGGATTATGCTATGCATAGGCATAAACCCACAAACCTCAGTGACCACTGCATGACACACCACATAACCCATTTGTAAATCTACATTGATCAGTAATAACAGAAAGTGTAAGACTATACACCACTGGCCACAGAGGCAGAATCCAGTACCTGCAATGCTTTTTACAAACTACTGTCACAAGTTGTTGCACATATATCTACTTACCACTAATGAATCATTATTAGCCGTGTATGGGTTAAAAGCTGGCAGCATCCCTACTTCAACAGTCGCTTCATTAATTGGAAAATTGTAATTGTTTACGATAGTTTGAGTTGTTGTATCAACCACTTGTATTCTATTGGGAGCATTATTATTTCTGAAAAAAAAACCAAAAAAAAAAAAATATATATATTATTTACTACAAGTATTATCAGATTGGTCATTATGTATTGGCCAATTCTCAGCTGAAAGAATCAAGGATTGAAAAGTCATCAGGAATTGGATCTGGTTGGTTCTATAAATATATGTATTAATAAATGTAGGTTATCGCTATTTCTATTTACTAATTAACTATTAAGAAGTAACAGTATCACAGACAGCTATACAGTGCTCGATACCAATAAATGGTAGAGCTATTTTAAAAAATATAGACACAGATATTAATACATTTCACAACACTGTGTTTCACGCCAAAGCGATCATCAGGTGAATAAATTAAAATTGAAAACACGATGATCAAAGGCCTTTCCAAAACTCCGAATTCTAGCAGCGCGTGCACGCGTGTCGAAAAACACACCTGGGCGAGTATGACGCTAACGGTAGGTGGTGACATAGGTTATGGAGAAAATGAATAGGCCTAAACATACCATATAAAACATTACTTTTTCTTAACACGGCTATGACGACATTTGCTTATCAGCTCACTTCTTTTGTTGAGCGAGATCCTTGGATTACTCATTTTTGAGTTTAAGATTGCCATTTTTTCTTCTAAACAAAGGTTACAAATTCCATGATGTTG
Source organism: Amphiura filiformis (assembly GCF_039555335.1). Taxonomy (NCBI): domain Eukaryota; kingdom Metazoa; phylum Echinodermata; class Ophiuroidea; order Amphilepidida; family Amphiuridae; genus Amphiura; species Amphiura filiformis. The sequence goes on from NC_092628.1 coordinate 34,769,084, forward strand.
AACTTTTCATCTTTGTGTTTAAGTCCCCAAACATATTTCGATAGTTCTGTCTCCTTTTGTATTTTTCTAGCGAAAAGACTTAGTGTGGTTGTTGTACCTTTCCTTAAATGTACCGCCTGCTAATCCAATATATTGCGTTGATTCATTGTCTGAGTTTACTGTGGCTTTGTAAACTATAGCTTGAGATAAGCACTTTCCACTGAGAGGACAGCTGTCCTTTTTCTACAATTACACTCTTTTTCGGGTGGCTTATCGGCGCTTACGCCTGATTTGTGCGTTGTGGGATTTCATAATCGCGCCTATATTTCTCATGCAACTATAACTTACTTTCACGCTGTTCTTGTTGAATATTTTAAACAGCTTGCTCCCTCTTGAAAATGCTTATTAATTAGGCGTATAAAAGTACCTCCTACGTTTGTTTTAACGTTCTTACTAAATGGCGGATTAAACCATATAACCTTTCTTTTTCTGCTTTTATTCTTCTTTTTGCTATTATCTTGTTTCGTCAATTGATATTCTCCTTTTCACTGTACTGGATTTTTCAGAATAGCCACATGAACTTAACGCCGCTGTATGCGTTTGGCTGCTTGGTCGAAAATCTCTTTGCTTGAGGACAAAGTAGAAATTCTCTTACTGATTGCTGCAGGTATATTTCTAATAATTGTTGGTGGATGGTTAGAGCTGGTGTTGATATATACAGGTGGATTGTTCGCTTACTGTACGGCTTGTAGCTTCCGTTGATAAGATTCAGATTAACATCTAGAAAATTAACTGATTTAAGGTTCGTTTCAACTGATATTCGCAAGCCGTATGATTTGAAAATTTCTGTGATTTTCTTTCGCATTCTGTCTGCGTCACTTCCGGAACATTTTCTTAGAACAGCTAACCCATCATCGCGGTATAGTCCCACGCTTTCCGCTCCAAGGTTTGTTTCAAGGTCATAAAGTATGAACAAACCTACTAATTCGCAGATTTCAGCGCCATCGTAAGCACCCATTGCTACGCCAAAGCGCGTTATCGTTACCTTTTTTGATCCACGCTCTGCCAAAATCGTCGAACAGGAGAGTCTTTCTTGCATGCATGATTGTGTTCTGTTCCAAGTTTGATCATCGTGTTTTTCAATTTTAATTTATTCACCTGATGATCGCTTTGGCGTGAAACACAGTGTTGTGAAATGTATTAATATCTGTGTCTATATTTTTTACTAATTAACTATGTATTTATTCATGTGCAGGATGAGTGGGCACTTCTGTGTTTGGACTTTCAGCCCATTCACTCATCCTGATTTATTTGCTTTTGTGTGTAAGAAATGTAAAGTGTGTAAATGTACTGTTATTTTGCAAATAATTCAAATAAATATTATTATAGATAGTGCAAATAAATGACTTGATTAATGATGAGACTGGGAGGTAAGGGGAAATAATTGATCTCAGCACTTACAATCTCTTATAGATTATTTTAACAAATTTTATATTGATCACAAAATCCTACATGAGACTTAAAAATGTCATTTTATGAACACATGTAATACACCTATTGAATGTAGTTATGATCGTATGTGACAGTAAGGACTCATCATATATTGAGCAGGTAGAATTTTGGCGTACACTGCGAGAAATAAACTTGACTCTTGCAATAGTTGTTTGTCATTCTCACTGAAATGCTCTCAACTTTCAATATTTGTTTTGTTTTTCCAATAATCAAGTTTGATTCACGCAACGTTGTTTTTGAGAATTGATAATTTGCAGATTCTGGCCAGCCTGAGAGACTTACTTTGGTCTTGATAATGTTACTGTGTATGCCTTCTCATGGACTTCAAAGCCAAAGCTTTTCCACTGGTCAGAAATGTATCCAGCATGCTCCTTGTTTCCTGGTGATCCTGCATAATGTGCCCCTGTTGTAAATTTTCTGGTATAAAAGGAAAATGAGACATGAGAATTTGTTTTTAAATAGCAAGTATTGTTACAACAACGTATCACCACTAAATTGTGCAAAATCACAAGGCGGTTCTCGAACCACGAGTCTCGCCTGCTTTTGTGACCGCCTGCTTTTGCGATAACTGTTGGTAGAGAGGTAAATGAATTTGGCGGTTATCGGCTGGGCACGATTATCTGGCCGATGGTAACTGTACCCACCAAGTTTCATGCCCATGCAACAGTTTTTACTAATATGACCTCAGATGACCCCTGGTGGCCCTGAAATGACCTAAAATTTTGGCTCTAAATGTTGACTGTACCTCTCGTGCTAAGTTTCATGCCCATACGACAGTTTTTACTAATTTGACCTCAGATGACCCCTGGTGGCCTCGAAATGACCTTCCAAAAATTTGGCTTTAAATGTTGACTGTACCCATCAAGTTTCATGCCCATAATGAAGTTTTTACTAATTTGTCCTCAGATGACCCCTGGTGACCCCGAAATGACCTTCCAAATATTTGGCTTTAAATGTTGACTGTACCCACCAAGTTTCATGTCCATACGACAGTTTTACTAATTTGACCTCAGATGACCCTGGTGACCCCAAAATGACCTTCCAAAAATTTGGCTTTAAATGTTGACTGTACCCACCAAGTTTCATGTCCATACGACAGTTTTACTAATTTGACCTCAGATGACCCTGGTGACCCCAAAATGACCTTCCAAAAATTTGGCTTTAAATGATGACTGTACCCACCAAGTTTCATGCCCATACGAGTTTTTAATAACTTGACCTCAGATGACCCCTGAGTGACCTCGGATGACCCCGTAATGACCTTCCAAAAATTTGGCAAAACCAAAGAACTATTTCATCAAAGTAATAAATCAAAACAGAAAGATGCTTCCTTTACGAGTTATCACTCATTGAAAGTGCTACTTTGCTATACTTTACATGGAAAGCGACTATCTTAAAGTCGTCATATTTCCTTAATTACATGACCGATCAAGCTGTTATTGGGATATGTGATGCACAGTTGAAAATTAATTGTTAAAAGATTTGGTGACCTCAGTTGACCTTTGACCTTGTATGTGACCTTTGACCTCACGAAATTGGAAAAAAAAGTATGTTGCGCTGAAAAATCAAATTTGGCAATACCAAAGAACTATTTCATCAAATAAATCAAAACAGAAAGATGCTTCCTTTACGAGTTATCACTCATTGAAAGTGCTACTTTGCTATACTTTACAAAGAAAGCGACTATCTTAAAGTCGTCATATTTCCTTAATTACATGACCGATCAAGCTGTTATTGGGATATGTGATGCACAGTTGAAATTTAATTATTAAAAGATTTGGTGACCTCAGTTGACCTTTGACCTTGTATGTGACCTTTGACCTCATGAAAATCTAATCAGGTCGAGTACCTCTGGCCACGCAACTCCCCACCAACTTACGTCACTGTACCCCATACGGATCTCCAGATAATCTGTTCACAAGGTATTTTGCTTATTACGCATATATTATGCAAATTAGGTACTTAATTACCATATTTTACGCTCAAAATCTAATCAGGTCGAGAACCTCTGGCCCCGCTTACTCCTCACCAAGTTACGTCACTGTACCCCATACGGATCTCCAGATAAGCTGTTCACAAGGGTTTTTTGCTTGATACGCATCAAATACGCATAAATTATGCAAATTAAGTACTTAATTAGCATATTTTGCGCTGAAAATCTAATCAGGTCGAGAACATCTGGCCACGCTACTCCCCACCAAGTTACGTCACTGTACCCCATACGGATCTCCAGATAAGCTGTTCACAAGGTTTTTTTTTGCTTGATACGCATCAAATACGCATAAATTATGCAAATTAGGTACTTAATTAGCATATTTTGCGCTGAAAATCTAATCAGGTCGAGAACATCTGGCCACGCTTACTCCCCACCAAGTTACGTCACTGTACCCCATACGGATCTCCAGATAATCTGTTCACAAGGTATTTTGCTTATTACGCATAAATTATGCAAATTAGGTACTTAATTACCATATTTTTGCGCTCAAAATCTAATCAGGTCGACACCCTCTGGTCATGCTACCCCCTATAAAGTTTCATCATCATAGCACTTACGGTTCTCAAGATAACGCGTTCACAAGCTTTTTCCGAACACACACACGCACCCCTACCCACATAACCCTGAAAATGGGGACATGGGTAGAGATGTAGGAAATTGGGGACAACCTATTGCATGACATTATGCTTGCATGTTTTATTGCTTATGTGTAGGTATACCCTACTTATAAACAATCTGTAGTGGGAATTACAAATTTCAAATTCCTTGTCCTAGTGATTTTTTACATTGGAACTGTGGACACACACCAATACACACTCAATGAGATTTTTAACATGAAATATGGGGATATAGAATATCCCCATTTTAAATGTAAAGTTCTGGAAGTGTGTATGGGTATTTAACATATAAACTGGGGACATTGGAACTGTGGACACACACCAATACACACCCAAATGAGTTTTTAACATGAAAGAGGGAAAACGGAGTGCGTTCATATAAAATGTGAACAACCCCTCTCAAGTTCTGGAAGGGTGTGTATATAAATGTTTAAAGCCAATTTTAGCTACTTTAGGAAAAGTATTGAGAACTAAAATGAAATGAAATAATAAGGAACCCTGAAAGTACATTGTATGTTTTAATTCTCCCAGTCCTGGGGTTCTTTCAGATCTGGAAAAATTATTCTTGTGCAATATTGGCCACATTTCCCTTCAACATGGCAGGATTCCCACAGGAGTCAATTGGGGAAGTAGGGATATCTCCAATTCTCTTTTGATTACATGGGGGTGTGGCAGAATGTTGCAATTGGTCGTATGCCATGAACTGGGTGCGCTAAAATGGGGGAGCCATTTTTTGTCAAGTTTCATTCAAGTTTATTCTTAAAGTACTTGACTGTGTTCAAAGTATTTGGTATCAATTTATTGCTCGAGGTCTGCTCTAAAAATAAAACCATTTCCAGCACATTTGGACTAGTATTGCATTAGTGTTGCATTTGAACTACAGGGTGTCCCCCCCAAAAAAGAGGCCCCACATTGCGCCCTCTTTTTCTCCTATTTCTGAAACGTTGATCAAATATATTTTGGTATGTAAACAAACCCTAAATCGTTAGCTTTAATTAAACCAAAACAATTCTTTCAATCGGCTCACAATTTTTGAAGATATGCCCTCTTTAAGAAATGTACCAGTTTTTCACTCTGTCCACGGATGAGGTTTGGCTACATCAAAGATTTAAATGAAACACACGGTTAATGACATGGATAGATAATAGCATTAGTCTTGGGAAAGCATTCACTATAAGCGAGGATCACCAGCTAGCTTCAAACATCTTCGCAACCCCGGATTACTGCTGCATTCGCAAGTATCCCAAGCACAAGGCCTTAAGGATGATGCATAGCGCAATTAATGCAATGAGAACTAGGGCTGAAACCTGTATTAATCACGGAGGCAACCAGGTAGAGGGCAGAGCAGCACAGTAAACTCACTTCAAAAGAACCAAAGACAAACTAAACAGCCCTTTTCAGGGGTACCTTTTATTCCAAAAAGAGAAATGACTTATGTTGTCAATAAAAAGAAAGCAAGAAAGGAGAAAAACATAAGTAATTGCAAGTATAGCAAAAGAAGTCCCATTCCACATCAATTTCGCCCAAATTAATGACACTTAACAAAATCCATAACCCATAAGCCCACCGGTAAAGCCCATTCCCTTAAATAAAGTTGTTATTTTATAAAGTTATCATCGAGGAATGTTTTATATTCATGCATGGTATATGCACTTTTCAATCTTTGAAGTAGCCAAACCTCCTCCGTGGACAGAGTGAAAAACGGATACATTTCTTTAAAAGGACATATCTTCAAAAGTTATGAGCCGATTGAAATAATTGTTTTGGTTTATTAAAGCTAACGATTGTAGGTTTCTTTACATACCAAAATATATTTGATCAACTTTTCAGAAATAGGAGAAAAAGAGGCGCAATGTAGGGCCTCTTTTTTTGGGACACCCTGTACAAGTGTAGGGAATTGAAGGAAAGGATGTATACAAACAAGCTAAGCATGATTCAAATGTGGTTATTCCAACAGGTTGTGTTCTTTATGTTGGAATAGATGATACATGAAAACAATAAATTTGTACTTCGGGTTCAAGACCATGAAGACAATATGTGCTCAATATCCGCCTAATAATATACCATATTTAAAGTCACCCTGTATAGTACCATTTTGCATAGAGATGACAAATAATATATGTACTTAACAGAATGTACAAAGGGCCATTTAATTACATAGAAGAAAATGAAGTTTGTATTCCATGACTACACTTACTACATTAAACCTGTTTAATTTTGATGAATTTCGTACTAATGAGTCAAACATAATCACCCTGTATAATATGTTGATCACCCTGTATACTTAATATTTGAGTTTATATACCTCATATATAGATTCCTGTCATCTGATTGGTTGAAAGTGCAGTCATTGAATTAACTATGCCCGCAAAATGAACTATGGACCGGTCCATGGAAATGAACTATGGACCGGTCACGTGCGTCACGATCAAACTGCGCGTTTTTCCCAGCGTAAAATGATATTACGCACGCGTTAATGTTTTCACGCGTTAATTACGCAGAAATCGCAGATTGTAACCTGAGTGCCGTTCGCATTGAAACTATTAATTTCTCTTTCCAAAATCGATGCTTTTAACCAAACAGATGACAAGAATCTTAAGATTTGGTATATAAAACAAATATTGACTGCTTTTTATTAGGGCATGGTTAAAATTATAGGCCCATGGTGATCTCAAAACCATGACTATGCCCTCGGCTACGCCTCGGGGCATAGTCATGGTTTTGAGATCACCTGGGCCTATAATTTTAACCATGCCCCTCATAGCAGTCAATATTTGTATAATAACTATGGGCAGAAACTCACGACTCATGTATTTCTCTTTCTAATTTACATTTTGCTATTTCAGATTATCCACACCCCCCCCCCATTTCCAACTCCTTTTCCTCTCAATATTGCATGGGAATTCCCATCACAAAAATGCCTAGATTGAATGGCTATAATGCCTATTGCTCGGGAATTCCATTTATGTAAATACCTATTGTTTGGGAATTCCCATCAGAAAAATGCCTCTTGCATTGGAAATTCTCATCACAAAGTAAAGTACTCAAACAAAAATGTGCAATTGTATTGCAAAAAATAACCAAAACATGAGATTAAAATTGGTCTGAAACTGGGGTAAGGGCTCTGGTATGAACGTTTGTCATTTGGACAGTATTTTGTATGGGACATGAGAGCACATCATGCATCAGACATATCGAATTGAATTCTGAATACGAGGAATGTCCTGATGATATCAAATAATTTTGATTTTTTTTTTAAATTTGTGATATAATTGGCAAGATTTTTTGGCAGGCCGAGAGGGGTTGGGAAGTGATTTTTGGCAGGCCCAGAGGGGGCAAATGATTAAAAATTGATATTTTTGATATTTAACAGTCCTCGAAGTAAACTTTCTAAATCTAATGATAAATCCAAGCAATCCAGGTAAATCATCCACATAGTAAATTGCTCAACCAGGCCATCCTACACTCATTGCATTATGTTCTGATGTTCTGATCTGATGAGTGTAGGTCGGCCTAGCCTGCTTGGCTTGCCTTCATGAAACAATGTTGTAAACAACAATGTTTTAATCAACCACCAAGTTCATTTTAAATATAAATCTAATGATGTGTACTTAAAGTGTATGTAGCTGGGATGAAAAGCTGACAATCAAATGAAATGTTTGACCTTTCGTATTGAAGATATGGATTTTTTCCCAAAAACACCAAATTTTTATTTTTTTGTGGTGTTTTTGGGAAAAATACATATTTTCAATAGCTACATACACTTTTTATCCCAGCTACATACACTTTAAGTACATATCATTAGATTTATAAAGTTTACTTCGAGGACTGTTAAATATCAAAAATATCAATTTTTAATCATTTGCCCCCTCTGGGCCTGCCAAAAATCACTTCCCAACCCCTCTCGGCCTGCCAAAAAATCTTGCCCCTCCCCCTCCCATGCTAAATTTTTTGGGATCTAAATGTGCAAACCTTAAGGGATCTGGAATGAGCGTTTTGACAGTATTTTTTTGTGGGACATGAGAGCACATCAGGATGATCAGACATATCCATAATAATAATGATATCAAATAATTTTCATTTTTGAAATTCACGATATAATACAAATTTTATGACAAATTATTAAAATTTGATATTTTTCACATTTTGATATATAACAGTCCTCGAAGTAAATTTTATAAATCTAATGATATATTCTTAAAGTGTATGTAGCTGGGAGGAAAAGCTGACAATCAATTGAAAATTTTGACCTTTCATATTGAAGATATGGATTTTTCCCCAAAAGACCTAACTGATCGTCGGCTTTTCATCCTACCTACATACACTTTAAGTACATAATTATCATCAGATTTATAAAGTTTACTTGAGTACTGTTAAATATCAAAAATATCAATTTTAATCATTTACCATAAAATGTGTATTACACTGCTAATTTCAAAAATGATATCAGAAGGACATTCTTCAGTATTCAGAATGCAATTCGATATGTCTGGTGTGCTCTAATGTCCCACAATAAATACTGTCCAAACGTTCATACCCCATCCCTTAAATGGTCTATATTGTGAGTGCAACAAACAGGAAAATTTGCATATTTTAAGCATATTGCTTTTTAAGCATTTTATTTAAAAAGGGGCCCCATTAAGGAATCGGATAACAACGTTTGCACAGTATTTTTTGTGGGACCTGAGAGCACATCAGACATACCGAATAAGTATTCTTTGAAATTTGCGATATGATACAAATTTTATGGCAAATTATAAAATACTAGAGGTATACCCGTATGGCCGTATTATGCTACGGAGCCTTTTACCCTTCAAAACCCACAGTGGAAGACATTGGCTTAATATAGATTTTACCAAGTTCAAGTACATGAATCAGAATGCGTCAGAGCTATTTATAGAACACAGGCAGCAAGTGCAATTGTTTATACCATGGTCACTGACTTTTGAAAATGCACATTTTCGCGGATTTTGAGCCCAATCCTTTACCGATCGCAACCAAATGTGATCCCCGCATTCGACCGAAAGTAGCTTAGGACACTCCCCATATTTTCCTTGATCTCTCGTATAAATTACAGCCCAATCGGACCAAGTTTAAAAAATGACCTTTGACCTTCGACCTCTGATTTCGACCGAAGGTAGTGTAGGACACTCCCCATATTTTCCTTGATCTCCCATATGAATTACAGCCCAATCGGACCAAGTTTAAAATTTGACCTTTGACCTTCGACCTCCGATTTCGACCGAAGGTAGCTTAGGACACTCCCCATATTTTCCTTGATCTCCCGTATGAATTACAGCCCAATCGGACCAAGTTTAAAATTTGACCTTTGACCTTCGACCTCCGATTTCGACCGAAGGTAGCTTAGGTCACTCCCGTATTTTCCTTGATCTCCGTATGAATTACAGCCCAATCGGACCAAGTTTAAAATTTGACCTTTGACCTTCGACCTCCGATTTCGACCGAAGGTAGCTTAGACACTCCCGTATTTTCCTTGATCTCCCGTATGAATTGCAGCCCAATCGGACCAAGTTTAAAATTTGACCTTTGACCTTCGACCTCCGATTTCGACCGAAGGTAGCTTACTACCGAGCTAGAACCACACCAGAGAGATCGGAAGAGTCGCTAGGGATCAAAACTGACGGAGCCTTTTACACACATACATACACGCAACATTAGGCAAATTATAGTAAGATTACTATTTTTTTCATTTTTGATATTAACAGTCCACGGAGTAAACTTTATAAATCTAATGATATGTAAAGTGTATGTAGCTGGGATGAAAAGCCAATGATCATTTAAAAATTCTGACCTTTCATATTGAAGATATACATTTTTTTTCCAAAAAGACTTAAATTTTTTGGTGTTTTGAAAAGAAATCTATATCTTTAATTCAAAATGTAAAAATTTTCATATGATGAACGACTTTTCATCCCAGCTACTTACACTTTAAGTACAAAATTATCATTAGATTTATTCAATTTACTTTGATGACTGTTAAATTTCAAAAATATCAATTTTCAATCATTATATCGCAAATTTCAAAAAATCTAAATTATTTGATATCAGAAGAACATTCCTTGTATTCAAAATGCAATTCAATATGTATGATGTGCTCTCAGGTCCCACAAAAAAAGGTTTGCACCCTTCCCCTCTCAGCTGGTCAAAAATGTCTTCCTTCCAATTCCCAACCCCCGCTCTTAATTATTGGTGAAGGGGATGATTACGCAATCTAATGTTCAGATATCAGTTGCAGTAGACCTATATTTTTAGAGAAAAGATTGGTATAGCTATATATTTTACCTTCATGCAAATTAATTGCTAAGTTTTAGGTAAAAAGAAGCTATGTTTTTGCATGCAAAACATGCATATAGAGATTGTAATATGGGTGGTTGTGAAGAAATTCCAACTAAAAGGCCATTTATTCCATAGGGAAAAAGACACTAAAGTTTCTCTATTTTTGAGGAACTATATAAAGTTATCGTAGAACGTGTTTCGATTAATGGTGATCAAGACTTAATTGATCTTAATTGATCTCATCAGCTACATTTTGCTCAGCTTAATTTAGGTATATTTGTTCACAGTAGAAACATAAATCTGCATAGCTATATAACTTGGGTCTAAAATGCCTAACTTTTTGACATTGGCAATTTGGTCCATTTTAAGTGACGGAGTTTTTCTCTAAAAATGGAAAATGCAATGTCTATTATGGCATTGTGTAGGCCTATGCTAACATATAGTGATGTTCTACTATGAAAATTAAGCATGAGTGGTTTTCATTTCATTCAAATGGATATCTTTTCTTTATTAGAAAAGAGTAGACCTATTAGTAGGCCTACATATCATAATAATGAAAATCTAGTTGGGTACAATAGGTATATAGTTTGTATTTGTTTGGTATAAACTGAGGAGTAGGCCCTATTATACAAGTGCCTTCATAGTGGGTGACAACACCGGGGTGGACTCCATAAGTGGGTTTATCCTCTGTGGTGGTTCTGAAAAGAATGTGTGATTGGAAGCATGTAGGTGATATATTTTTTCATGCATACATTTTGAGAAACATAAATGCTTTTAAGGGGATATTTTTAACCCTTTTTTCAAATAGGGAGCTTGCTACGGAATTGTTTAAATGTTTTGACCACGAATATGTATTTCTAAATAAAATGATGCAAATACACTTTCAGCTCTTCATTAAAGCATCAAATTATACCTTATCTGAATAATAATAATAATAATAAAATATATTTTTGAGCACCTCACAACAAAAGCAAGTTCACCAAGTGCTTTACAAAGCAAAATACATGAAAGCTAAATACACAAATTATTTGCAAGGTACAAGCCAGCTGTACAATGCCATAAATTAAAAACAAGGTTACTATACCATAAATTAAGTACAATAATTAATCTACATCTTGAACGACAATTTGAATAAGATGAGTCTTAAGGAATGTTTTAAAGTTCTGCAGAGAAGTGATGAATCTAAATGATATCTGTAGTATTTGGGCATTTATTGGTTCATGATTTTATGATTATACCGGGTGTCCCAAAAAAGGTTACATGTAGATTTGTGCAAATAATCTAAGTTGCTGTTAACAAATATTAATGTCCTTTTCTCATGACATAATCTTTGTACCCTCTACTCGTACCCCTGTGAATGTCAAGTTCACAATGTGTGTATTTAGCCCGCATTCCAAATTCCTGAGCAAGCTGTTTACTATGTTTACGGGACATAATGCAACACGAGGTTCGCTGCCCGCGCACAGTACATTTGGCGGGTCATTTGAGTAGGTCCAGCCATAGCATGGCAGATGCAGTATTATTCTGTTGAACAGAAAGTTAATTTTGTTCAGTTTTATTTCAAGAGACCAATCAGAAAATGGACAATATTCTTACAGTAATTTCAACTCAACAAAACCCAAACAAAGCCTAAATGCAAATTATTATTAATTTCATTATGTTGATGGCAGAAGATACAGCGTGCAGAAATGCTTTCACCAAAAATTGGTGACTCCATATGTTACATTATAATATTTTATGTATAATACTTTTCGTGACGTCAAAAAGTATATTACAAGTCAAATAAAAATGGGTTCCACGCCGAGTTGAATCACATTAAATAGCGCGTTATAATCCCGACTCTTAATTGTTTGCTAGATTCAAGCTTGGTCATCCGCAAATCTATCAAAGATAAATTTCTACTGATGCTGCTAAAAAATCCAAGAGGTGCTTTTGGATGTTTATTCTGCACTTTACCAGTAGGCCTACTATAGTAATGAATTCACCAGATCTAATCCACCGTGCCAGGAAACTGAATTCCTGTACCATTGTGTACTCTGTAGTGTTTTTCATTGGCTTTCCCTACACCATGACATCTAATATAAAGCCAAGAATTTTCAGCGTTACAGGAAATTCCATAAAATCGCGGAATTAGGAGATAAAGCGGAAAACGCATTTCAGAAAATGTTTTTTTTTTAAATAAAAAAAAATAAAAAAAAAAAAAAAAAACAATACAATTGAAAAGAAATAAATAAAATACTAAATGAAATGGGTCTTCAAAATTCATCAAAATAAAGTAAAATCCGTCATAGATTTACCGTACAACGCCCCATTGCAGCCATGATACCCAATTACCCATCCCAACTTTGCAAATCGCAATGATCGTCACAAGATTCTTGTGAAATTTTATTATGTCAGCAATGTGCTAAAATTACAAAGCGGAGAAAAGCGGAATTTAGCATTTGTAAAGCAGAAAATTCTTGGCTTTAATCTAATATCATTAACTTATAAAACAGTTATAAGATACACACATTTGCTTGCATTTTCTTCATTAATGTTTATAATGCACCCATATTTATAAACAAAATTTCAGATTTTCAAGAATATGCCTATTTTTAAGCACATATTCTTACTAATTCCGACATGTCCATTATGAAACCGTGTGAAACTGACCCTCGAATCCAAAAAATTGGACCCCTCAAATTCCAATAATTAAATTCCTTTTGCTGGAAAATACACTAGGCCTATTATTATGTCAAGGACTCACAACATGCCCTTAGGCTTCTCAACGATGTTCACGTTACGGCGACTTTTTGGATTTTCTTGCAGTATGATCTCCAAGCTAAAAGTCAAGTTTCTGCAACTTTTATTAATTTATTGTTTTACCCGTAAGTAGAGTGGCGTTGTGAAGTGTTGTGTCATCCGGCTTTTTTAAAATTCCAGCGTAGGCCTCTAAATACCGTACCAAACTATTCATGATCATTGATAACATGAATAAAATCAAAGCAATTTTTATTACCGTATTATTATGTGGGATGTCTATAAAATTAATGTAGTAAATTATCCGTTTTTTTTGGTTTGTTTGTTTTAAAATTAGTAATTGAAGTATAAGCCTACTGTACAGTTAAAATATTATGCAAGAAGACATCAAAAGGTGTTCATCATTGCGTGTAAGAACACTCACTAAATTTACCACTCTTAGAAATTGAGCAACTCCTTATGAATTAATTAAGCAACACCCAATATAACAAAATATATATTTTCCAGGTACATACTTCTCATTCGACGTGTAATACTTTTTTGACGTCACGAAAAGTATTATACATAAAATATTATATGTAACATGTGGAGTCTGCAGACTGCCTTAAGGCCAAAAAAAAAATTGTTTGTTTGTCCATAGAGGCTTATGAAATAGTTGGGTCGGTAGGTCGGATTTTTAAATTTTTTTTTTACAGATATTGCACTTGAAACTGACAATTTGAAGACTGGTAAATAAGTCAAAACACACAGCACTTCACTGGTTTAACTCTTGAGATGGTTCTGCATAAGCGTGGCATTTTCGGGTAATTTTGTACCCGGGTACCGGCGCATTTTTTCGGACGGGTAACGGGTACCGAAATTGCATTTGTAGTGTCCCTGGACCTAGACCTAAACGCTAGGATCATTCATGGTTGACCTAAAAAAAATTTTTTTTTTAAATTCAAGATGTTTTATATTTTTAATATGAAAATTGATACTTTGTATTCATGTCCTACTCTCTTACTGATTTCAAAATGCATTCAAATTCAATGCATTTTGAAATCATTTAGACTATGACATGAATACAAATTATCAATTTTCATATTAAAAAATACAAAATATCTTGAATTTTTTTTTTTTTTTTAGGTCAACCATGAATGATCCTAGCATTTAGGTCTAGGTCCAGTGACACTACAAAACCGAAAAAAAAAAAAAAAAAATCAAAAAAAAACAACAACAAAAACGGTCGGGACCAGGGTACACGGTCGGTCGGACGAGGACAAACAAACACTTTTTTTTTTGGCCTAAGCGGTACCCTTGGACAATAGTATTACCCATATACGGATTCATTCAATAATTACCATTTTATTCATTCATTAACATAATAGCAAAATTTGAACCTCTAAACTCAATAGAGATATTGTTAAATCTATCATGTTACCTACGAATACCTGGGTTTCTTCACGTATCATTTAATAAAGTGTTAAAGGAGTGTTTCGTGATCCTAGCATCCTCTTTTTATGACATTTTTCAGCACATATCCATGAAAAAAGCCTATTCCCAAAATTTCAGTTGATTCCGATTTTGCGTTTGCGAGTTATGCATGATTATGTGTATTACACTGTTCCATAGACAATGCGTTGTATTTTCGTTCTGGTGCACCAGTTCGATATTCAAATTTCACGATATCTTTGCAAAGCGAATTAATCTGCAAGAAATATTTTGTACATAAACATTATGTAGCCAGAGGTTTCCAGTGATATAAAAATCTCAACTTTTTTGAGAAAAGTGGGGGATGAGGCTGTGGATCACGAAATGCCCCTTTAAGTGTATGCTTATAGTTCCTAAATGCTGCAATTGGGGATACACACAAGGATTCTTACCAGTCAATTGGGGAAATGCCGCAAAATAAGGATATACCCCCATTCCTCTTTTTTATAACATGAAGGTGTGGCAGAATGTCAAAATCACAGACACTTATTTCATTCAGGATAGATACAAGGATTCAATTGGGGAAGTACCGTGAAATAGGGATATCTTCATTTCTTTTTGTTACATGGGGATGTGGCAATCAGACACTTATTTCATGCTGAAATTGGGGATACACAAAAGGTTTCTTACCAGTCAACTGGGGAAGTATATAAATTGGGCACAAAGGTGTGGCACAGTGTCGCTCTCACAGACACTTATTTCATGCTGCAATTGGGGATACACACAAGGATTCTTACCAGTCAATTGGGGAAAAATAATACCGCAAAAATAAGGATATCCCCATTCGATCTCCTTTTGATAACAGAATGTCACAATTGAAACCTAAGTATGGGCCCAATTTTCAGCAGCTGTTCTCATAAAAGATTCTTCTCTACAGACTCCAGTACAAGGTATCAATTTGGAATTGGAGTGGCATAATTATAGTTTCTGTATTTTCTCATCTTCTCTGGTTTAATCAACAGTTCACACACCATGCAAAATGGAACAGGACATTGGTAAATGCCAGTTTAGGGATTGTGCAAGGTCTTGATCGATGTGAATAAAGTGTTAAGTTTGTCACCCATTTTCCCTTGTGTGCTGTATGAGCATAAGAATTTATAAAGATGTTGTTTTAACAATAATAATTTTCCCTATCCAGTAACGATGTCCCGTGTTATATGAGATGATAGATATTGGCCTATACTGGTACACAAAGAAATGTTAGTACCAAACTGGGGATGACGTACTACAATTACAAATCAGCAGGCCTAGGACCAGGCTAAGGTAGCCTAGGTCAACATAGTAGGCCTTATCCTGACAAAACCAAATCAACATCAAAGTTAAGGTCAACAGGAATATCCCCATTTCGCGGTATTTCCCCAATTGACTGGTAAGGATCCTTGTGTGTATCCCCATTTACAGCATGAAACAAGTGTACATAGATTATGGGTATAATCAGAAATAATGGCACCAAAGTGTGACAAAGTGGTCAAAATTACAAAGAGTGTTCTTGCGACAAGTGAGTTCTGGAACATTTATTTTGCGCACCATGTAGTCTTTATATTTTCATAAGTAGACTATTAAGTGACTAATTTGAAAGAATGTGGTACTTAATAATAGCAAACATTTCAGAAAATGCCATGAAAACCCATGCAAAACTTTTTAACTTGTACATTTTTTACAGTGCATGTTTCAAATACAAGTACCTCTTTTCACGCTAGCATGTAACACTCCTGACCTTATGGGGAAGAAAATTGGGCATATTATTTTTTACATGACAGCTATGACACCATATACAAAACACAATTTTTGAAGGATGAATTTCCGTGCTGGTCTTTTTCATACAACAACCTCACAGTGTCATTATTTTTTACTTCACCCATTATACATACCATTCTAGTTTTACTGTTTATAATACAGTGGCCATAAACCAGTAGAAGGGGCCTATTAGATACCATTGTCAAATGAATAGAACTCACACCCTAGCATGTGATTTACTATGAGTATGAACATCACAAATTGAAAATCTAGGCCCCTATAAATAATATAAACCCGGAATATAAACTCGTTAATGAAGAAAACAGCATGAAATCAAAACAGTACTCTGATATCCACATTGCTGATATGAAATTCTGAATAGATATCAACAAGTAATCATGGTAATGACAAATTGGCTTCTGACAGAGTTACAACAATCCCCAGAAATCAAGATTGGCAGCCAGAATGTTGACAAATTTCTGTAGGCTACATACTTGTCAATTTCAGCTTATAACCATGCAAAATTTAGTTGCAACCCAGCAAACACAAAAACGTTTTAAAAACATTTTAAATAAGTTATATTTTAGCTTTTGGTTTTAGGTAAAAACGTTTTAATAACATTAAAATGTCGGGTTATATAAAGGTCATGATAATGTTTTAAAACGTTTTGTATGAAAACACACTACAACAATATTTTTTAAATGTTTTCAAAAAATGTTATTTTAAACTATTTTTGCAAACATTTTTGCCAAATATTTTGTCAATACTTAAATAACATTATGTTAAAATATTTGAACCCAGCAAACACAGAAATGTTCTTAAAATGATTTTTTTTAAACCTTTTAATAACATTTAAATGTCGGGTTATATAAAGGTCATGAAAACGTTTTTAAAAGCGTTATTGCAAATATTTTGGGCAAACATTTTTCGCAAAATATTTTTTCAACCCCAAAATAACATTCTGTTTAGAATGTTTTGTATCAAGTTTTCAAGAATGTTTTTGGAATGTTATTAAAACATTTTTATCAGCCCTCGAATTAACCCATGGCACCCATGGCATTTTGCCGTGGGTGCCCACCACCACTGCCGTAATGCCCTCAAAATATGTCCTTTACCCAAGGCAGTCACTTGCCGTGCCCTCTAATGAATTTACCGTCAGTGCCCCAGCCCTGCCCCTTCATTATAAAATCATCTATCTATGTCTGTATGTGTTTTCTTCACTTTTGAGAAATTGCCTTGGTGCCCTTCTCAAATTTTCAACAGTTGCCATGATGCCCTCTTGAAATATTACAAACTGCCATGCTGCCTTGCCTTTTCAGTGAAAATCCAAGGCAATTCTCAACTTGCCCTAAAAAAGTTGCCGTGCCCCTTCAGATCCTTAATTCGAGGGCTGATTTTTATACTATGTTTGCTGAGCAGTAGATTATCAAAAAATGTTTTTTAAGATTATGAAAACGTTTTATACTCTTAATATACCCTTTATATAACCCGACATTTAATCGTTTTCTGACAACCTTTTATATCCTTTTTGCGAATGATGTCGAAAACGTTTTGTGTTTGCTGGGAAGTTACTTACGTTGAAGTTGAAAAATATGCACAAGTCAAATGAGCTGCTGGCCACATTAGGTTCACTTTTGTCCATGGAAACGGGGACATAAAATTGGGTTGGCTTATTATATTTTGTCAGTGGAAATGGGGAGATCACATCAGTTATTTTTTTTCTGTGGAAATGGGGACACACTCAGCTTGATTTTTGATTGTGCAAACAGGGGACGTCACAACAGTGTGGTTTTTGTCTGTTGATATGGGGATGTCACCTAAACTGTGTGTAAACTGCATTGTTAAAGCATCTTACACACATGTGTGTGGCAGATTGGGATAAAACCATGCAAACTGGGTATGTACCTCAAATCACCCCAGATTTTCAAAAATGCATTTTTACATCAAATTTTAACATATTATGACCATTAGAGAATTGGGGATATCCCCATTTCACCGTATGTCCCCAATTGATTGGTACAAATCCTTGTGTGTATCCCCAATTTCAGCATGAAACAAGTGCACACACATCCACACACACACACACACGGACACACACACACCATAGTGATTACTAAGTCTCTCCCTGAACATTCAGGCGAGACAAAAAGGAGCACTTATTTTTCTGTAGAGGAGACTTGGTCAGGACGGCGCTCAAGAATCTAAAAAAGGGGGGGGGGGTAACGGTCAAAATTGTTCTCGACAAATTTTTAAAAATTAGTCAGTACTATTTAGTCATATTAATCTTTTATATGACTCTTGCAATTTGCCGACAATCACATAGCTTTGAATACATTTGCCGACAATCAAATGGTTTTGACGACAACCATCAATTTTTAAGTGGCCCAGTATAAAAACGGCCCATGGCACATTTTTCATCATTGGGAGAAATCGGCACTGTAAATGTACGAATGTTCAATAAGAAATTTGATGCTTAAAAGATTAAATTGACAACATTCCTGAGTTACATTCATGATCTGTTATGTTTGTATGGATGACCTTTGGTGACCTTTGACATTTTTCAACAGCGCCCTCTATTTTTCAAAAATGTGCCATGGGCCGTTTTTATACTGGGCCACTCATTATTGCAATTAATCATTCAGGTGCATTTTATCACAGTAATCAGCTTGAGTGAATCAAGAGGATGATTTCAATACCTTCCCCCTTGGCTCCCCCTTTCATTTACACAGCAGTGACAATGCCCCCTGGACCCGAACCAGTTTCATACACAAGTAATTACTGCATGTGACACCTGTAAGTTTTTCTTGTCTGCATGAACAATCTGAAGTCTGTGATGATGATACATGTACAATTTGTAATTCTGAATAATTTTGAAAAAATGATCTGAATTTATTTATCTCGTATTCACTTATCATACACTTACTTAAAATACTCTTGTAGTTTCTCAGTGCTAATGAAGTCCTGATACAACTGTGTAACATTCATTTGTGGCCTTGCAGGTGGATTGGCTGTATTATTAGTAACACATTGACAAGTCTTAGCTTTGGAACGGATAGGATTACCCCTAATAGCATGTCCGATAATTATACCAATTCCTAATAAAAGAAAAGCCATTATGATGCCAAGAATAGTTCTCCAGTTTTCTAGAATCCACAATCTGACGGCAGCTAGTCCTTTTACTTTGCCATTGTCCACTTGTACTTCCACCATATCAGAATCCATTTCCTCGGCAAAACGTAAGTAGGCAGCCCCACTATTGTGGTTCCCCTCTATCGCCATCTTTCAACCTGCAGAAAGCAACAACAAAATTGTTTGTTATTGTCATATCATGAAAACAACAGCAATTGATAAGAACAACAACACCCATGATGAATGTACCTAGATATAATTATAATGCTTTGATTGCTAGCACTCACTCAGGATGGCATTCATGATGGTACTGATCACCTGGACTA
Source organism: Amphiura filiformis (assembly GCF_039555335.1). Lineage (NCBI taxonomy): Eukaryota > Metazoa > Echinodermata > Ophiuroidea > Amphilepidida > Amphiuridae > Amphiura > Amphiura filiformis. Next base: position 34,788,886 of record NC_092628.1, read on the forward strand.
AAAAATTCTTTATTTCTCCCCAGGAAGATCAATTGCACTTCAAAATACTGCATAATTTAGGTTATTTCTGTGGGTTACTGTTTTGCTATTTTAAGTGTTCTGAAAAGTTATATATTTTCTTTTATTCACAGTTCTACCAGCTAAAAATTGAAGCCTATGGGTTCAAAATATTCATTTTCACAGGATTTTAAATTCCCAGTTGCCTGTATAACCGTCAAAATCAAGCCCTCGTTTATGCATAAATCTTACATTTTTTTTACATGGGGAGTCGAATTATTATTTCTCTCTAGATTCCAAAATTTCCGAGGAGGATTCTACATCATTTTTCCAGGTATACTGATCACTGATCACTTTTCTGAGCAGCTTGAAAAAACAGTGCACAAATTATTTTTAACATGTAGCAGATTATAATTAGGCAGCTGCTAGTATTATGACATTTTTTTTATTGTTCTGTATAAATTGCAACAATAAAAGTGCTCCAACCTTGTCTTTGACCTTGCTTTTTACATTTCAAAAATCTGTTTTGGTCATAAAAGTATTGAAAAATTGTGAGAATTAAGGAAGAGGGAAATGAGTATTCACACTCGCAGGCTTATAAAGTACAGGGTGTGTGTGTGGGGGAGGTTCACACATAGGTAATCTCCCTCAAACACAGCGACCATTTACTTCATTTTAACCCACAAAAGAGGCCTTAAGCATGGACGATCCACATTTTCCTTACCCAATAAGGTGTGCATTGTGAAATCAAGGAAGTGTAAAATGAGCAATGGACTAGAAACATACTTCCACATAGCTATCATCTTCTTAAATCCATTCAATCATGCTTAACATTGTTTAAGAGTGGTGATGCCTGGACATAATATTCATATTAAAACTGTCATAAACTGGTTTGCAAGGCCCAGTGAAGTTATGGGATGAGAAATTTGTTTCATAGTTGAACATAATATTTGGTTACTCCCAAAGCTCCCCAGCAATGTTGGATTTGAATGGATGGAGTGATATCATTTCACCATTCATTTCTGGACACTGTGCCTGAATTATGTGAATATTAAATATTCAAAAGTGTCACAACATTTTTGCACACAAAACAAGGGTTTGCAAACAACATTATAGCAGTGCCCATGCAATGTAGATTAAATTATGTGGACAAGTCATCTTTCAGGCTCATCATATCTGCATGTAATCAGACTTACTCAAATGGCAAAATGATGAAGCACAGTTTGTAATTAGGGCACTGCAAAGTGTCTGCATAGCCTCCATGCAACTACATGTAATTTTCTTGACCTGAATATTGCAGGTTTTGGAATTCCGCCAACTTATCCACGTCAGCATAATTGTTGCCAGGGTCTGGTGGTCTGATGATGAGGATGTTGATGCTCATTTCCAAGCTCATTGCTCATCTAGTGATGATGCTGCTGATGGGTATATACAATATACAGAATACAGATGGAGCAGTATACCAGATTTTCCATTGCAAACATCACTCATAATCACTGCCATTTCCTTTTAGCTCATAATATCTTTGTAGAACTGTATAGGAGTTGCAGGCAGTAGCGGCACATCAGAGGAAGACAAGGGATATCCCCCCCCCCCCAATATTGGGCTTTCCCCAAGTAAAATAAGAAATGAAAAATGCAAATATAGGAAAGCTTTGCTCAGGCTATTATTTTCTTTTAATAGGACCTCAATCTTCCTTTCTACAATATAAATCTATATTCTCTATTCTTTGGGCAAGTTAAAAGCATTTTAATACAATTTCAATTTAAACATTTAGCAAAAATCCCTGTTCAGAATTCAAGCTTGGACCAATTTGGTTATTTGTAAAAAAACTGACAAGCAGTGTTTATTCAGCGACCGTATTATATTCAGAGGCTGTATGTCGCAATTTTGGCTCACTCAAAATTAGATGTGGCGCAAAAGAATTTGCAGTTCTGTATAACAATTTGTCAACTTCAGACATTTTAAAGCCAAAATTGGGCCAATTTGGGAATAAAAAAACTGGTGCATCCATTTTCCAGTGAGAGTAAACACTGCCGACAAGTAAATATGGCCAAAAATGGCCTAATACAAGATATCTACTACATGAAGTGTAATTATATGATATTACATTTCTCTGTATGAATATAATTGTGGCTGTGGGTCATATGGCAAACAAAGTTTTCAAACATTTTATCAATTGGAATCTTTTGATCATTTTGAAGTTCGTAGATCAATTTGATGTAATAACTTACAAGTACGGTAGTCATTATAACTTTAGAAAAGAATCTTTTATTTTGTTACATAACATTGATTAAATATATCCTGCTTTTCCATATTTATAGGAAACTGACTCAGTGCCTTGAACGTCACTATCAAACATGTAAGCAAATTATGACGGTGTCCCACTTCAAAAATATGGGGCTGGCTATAATAATGCCTAGGGCCAAAAAAATTGCTTGTTTGTCCTCCACAGGTTTCAAAGAGGAGGTGCGGATTTAACTTTTTTATCCCCTTCACCAGTGAAAGTTCAACCATATTACTATTGGAGACCAAGTCTTTCAATGTGACCAAGGTTTTGTTTGGGTCACCGTCAATGTCTTTTCATGGGCCACTTTTGGATGACCCCATGATATCTAAATACATCCACGATTTTGGTACCCAAGGCCACACTGCAGATGCGATCAAGTAATATTTTTGCACTAAGTCGGCAGTGTACTAACAGCGAGTATGACATCATTTTGTTGTCAAGTGGAAGAACAGCAATTCCATACATTTTAGATGTTTTTTTTGCCACATATTTTTGAAACACAGAATTTTAATAATGTGTATGTCAACAAGTGCAAATTAGTACTCATTATTCTACATTGTATCAGACAATCGGACATGAAAACGGAATGGTGTTACTTTGATACGTAGTGTGACAATTGAGAGTGTATAACCTCCCCCCCCAAAAAAAAACCCAAAACTTTCTTTTGAATATTTAAATTTTTTTTAGCCTATTATGCCAGTTGACCTCAAATGACCTTTTGACCTATATATGTGACCTTTGATACCACCAATACACATATGCCAATAGTCAGTGATATTGCAGCTGTGACCCAAGTTTGAAATAAAATTGGATAGATTGAGCCCATGGTCGAGCTACGAGTTGTAAAATATTGGACGAGACAGTCGAGTCCAATATTTTACAACTCATAGCTCGACCAATAAATATGGGCTCAATCTATCCAATTTTATATCACACTTGGATTCATCAAAACATAATAATGGCAGCTATAGGCAAGAGTCTCCTCCTCCTTTCAGGCCAGGCCGAGACAAAAAAGCAGCACATTTCTAAGAGTATTGTCAAAGTATATCACTACATGTACAATTTGTACATTAGCATAATGATTTTCAGATACATAGATTGGAATAGAGCCCTGTGAGGTACCCCAAACTAGATCTGTAGTGATATCCAACAATTTAGTTCTGCTGTTAAACGGCTGTTAAAAACAGAACAATAAACCTGATAAAGGAATACTAAAAATTCATCAAGTACAGACAGATAACAGTGTGGCATTCATTCAATCCCCAAACATAGGATACTGAATAAATGTACTTTGAGTTTCAATTCAGACAGTTGCACTGAGGATATTGTATAAGACAAGACTTCCTATGAGTTGCCTGCAGGCAGTGCATGACCTGCCACTAAAGATAGCAACACTCACCCAAATGAAAGGCACAGCCACTCACATGAAACCAAGAACTATAACTTCTACTGCTGGTTTTATTACCTGAACCATATGAGACAGGGGCAACAGGAAAACTGAAATTAATTATTTGACAGTTAGCAAGAGGGGCTAATTGTACAGTAAGGGGCTGTACAATAATTATGTCCATCCGTGTGTCCACCCTCTTTACACCCCTTAAGACCCCAAGTTATCAAAATCGAGGGTCTTTCAGTGCTGCTTTGGCAAATTTCAGTGGTCTTTGGGATAGTCATTTGTGTTTTAGTGCCACCACCCCATCAATTAACTTTTAAGCGCTCCACAGACTCCGAGTATTGTACGTACAATATTGTATGTAACATATACATACGTTATTTAATCTATTGCCATTCTGTTTCCAGTAATGTTTAAGTTCTAACGAATGTTTGATGACGAAAAATCGATATGTTACATACAATATCTAGCAGAAATATATTATCGATTTTTCGTCATCAAACATTCGTTAGAACTTAAACATTACTGGAAACAGAATGGCAATAGATTAAATAACGTATGTATGTTACATACAATATTGTACGTACAATAAAAAGTCTGAATACTGCTTTAGTCCTCTGATATCTCTATAATCTAAGATAGCCCAAAGTATGCTTCAATGCTCCAATGATTTTTTGAAAGGACACATGATAATTATTGGCAATAAAAATATCTCAAGATGTATTGGGAATTAAGGGCTGTGCAATCAATTGGTGCAATAATTATGAGTCCATAAGGGTATTTAAAAATGGGGGGGGGGGAGACATTTCTGGCAAGGGTAAAATTCTTCATCCCTTGTTAGCCTTGGTTCCTATAGTCTTTGCCCAGTGGCCTTGAAAATGCCCCAAACTGTCTAGGCCATTTCAGGTAAATTGCAAATTGGGACCCTAATAATTATTGTGCAGCCCCTAAATTGCTTAAATCCTAACACTAAACCATATGAACGCCTGTATTAAACTCTACTCCAAACCCCTTACCCTTTACACTCATGGTGTGGAGGGTAATCTATTTATGCTGAACTGTAAACAAAAACATGAAACACCAAGTCAGCTACAATAGAACTTTGATCATCAAAACAAACTTGATATACAATGTACATGTAGGTACGGTATACTTGCAAGTTAAGACAGGTCCCTATAAAATAAGCACTATCCACTTTTGACCCCTTACATTTTCAACATACACACACAAATTCTAAGAAAGCGGAATAATGTTGACCCGCACATTCCACACAGGTCAGTCACTACAATACATTGTTGTAAATGATCAAAAGTGTCGCATGTGGAGACAGTTGCCAAGCAGCAACTTTGCAACACCATTGGGCTACATGTAGTGTTTTGAATTGAGGTGAGAGGAATGGACAGCTTAAAAAGGCATGGTTCCAAGTAGATCTACTATCACTAACGTCAACATCCACATGCCAGCTCAGCATCAGTCAAAGAAGAGCCATGGTCTCTTTCCTAAAGATGGGGTTTGACAGCAGAAGCACATGTATATCACATCAGGATCCAAGTGTGTGTGTCTCAGTACAGAGCCACCACTTAAAAAAGTGACAAAAAAAATCCCAACAACAAACATACTCTCAGTATAAGCATAATTTTATACAATCACTGTGAATGCTCATGTACAGATCTAGAGCATTTGTACATCAAGAGAAGATATGAGTCTTTTCTCAACTGTTTCTACTGACAAAAGGTTGACAGGTGATGTGATGCAGGGTAACCTCACCATCAACCATTTACCAATGTGGGTGCTGCCCAGCAATGTTCCCAGTAGTGGGTACACCAGAAGTCACATTTATTAAACTGTGGTACCGGTAGGCCACAACATAAAGAAGCTTGTGATCCAAACCCAACCATGAGCAGCTTAAGGGTAGACGAGGTATTGTTGGTCGAAGCAACCTAAAAATAGTTATTCATTATCTAGTATATAAAAAAAAATAACACCTTGATGTTTTGCAAAAGTTTATTCTACAAATCGTATACTTTGTAAACTTGCTTAATTTATTGTTGTTAAATGAGTTATGCACGCTTTACAAAAGTGTTGTTGTTTCAGCCCTCTTTACAATGTAACTCAAGAACCGCAGCACCTATAAAAGTATATCTGGGATATTTTGATTCTTCTATACACTCGCTATGAATTGAGCAATGCAGTTTTTACCAAAGCCAAATACCATTCGTAAGACGCTGTGAACTACCAAATCACAACAGTTTAAAATAGTATAACCTTAAGGGGCACAAAAAGGTGATTCTGTCTCACCCATTAAAATGCACAGGGATTTTACAGATGTAGAAACAACCCAATTGACACACATCAAATATATGTGTACAGTACTGTACACACACTTCTTCCATCAGGACTAGATCCATTGAAGAAGAGTCCAACACCACTGATGAGTGAGCATGTTCATGCAGGGATCGATACAAAGGGATGGGCATCCTAGTATTACGTAACAAACCGGAAGATGTAGCCTAAGTCTAGACAATAGGCGGATTAACGGCCATTTTGTCTTCTACATGATTTTATTCACGTGTCCTTATACTTTAGTACACAAGTATATAAGTTAACAGGTTTACAATTTTAAAATTATATTTTGTGTATACAATATATTCTGTAGTAAATCGATCAAATGACGGTGATTGTTCAGGTATTATATGCTTGATAGAATTAAATTGTCTGACCAGCTAGTATTCTCCTCCGCCGTCAGTGTGATTCCAGTCACTCCACGTACCGTGTTGCGAAGGTGGAGGAGACTAAAGCTGCATTGACGAACACGCATGCATCAAAAATGATGTAGCCTTAGTCGAACAATAGCGTGACGTAGTTTCCGGCATTGTTCCTATGCACTTTCACCCTCCTGGTTCATGGTGATTGAATTTTGTACTTTTTTCACCTTTGATGTCAATTCTATTGATTGGATCAAGGCAAGACTCAAATCCTTGTTCATAGGTTGCTAGAGCATGTTAAAATATTGATTTCATTATGCTTTGCAATGACTGCTATAAGCTGATCAATAAAAAGAGCATCAAAATTAAAAGGTAAATAACCTATTTTGCAAACTACTTTACAAACCATCCATCCATGGATCAGTAAACGGCATCAGTCAAAATTCTTTTTAAAGTAGAGCCACTGCTACAACTCCATATGGGTGACAGGCAGGCCAGCCAAGATGTGAGATTGGCTATCGATGACAAGGAAGAAGCACTAAGATTCCATCTAGAAAGGGGAGAGAGCAGATAAATTGGGCCAAAAGTAGTAACAAAACCGGACTTTGCCGATAACATCGCCCACCTGTCAAGAGAAGTACAACAAGCACAAGAACTACTTCAAAAGGTCGAAACATCAGCTGGGAGAGTTGGCGTAAAGAAGAATGCCACCAAGATAAAATTCATATCTTTTAACCAAGACAAGCAGATTAACACCAGCACAAAAAATGGCATAAAGCTAGATGAGCTGAAAGACTTCAACAAATATCTTGGGAGCATAGAGCATGATGTCAAAACATGCAAGGTAGCAACTTGGAGAGCATGTAACAAATTGAGCAAGATCTGGAAGTCTGCTCTACCAAAGTAATTATTCCAGCTGTTGATCTTCCAAATGCTTCTCACTTTTAGGGCAGTGTATAGCATCCACTAGAAACAGCAATAAAGAGCTGTGTGTACAAAAATGTATATGCCTTGGTGGACACTGCTTCAGGAGTAAATCTTGTGCGAACCAGTTGCCAATCTGAATTTAGACACTTAAAAACCTGGTAGATCACCCCTTACAAAATGTACCCACTGCTCAAGCAGGACATGGGACTGGAAGCATCTGACCTGGGAACTGTGATGCACTCATAAATTTGGGCATAACTGGTAAATAACTACAAAACTGTCTGGCCACAGGCCACTGAAGTTGATTTATAGACTGATACATAAGTTACACTTTAATGTCCTATTCCTAAACGAGAAAATACAGCAATATTTTGCCTTTTTCCCTGAAAAACAAAATTGCAAGCCACATCTATACACTAGTACTTTAAAAGAGGAAGCTCCACCAGAGCAGTTCTTCTGGGGTGATCCAAACCTGCCTGGTTACCAAATTATTCAGTGACAAGGTTATCTCTGAATTTGACATACGCTAATTAATGCAATAACATTGAAAAACATCAATTAGCACCTGTCAAATTCAAAGATAACATTGTCAATGATTAATTTGATAACCAGGTAGGTTTGTTCACAGACCCTAGAAATGGGGTCTATTCTGGTTGATTTTGCAGGTAGAATTGGTTCTGAGTCGCCCAACTACCAAATTTTTAGGAGGGGGAGCTTCCAATACTAATAAAATAAAAACTATTGAAGGGATATCATGTATCTTTTTGGCAGTATAGATTAGACTTGTAAACATATCCAGGGTGTCACCTTTGAATTAGAGAGCTTGCGATTTCCAAATATACGTATGATGATATGCTAGATAAAATCACGTAACATGAATGTGATTTTGAATAGATGCACAGACGAATGACATAAACGCTTGGTAATCGCAAGCTCTCTGTTGAATTTGAGGAGTCTGCAGATCAAAAGCCTTTAATTTAAACACATCAATTAGGCCTGCCCTACACACAATAAGCAAACATGTTGCTCTAGTATTTTATATTGAAATTTAAGTTTGGTACAATTAAAACCAAATTTTGGGAGGAGCAGAACTTCAATTCAAGTTGCTGAGTGTAATTAAGCCTTCAAATTGTGCGTGGAAAGTTGATCCTTATAGCAACGTCACAAAGTAGCGTGTTGTTAAGGATGTAGATCACTGCCATGATGGGACATGTAATCATCATATTACATTCATTTAAAATGTCAAGTGTTCAAGAGTGATGTATTAACCTGGGAAGGCACTCTAGGGTTCAGATGATACTTGTACACAGTTTAGTACATCTCAGGGCTTCAACTGACCCCTTGCAAATATAGGGATACATATAGAGAGAATTTTTGGAAAAAATATAGGGTGAATATCTAGAGGAAGAGGGCAAAATTTATGGGCATAATACAGATCTACACTCGGAAGTGGAAAACGGTGTCCCACTTTAAACTTGATATTAAAATATAAATGTGCCCATAGGGTCCCGGGGGGTAGTTTTGAAGATATGGCAGAAACAATTAAGTCAAAGGTGGCTGAAACATTTGCATGGGGGGTCTAAATTTTCAACATCCACTGATCAGGTCAAAATAAATGTCAAATTCTTCCACTCGGTCCAAGGATATAGGTGTACCATGTGTGGTTTTTTCCGAAATTTGATAAAATGTGATCGTCCACCAGAAACCGCTCGTTAAGTCAGCAAATTATATTCCGAGTTACAGTGCAAAATGTGCATAAAGGTTGTATTAATATGTACCTCAAGTTGGTGCAACTGGGAACCAAGGGAGAACAGTGCCAGTGCATTGATTGGTCACCCCAGGTAAATAAATAAATAAATAAATAAATAAATAAATAAATAAATAAATAAACACTTTTTAATTTAAACCAATCATTAATCCTATATTGTTGAAGAGGATAAAAAGCTTCTACTTTATGTATAGAACTCCTATAGCTCTAGTCTTTGTTTGCTTTGGCCAAATCCTGTTCAAGTGGTGGGTTAACCAACAATTAACAATGAGAGGACATTCCTGAACCTCGTTGACTTGGGGATGATTTGAAGTGATCACCAATTCTGACCATTTGCTATTTAATATTATATCACTCATACATAAATTCTAGACAGTTCATTGGTTGATTACCGTTTATCATTTTTACTATCACCCTCTCCGTGTGATAGTCTTTACCATCATGTGCTCTGCCGTAGTGCGCCTGCACAAAGCCGTGCGCTGACTCTTGGACTCGCCGATTTAGTTATGGGTGGACCCCAAAATGTGAAGTATATCACAGCAAAACATGGTGTTATGTTGATGAAAAAATGTATTTCCTACCTTAAATAGTATTTTAGTAATAGAATTTATGCATGAGTGATATAAAACAAATATTAACTGTCTTAAATTTGTGTAATGGTCGAAATATAATCACTCTGTGAAAGATGGATTGTTCCATTCCACTTGCCGTTCCGGCTCGTGGAATGGAACAATCCATCTTTCACCTCGTGATTATATTTCGACCATCACACTCATAGACAGTTAATATTTGTACTATGTACCAGCAATAGGTCCGAAGACATAGAAAGTGAACACACGTACATAGTATATTCATTAGATAATTTTTTCTCTTTTTTCAGCCTATTTTGCATGTTGAGCTCAAATGACTGTTGACCTCTGCATGTGACCTTTAATTAGAGTGGCAAGTTTTCTGTGATTTAAAACACTGAATTCCGTGATTTTCCGTGCATGGTTTTAAATACTAAAATCTGTAAAATGTAATTTCAATTGAATATTCCTTGCGTATATGGCTACTCTATGACTAGTTGTTTTAAGGTTGATATCTTTGAAGACAGACTTTGTTTTAATTTTTTTACCTCACATTCTCATTTTTTCTTCAAAAGTTTATTTTCTCCAGGAAAAACATGTTTTCCGCGATTTTCCATGTTTTTTTCTCTTAAATTCTGTGGTTTCGTCTGCTTTTCTGTGACACGGAAAACTTGCCACTTTACCTTTAACACCACCAATACATGCGTGTTTGGACCCATAGTGCAGCTATGACCCAAGTTTGATTGCACCCGTTGTCGACTGGCCTGTCCTAGACAACAAACTGCCGATACATGTGTGCATGGTCGAATCCTTCAGCTTCCAGTTTTTCACTAGTTAACTTTTTATGCATCTGGTAAACCTCAGACCTGTTCATTTTCTTAAATCTCAGGTTGGCTATATATATTGCTATTTGACTGTGTGCTTTTGCTTCTTGTCGTGGCTCTGACTATCTATCTACTTTGTATGGGATGTAAATGAGCCATCTCTTTTCATTTTTGTTGGTGTTTTCTTTTGTAATTTTGTTTCTTACACAATGTGTTATTAATTTGTCATTCTTCTTGATCAGTGACAAGTCTCGCTGTGTGAGGACAATCCAGCTGAACTCCAATACTATAATACTGTTCATTCCAATAGAAACACACATGAAGTGGACATAAAAGCTGCTTTTTCAATGACTCAATTTACACTACATGAGGATATAAATCAGTTTGAATCCAGTTTAATTCACTAGGTATATTTACTATCGCCTATCATCGTCTTATTAGTGTCAAATCACAACAAGATTATATGTGACCATCCACCACGAAGTGGTAGTTAAGTCGGCTCTAGATCATTTTCTGTTTATTGCAGATTTTGAAAGAATGCACTTTCAGCTTTACAATGACACCTCCACCAGCTTCATCGGACATCTAGAAGTGAAGTATATGGTTCATCGAAGGTCAAATTCCTAATATATTTTACATAGAAATCCAATACTGTTTTTGATTGTATCTCAACATGGAAAATGCCGACTTTACGACCAGTTTGTGGTGGATGGGCACATAATAGTAGTACAAATTATTTAAGATCGTAAGTTAATTTTGATTTTGAGAGATAACAAAACTTGGTTTTTAAAAAGTCCATGCTTTCTTGACAGGTGTAAACTGTACACACTGACAGCCCAGCCTTTAGTTTAATACTAGGAATTATTCTGTAAATAAGAGAGTGATTCTTAGAAATTAGGAGGCTAAAGCATAAAATTTAGCTGAAATTGATTCCACCAAAAATCATGTGCAAATGCATGTTGTGTAGTGGGAGCAAAAATGGGGTTTCCAATTGTGCCAAAACTGATTGGATCCTGAAATCAGGAATTGGTATATATTGTAAAAGGAGGTCTAAGATTTACAAAACCTTAAAATATTTTGTAAAATGTAATCACATAACGGCTGCATGCACTGAAACACCCATGCTTGAATCAGGTTTCTATCATGATATCAATATTGAACTTATGGGATTCATTACACCGAGGCACACATCACCCCACAATATAGTGCATGATCCCATTATACTTTCAAAAATGTGTACATGTCAAATTAAGGTTACAATTTATGATAGAATGTTAGAAAAAAGAGATATATGTATTGTAATCAAGTTAAATAATTTTGGCTTGCAGGAAGTAGGAACAAGTACAGATTCCATTTGAGGTAAAATATACTTCATAGTCAGAGTCATCGGACCCTGAATATTATTTAACATCATCCATGTTAAAATGTAAAATGGATAATAAACTTCAAGCGAGATAAATTGTTTGTTTGAAATGAAAAATAATGAACAAAATTTCAGGTAATTAGGAATTAATTAATTGAAATGCTCAATTTTTATAACAACAAATTTAAGTTAAACATGGAAATCAATAGAACATTTTTGAAGTTGATTTGATGCAGTTACTATATATTTTTAAACACAAAACACATGCTTAAATTGAAGAAATGTTTAGGGGTATGTTTCTCATAGAAATCTGGTCCCGGTAGGAATTATGTGTACCTCCAGGAACCCCGGATCTAGCATGGGTACCCATAAAATCCTTGAGAACCCCCTCCCCACTGCTTTTTATTTCAGCCCATCACATTTTGACATCCTCTGTCCTTTACAACAAATTCATTTTGGCTCGCTGTATGTAAGATAAACTGTTCAAAATCAGGGTCTCGCCTTACAAGCGATTATTTCTGGTATTAAATGGTCTGTTCTCACCCTGTATAAATTTTTGATTCAATACAACTATCTAATGAGAAAAATCATAAAATGTTACACTGTTTACCTTTCCCAACAATAGTGTTCACTGAATTGAAAAGAATGCCACATATGGAATGGATGATTTGCAACAGAATACAACTCTCAACGCTTTTGTTCAGTGGACCGGTACATTTTACAAGAATTGCATAACTTGACAGAGAGTCTTACTGTTTACATGTACTTTTCAATTTCAGGTCTACAAGAAATTTAAAAAGTGCGTACCATTACTGTTTTTTATTCAACCAGGGATGTAAATGGGTAACATCTCCTTTTCCTGAACATCCATCTCGATAATCTGGTCCTCGGATAATCGGGCTTGCGCACGGTATGGAACATTTAGAGGGGTTTGTTCAGGGAATACGCTACAGGGTATCACCCCTCCTAATAAAGTATTTGTGGTTTTTTTTATGACAACTTATCATCATCCAATTCCGGAAATGCAAAAAACCAATTTTAATGGCCAATTTATGCAATTTCCAGAAGATTTACATCCCTCATTAAACGCCTTTCTACTAAACACCCCAATCTTTTTTTGCATGCCATAGCATGCAGGCATTCACTGGCAAGTAATTGATCGCGAAATTCCACGGACAAATCTTATTACCTGGGTCACTCCATGCCAACTCAACCGATCAGGTACACCATCAGAAAATGGATTTCTTTCTTTTTTGGTGTACTGGAAGATACTTATGAGAAATATATCCTGAAATTTTCAGGTCTCTACTCCATTTCGTTCTCCCGTAAGTGCAATTTTAAATTTTAGGGGGGCCTCCGTGAAAACGCGTCGCGGGATGTAAGTCGATATAGAGAGGGCCATAACTATAAAACTATACCCCTCAGAACTTTCAAACTTGGTATTCTGGGTTACTTTTTGCTGCAGATTTCAAATATTCAAACAGAAAAGGTTATAGGGGCCCAAAAATACATTCCTCTGGACCACTCTTTGGGGGCCATAAGTCAAAAAGTAAAAATAATTTTATTATCCAAATTTTTGCTAATGATAGCCAACCGTACTACATGTATGTACAATTTTAAATATTAAAATTGGATGAGATAGAGCCCTTCCAAAAAACAAATAAATTGTTTTTACTATAACTTGACCCCTCTAAAAACCAATGTCAGACCAGGTCAGACATTCCGAACCAAATTCTACTTGATATATGTTTGAGTTGGATCCTTGGTTAAGTCTCATGAAAAGTTTCATCATGGTTTCTTAAGAAGTGTCTTCCTTTTAAAGGGGGGTAACCCTATTGGTTTTGGATATGGATTGTCTTTAAAATTACACAATAATATCAAATATCGCCTCCTTTATGCTGCTTTGTGAAAAAACGAGAGCATTTACAGCGTAAATGTGAATAAATAGCCAAATTTGCAATCCAATACCTTGGTATACGTGAATTGCATTCTGGGCAGGCAATGACGAATGCTGACATGCTGTACAATGCCCGCCCGTATTGAACGGAAAATGTTTTTTTTTCTTATCGTTTAAGAAAAAAAGGAAACAAAATATATTTCCCCTTGCAATATGTACATTTCAAATGAATATAAAAAAAGTTTGGGCAAAATGGAGAGGAAAAAAAACCTTCCGAGACCGGGTTTTGAACCGGGTACCTCTCGGGTAAAAAACAAACGCGCTAGTCAATTGAGCTATTTAGCACACCACGCTTACTGGTGCCGTTTTCATAACTATATACGGGCCATGGCGCACCGCGTCTCCTCAGCAGTTAGTGTGGTTCGCTTTTTCACAGAATGTGTATGACGTGAAACCAAAGTAGCTGTTGCGGTGACTGATATTTCGTTCATAATTCCTCCCAGAAATCCAAAGTAATACCATTGTTTACAAACTGGTATACCTGTAAAACCGCTGTGATTCATGATTTCTCGAAATACATCGACTTGGAGCGCCAAATTTCAGGATAGTAATGAGAAAAATAGTATCTATTATGTGATACCAAAACCTCATCAACAATGAAAAAATCGGGGATGATGCTGTCGATCGGGTTACGGACCTTTAAGAAGTGTCTTCCTTCTCAAACATATCCATCAATATGGCCTTGTCATGAACTTATTGTTCCAGGATGCCTGCCTGACCAGAATGCAACTCACACGTACCAATCAGGGGCTATTTTAACGTGCCTCACTGTCACGTATGTGACGAGATAAAATATTCGTGCAGTGACAATTAACAATCCGAGTAGATATGCTTTAATAGTAGACAATGGTAGAGCCTTTCTTATGGTCACATTCAGGTAAAATGTCAATTTTTAATTTTGAAACGCACTCTACTTCATCAACACTTTTATCTCATTGCACGATCGTGACAGTGAGGCACGTTAAAATAGCCCCTGGTACCAATGCAGTCAATGCATTTTAAGGCGCGCGAGTGCGATCGCGCAAATAGAGCCCACCTTAAATCGCTTTACCGAGTGCGATTTATAGCACACCTTGTCACCTCAAGGAGTTTCCAAAGTTGCAGCGGTTCCCGGAAGTGATATGCATTAAAAATAAATCAACGTCATGGCCTTTACAAAACGACCCATATAATATCTTTTTCTACTCGCTGATTGGCCGCTTCCGACAATTTAATATGTAAATTAGCTGACCTTTCTTGATAGCACACCTAAAATCCCCACCGAGTGCAATTAACAGCACACCTGTAGCTCGCCTGACTATTTCCAGAAGTGCGATTTGTAGCACACATGCTGTTTTTCAAAATTCATAGACTGCCAATGTATTGGCTTGTTAATTTTGATAATTATTCACATTTACGCCGAAAATGTTCCAGTTTTCTCACATAGATGCATATATATATAATAAGGGGACAATATTTGACATTGTATGTTAGTTTTTAAAGACGAACTAAAAAGTTCCTATATGGTCTGGAATCCTTCAATTAAGTCCATTTAATTGTAGAATTTCTTCTCGCGATTCGGAAGTCACATAAAGGCATTGGTCCTGTGTTCAGGAGGATTCATCCCTGTGCACATTTAAGTGTCAGAGCTATTAGGCTAATGAAAGTCAATTCCCAGTTTCCCGTTACATAATTTTTCATGACTGTGTAGGTGACCATTTCATTATTCATTATTTTAAATACCATTTCATTTATTGCATCTGTTACAGGTGTAAACCAATAACTACGGTACCCATATACAGGTGATAAATCACAGTTTGTAGTTTACAGATGTAGTTTACAACCACATGAAGGTGATTGTACAACTATTATCAAAAGTTTCACAATATTTTTACGGGATGAGATCAGAGCAGATCAAAAAGTGCGGGACAGAGAATTGAGGTAGATATTCATAATTAATTCATTATTAGCCATATATACCATGCTCCTACTGCAAAGAAAATCCCTGAAAATCAACAGAAAGAAATTTATGATATATTTAAAAACACATTTATTTGTATATTAAAAAGTTTGTTAGAAATCAACATTTATTCAAAATAATGAAATATTTGGCCAGCAATTTGTTTTGAGCGGAGTAGGGTAACAGGAAACTTTGAATCAACTTTCATTAGCCTTAGAAAAGAGAAGGGGGACCCATCCCCGATTCTGATATCTGCACTCAATCCTAGGTTTCAGGGTTTGGCGTTGTTACGACCGGAGCACAGTTGAAATTGCAGACTCTCCAATGAAATGAAATGACAATACTAAACTGATAGGATTATCCACAATGGCTTAGGCAGTCAGCCATGTAGGGAGTGTTTTACACACCCAAATTTGTAAATACACACCCTGCGGCCCCGGCCCACATGGGTCATGGCCTATACTTTGTAGTTTGTACACAATTTCACAAATCTTAAATTTACACACCCAAACCTTCAAATCCTGCCTAAGAGTTAAGACCCTGATTACCCCCTAAATCAGATCCAGATAAACTGAAATTTTTGAAATGTTTTTTCCATGGATAATTTATTGAATTATTTCCATATAAGAACGGATGCTAAAAATAAAAATAACCAAGTTAAAATCATGGCTCATTTAACCGTCTATGCTTGGTTAATTGTGTATATTTCATGATGAGCTGAGTCCGAGACGCTACATGTACATAAGAAATTAGTTTTTACACGTGTACTTTTATGAATGAAACTTGAAAGTAAATAGTACTATCATCAAGTATCTAAAACACCGACATGCTACACTGTTACTGTTTATGTTTACTACTACATGTACCATGCCACTGTAGTGTACTACATCAGTACATGTATAGACTATAGTATGTCTGCTGTGCCTGTGTGACGCGCGTATGCATATTATTGTAAACAATAAATGGTTCAAACCTAGCCCTACCTTCTTGATAAAACGAAACCAGATAGCCCTTTTATACTCAGTTTCGTTGATTAAAAAAAGCATGACTATAATTCTCATAATATCAGATTAATTAATTAAACCGTATTATGACTGACTAGCAAGTAGCATGCTAGGCAGTCGAACGATAGCTGATTAACCAATGAAATGTGTTATAGGAGGACACGCCACTGACACACACACACACATAACATTCCACTTGATTAGCCCAGACGAAAACATCACAGACAAACCTCCAAAAATCCTACAAATTTAGGCTTTATCGACAATTAATCATGTTAGTCAGCATTGCAGAAAGATACTTTGTGTTCCTACCTTCACTTAAACGCCAATTATCGGACATATAACGGTGAAATCATGCAGTACTTAGCTAATATTTTCTTCGTCTGGTGTTTGTTGACAACTTCCCACGACAAGCCACGAGGTTTGTGTATATGATTCCTTGTGTACGGCAAGGCACGTCATGAATAATGAATGAGAATTGGCGAGCCCCCAACAGCCTCCTATAGCTGTATAGCTACGAAGTTTCTTCTGCACGCGCGATATATACAGTGAATAATCCGTGATATAGAACGGAGAATTTAGATTGATGTTGTTTTTATAATTGGATCGGGAAAGGAATCACGAGATGCCTGAATCACTTGTAAAACAATCCCTTTAAAAGGTGATGGTCCACCATGAAAGACACTTCATAAGTTTCAATAGGGCCTATATCATTATTCCAACTTACTAACAGGCGCGTAGCAAGCGGGGGGACAGGGTGGACGAAGTCCATGGGCCCCGAGGGTTCAGGGGCCCCGGCACAAAAGCAAACATTAAATAAGGGCTGATAATGGAGTTATACTATTGGGCCAGATGGGCCCGGGTCCTGGGCAATTTTGGGCCCCCAAAATTGCCCTATAGGCCTATGCATCTTTCTTTTAACCCCAATAACAGCATGTTTTTTGGTCAAAATAGGGCAAAATTGTAAATTTTCCGCGCTTCGCGCGCATTAAAATACCAAAATTTATGTTGATCTGGGGCCAAGTAGTCTGAAATTGAATTGAACAAAATAGGTTAGTCCCCCTTTAGTTAAACCAAAACTTGGCCACTGACTTGAGTACACATGCCTTCCTCGGCACGTGACGCGTGACGGTTCGGGACCTCCAAATTTTGGCCTGGCCCAGGGCCCATAAGGTAGGCTAAATCCCGCCCTGCTGTTAAAAGGGCCCGTACTGTTCCTTGTCCATGGGCCCCTGATGTTCTTGCTACGCCACTGCTTACTAAGTATCCAAAAGTCAAATTCACCTCTTCTAGTTTCATGCCATTGCCACGTATCTTATTTTTAGGAATTTTTGATAAAGAACAGGCCGTGACCAGGATTTATTTGGGGAGGGGCTGATTAAAAAAAATGGATATTTTTTAATTTTGACCTTTTTGGACTACACTCATAGAAATGACTTGTTCGCCTTGTTGGCGCAATTCAAAAGGAGTAAGTTTGGACAACTCAAAAATAGTGTAAAAGTTGCCAAAACAAAATTCATTTCTTCTTTCTTTTATCCGAACTTAAAAATGCTGAAAAAGCTCAAAAGTTCCGTCAACTAATCAACTTTGTTGGCATTACTTAAAAAGTTGATGTAAGTCGTTGCGTCAACTTTTAAGTAATGCCAACTTCTGAATTCACTCAGGAACTTAGAAAAATAAACAAGGTTCAAAGAACCAATTAGTTGAGTTATTGTAACTCAACATGTAAGTTGACCGGTAACTCGTTCATATTATTATTAAGTTAGGCCTACTGGTAGGCCTATATTGTTTTGAGTTATTCAAATTTAGTACTTTGTTACTTAATTCACGTAATTGGATCATTTTCTGCACAATTAGCAGTATTCAAATATTTATTTTTTTAATCAGTGCAAAATTTTGTATACTATAGCACACCTCTAGAAAATTATGCTAACCTAGTTTTATTTTTTGAGTTGTAACAACTCAACAAAGTAAGTGCAAATGAGTGCGACCAACATAATGATATCGAGTCAGCATTACTCAAAATTGTACGCGTTGGCATTACTCGGAAAGTTGACGCAACAACTTACATCAACTTACTGAGTAATGCCAACGAACAATTTCTATGAGTGTAGGGAGAGGGTGGGGGATTTTGGAACTACTTGATATCAGCACATGAGACTGATAAACGATATCAGTAGTAGGCCTAGCTGCGCGATAGACTACCTGATATCAGCAATAAATAAGACTTGATAATCTACCTGATTTCAGCAGCAGATAAGATTGTAATTGATAGCCTACCTGATACCAGTAACAGATAGACTACGGTATTGATAAACTACCTGATATCAGCACTGAGCGATAAACTACCCGATATCAGCAGTAGATGAGCGATAAACCGTTACCTGATATCAGCAGTAGAGATGAGCGATAAACTACTTAAAAAATCAGCAGTAGATGAGCGATAAACTACTTAATATCAGCAGTAGACGAGCGATAAACTACCCGATATCAGCAGTAGATGAGCCGATAAACTGAGCAGCAGATGAGTGATAAACCGTCACCTGATATCATGAGTGATAAACTACCTGATATCAGCAGAAGATGGGCGATAAACTACCCGATATCAGCAGTAGATGAGATATTGTTAAACTACCCGATATCACCAGTAGATGGGCGAAAAACTACTTGATATCAGCAGTATATGAGATATTGATAAACTATCTGATACCAGTAGTTGATGAACAATAAACTACTTGATATCTGATATCAGCAGTAGATGAGTGATAAACTACCAAATATCACCAGAAGATGAGCGATAAACTGCTGATTTCAGCAGTAGATGAGATATTGATAAAGTAGGCCTACCTGATATAAGCAGATTAGTAAAAACCGGATATCAGCAGATGAGACTGATAAACGATATCACCAATATGTAGGCCTAGATGAGCGATAAACTGCCTGATATCAGCAGAAGATAGGGGATTAACTACCAGATATCAGCAGAAGATGGGTGATGATAAACTACCCGATATCAGCAGTAAATGAGATATTGATAAACTACCCGATATCAGCGGTTGATGAGCGATAAACTACCTGATATCAGCAGTATGTTAGATATTGATCAACTACCCGCAGTGGATGAGCAATAAACTACCTGATAGCAGCAGTAGATGGGCGATAAACTACTCGATATCAGCAGTAGATAAGATATTGATACGCTACCTGATATCAGCAGTTGATTAATATAAACCTGATATCAGCAGATGAGACTGACAAACGATATGACCAGTAGATGATCGATTAACTACCTGATATCAGCAGAAGATTGGCGATAAACTACCCGATATCAGCAGATGAGATATTGATAAACTACCTGATATCAGGAGATGAAACTGATAAATGATATCAGCAGTAGATGCGCGATAAACTACCTGATATCAGCAGTAGATGAGACTATTGATATAAATCTACCTGATTTCAGCAGTTGATGAGATTATAATTGTTAAACTACCAGATATCAGCAACAGATGAGACTATTGATAAACTACCTGATATCAGCAGTTGACGAGCAATAAATTACCCGATATCAGCAATAGATGAGAGATAAACTACCTGATATCAGCAGTAGATAAGCGATAAACTACCTGATATCAGCAGTAGATGAGCGATAAACTACCTGATATCAACAGTAGATGAGATAATGATAAATTACCTGATATCAGCAGTTGATGAGCAATAAATTACCCGATATCAGCAATAGATGAGAGATAAACTACCTGATATCAGCAGTAGATCAGCGATAAACTACCTGATATCAACAGTAGATGAGATAATGATAAACTACCTGATATCAGCAGTTGATGAGCAATAAATTACCCGATATCAGCAATAGATGAGAGATAAACTACCTGATATCAGCAGTAGATCAGCGATAAACTACCTGATATCAACAGTAGATGAGATAATGATAAATTACCTGATATCAGCAGTTGATAAGCAATAAAGTACCTTATATCAGGAGTTGATAAGCAATAAACTGCCTGATATCAGCAGTAGATTAGTGATAAACTACCTGATACCTGCAGTAGAAGCTAGTAGATGAGCTATAAACTACCTGATATCAGCAGGAGATGAGACTATTGATAAACTACCTGATATCAGCAGTAGATGAGACTATTGATAAGCTACCTGATATCAGCAGGAGATGAGACTATTGATAAATTACCTGATATCAGCAGTAGATGAGACTATTGATAAACTACCTGATATCAACAGTAGATGAGACTATTGATAAAGAGGGCGCACCACCAAATCACTCCACGAATTTTACACGAATTATGTAACAGTGAAATTCGGTTAAAATAGTCCACCGCTTATTTGAGCTTGTTGCGGCTTTATTTTCTAAACGTATATGGTCGAATCCAACGAAAAGTGTACACGGCATGTTCAGGGCCTTAACTTAAAAGTATTAATCAATTGGCATTCGTTTTTGTATTGTGTTTATTCGCCTTGATCATACGCTTCGCGCCATATATAATAAGACCCCTTTCTGTGAAAAACTTAGACACAGAGACCCCAAAACATGCTATTTTTACCCATTTTTAAAAAATATTTCTTAAAGTATTTTTAAAAACATCTAAATCAGTTATGAAAAGAAGTCATTGGATTGAATCTAAATTGATTTCCTGAAAGGTGTGTATTCAAAGATTGCCTGTTCAATTTATTTTTCACTTATTTGTACATAATTATGAATTTTTGTGATAATTTTTGAGTGGTATTTTTTACATTACCTACGAATACAATTTTTCATAGCACTAGATATATCTTTAAAAATGAAAATCACTAATAAATGCGCAATTGATACAAGCTTTGATATGTCCAATACTGAAATGCATTGCATTCGGACATCTTTATTATTGTGTTTAGCTGCCAGAAATTCTAAATGGCACAAAGGTAGGTTTGGTAAAAAATATGCATTACCTCCGAATACATGTTAAAAGCTGTGTCATTTCCACAAACTGAGAGAATAGTAAACAATAGTTAAGCAATAGGTGCAGGGTAATACACTCTTTATTTCTACCAAGTTTCAATAGCCTGCGTTTAAATATTTCTGAGATGTCAACAATAAAAGCAAGTATTCGTCGGTAAATTTCGGTAACCGAATGTTACTTACGAATACAATTTGACATCATGACAGTATGATTGTGAAACACCGCCATTCATGCCAATGCCCATATTGGTACATCAAATCATATGTCAATGAATGTTGCGAATTCACATAGGCCTACATGCCCACCATGCAAAACTGAATACGGCTTAATTGTTGAAAAATATGTACTGAAATAGACGACGGTCTGCTCATTTGAAAGAAAAATCTGATTCGAAGAAGATTAGAAGGGGATAAATACTTGGATTTGCCAGCTGTCATCTGTGTTTCATTTTAAACGTTTACCGACCTTCTGGTTTCTGAGTAATTTGTGTCCAAATTGGTTTATCCGAAGGTAACTTTTGACGTTTTCGCTAAATTTACATACGAATACCGTGGACAAAAACGAATTTTCTCATTGTCTCATGATCTAGACAACACAGTGGTGGGCCCTAGTATAGAGCTAATTATAGTTGCCCTCAAACGAAAGGCCACAAGACGTAACTGACTCCAAGATGGACTTCACAAGTCTGCAATGTGCAATTAAGCAAATTAAAGTCACTTTAGTGCCTTTGTTTCTTACTTCAATCCTCTTTCAACCACTGTGAACCGACATTAAATATACATGATAGGGTCTCAAGTATCAATAAACGCACATAAAGAAAATAATACATTCAAAGTGCTTTATAAAATGAAGATTTGATTGCGATATCCACCAAAAGTCTAATTCTTACCTACAAATACTGAAATGTTACTTACGAATACAGCATAGGTAATACATGACATGTGTAATGAAGTGTCCTTACCAATGGAAATTAATTGTCAACAACTTTAAGCGGTACCCCCGGACAATATTATTACCCATATACGGATACATTCAACAATTATTATTTATTATGTAAATTTGCTGTTTAACTACTTGTATATCAAAATGAAGTGTTCAAAATCTTGCTAAAAGCATCAAAAAAATTGTGATCTAAGGAAAAAGTATTTCATTTGGACGTACCATCTGAAAGAGATCTAAAAACTACCATTTTATTATCATAATAGCAAAATTTGAACCTCTAAACTCAATATAGAAATTGTTAAATCGCTCGTGTTACCTACGAATACCCGGGTAAACTTCATTTTCAAAAATAAACTAGCATAAATTGACTAAGATCATATTGATCGCGTTATAAAAATAAAAACAAATATTTTCTGGTTGAGCTAGCATTTTCCTGACACCCCGTGGTCTACATTACACGAAAAAAGTGTTAATGGGAATATTCCATTTAGTATTGCGATAGTGAAAGCATCCTAGTGGTATTCGTAGGTAACATTGGGTTTTGATGTCACATTTACTATCATACGTCCTGGATTTATTTTTCAAGATTAGTATGTAGTAGGCCCTATGGGCAAAAGGAAAAAATTGTGGAGACATTTTTATTTTGGACTTTTATTTTTGGCCCGTGGACACTTTTGGTTGGATTCAGGGCCGGATTTACCATAGGGCCAGATGGGCCCGGGCCCAGGGCCCCCAAATTTTGGGGGCCCTCAAAATTGCCCTGTGCAGTGTGCATTTTCCATTTTAGCCCCAAAACACCATGTTTTGGGCCATAATAGGTTAAATAATTGCAAAATTGGCACAGGCCTGTTATATAGCAAAATTCAGCTTCATTTTGAGCTTAAATATTCTAAAATTCAAATTTTTTCGCGCGCTTCGCGCGCATCGATCAAAGTACAATTTAAAAACCTGGCCCCTAGAGTGCATATGCCTTCCTCACGGTGCGTTGGGGGTCTCCAAATTTTGGCCTGGCCCAGGGCCCCCAAAAAGGTAAATCCGGCCCTGGTTGGATTCAACCATTAAGTCAAATGTTACCAGTTTTCAGCTCATTTGCTTCCGACAAGTGTATACATGAAGAAATCTGAGAAAAAGTCCCAATTTTTTTATTTCAGAGTTGAAGTTCTGGCGCGAATTTGATCAACGTCCGGTTTCCAAAATTGAGTGATTTTTTTTGGGTTAAATTTGCACAATTTTTCTTTGCGGCAAAATAACAAAAAAAGTCGGTGGTTAGCAATATATTGTGTTAAAAGAATAATATTCTACACATGATCAGCTTTAATTTGATAACAAGCTTCATTGCTGAAATGCAAGTGCCAAAACGAAATCCAAATATAGGCCTTTTACCGTGTATTTCAATGGGCGCGTTAAGTTAATGGTGGTGAGCTCCCTAAACTACCTGATATCAGCAGTAGATGAGACTATTGATAAACTACCTGATATCAGCAGCAGATGAGACTATAAGTGTTAAACTACCAGATATCAACAAAGATGAGACTATTGATAAACCACCTGATATCAGCAGTAGATGAGATAATGATAAACTACCTGATATCAGCAGTTAATAAGCAATAAAGTATCTGATATCAGCAGTTGATAAGCAATAAACTACCTGATATCAGCAGTAGATGAGTGATAAACTACCTGATATCAGCAGTAGATGAGCTATAAATTACCTGATATCAGCAGTAGATGAGACTATTGATAAACTACCTGATATCAGCAGTAGATGACACTATTGATAAATTACCTGATATCAGCAGTAGATGAGCGATAAGCTACCTGATATCAGTAGTTGATGAGTGATAAACTACCCGATAACAGCATTAGATTAGTGATAAACTACCTGATATCAGCAGTTGATTAATAAAAACCTGGTATCAACAGATGAGAATGATAAACGATATCAGCAATAGATGAGCGATAAACTACCCGATATTAACAGTAGATGGGCGATTAACTATCCGATATCAGCAGTAGATGAGCGATAAACTACCTGATATTAACAGTAGATGGGCGATAAACTACCCGATATCAGCAGTAGATGAGTGATAAACTACCTGATATTAACAGTAGATGGGCGATAAACTACCCGATATCAGCAGTAGATGAGTGATAAACTACCCGATATCAGCAGAAGATGAGACTATTGATAATCTACCTAATTTCAGCAGGAGATGAGACTATAATTGATAAACTACCTGATATTAGCAAAGATGAGACTATTGATAAACTACCTGATATCAGCCGCAGATAAGACTATTGATAAACTACCTGATATCATCAACAGATGAGACTATTGATAAACTACCTGATATCAGCAGTAGATGAGACTATTGATAAACTACCTGATATCAGCAGCAGATAAGGCCAAAAAAAAAATTGTTGTGTTGCCCTCCCAAGCCTAAAATCTGGTAGTACACCCGGCCGGATTTTTTTTTTTTTTTTTTTAGCAACTGAACCATTTGATACCTACTATTTCACAGTAACATGAGTGAAGAGAGGCATATGCTTAATATTGGCTGTATTTTCTACCCAATGTTGAATATTTTATTGAAGTAAATATTAATATTAAGGCCCTTCACAATTAATTCTTAGTTTACTATTTAAAGATTTTAAAATAGGCATGAGGTAACTTAATTATTAGTTATTTATTACTTATTATTTTCTTCATTTTGAAACAAGTGGTCACAGCCCAATATCAACATGAACATCCTGCATGGTACATTTTGGCACTGCAGATCATATTGCAATTATGGTTGATTTTATACATTGATAATTAATAATATGTGTTATTTGTTTGTTCAGGATTCATGATTTAAGTAAGAAAGTAGCAAATTAATGTAACAAAAATGTCATTTAACAGAGAAAATGACAGAGAGAAAAATCAAATAATTAAATATTTTGCAATTTTCAATTTTTGATGCGGGTGGGAAATAGGAAACTCAAAATCAATTGTGAAGGGCCTAAACATCCATGTTGTTGGGATTCAATGAGTCAGTCCTACTATCCAATTAAAGTGCTGGCTTGGGGCACAATCTTTTTAGTGAACGTTATGGATCTGGGAATAGGCTTGGGGGTACATGTATGATATAAAAAATCATTTGTTAAAAAAATTATAAAAAAAAAAAAAAAAAAAAAACCCGGGCCCAGATTTTCGCGATTTTGACCCGGCCGCGGAGGGCAACACAACATTTTTTTTTTTTGGCCTAAGACTCGAACTGATAAACTACCTGATATCATCAACATATAAAGACTATTGATAAACTACCTAATATCAGCAGTAGATAAGACTCTAACTGATAAACTACCTGATATCATCAACAGATGAGGCTATTGATAAACTACCTGATATCAGCAGCAGATAAGACTTTAACTGATAAACTATCTGATATCATCAACAGATGAGACTATTGATAAACTACCTGATATCAGCAGTAGATGAGCGATAAACTAACCGATATCAGCAATAGATGAGCGAAAAACTACCTGATATCAGCAGTAGCTAAGATATTGATAAACTACCTGATATCAGCAGTTGATGCGCAATAATCTACCTGATATCAGCAGTGGATGAGTGATAAACTACCCGATATCAGCAATAGATGAGCGAAAACTACCTGATATCAGCAGTAGGTGAGATATTGATAAACTACCTGATATCAGCAGTAGATGAGCAGTAATTTAACTGATATCAGCAGTGGATGAGTGATAAACTACCCGATATCAGCAGTAGATGAGCGATAAACTACCAGATATCAGCAGTAGATGAGTGAAAAACTACCTGATTTCAGCAGTAGATGAGATATTGATAAACTACCTGATATCAGCAGTTGATAAACAATAAAGTACCTTATATCAGCAGTTGATAAGCAATAAACTGCCTGATATCAGCAGTAGATGAGTGATATAAACTACCTGATATCAGCAAACGTGACAAACGATATGGGTGATAAACTACCTAATATCAGCAAACGTGACAAACGATATCACCAGTAGATTAGTGATTAACTAGCTGATATCAGCAGAAGATGGGTGATAAACTACCCAATATCAACAGATGAGATATTGATAAACTACCTGATATCAGCATTTGATTAATATAAACCTGATATCAGCACATGAGACTGACAGACGATATGACAGTTAGATGAGTGAAACTACCTGATATCAGCAGATGGACGATAAACTACCCAATATCAGCAGATGAGATATTGATAAACTACCTGATATCAGCAGTTGATTAATATAAACCTGATATCAGCAGATGAGACTGACAAACGATATCACCAGTAGATAAGTGATTAACTACCTGATATCAGCAGAAGATGGGCGATAAACTACCTGATATCAGCAGATGAGATATTGATAAACTACCTGATATCAGCAGTTGATTAATATAAACCTGATATCAGCACATGAGACTGACAAACGATATCACCAGTAGATGAGTGATTAACTACCTGATATCAGCAGAAGGTGGGCGATAACCCAGCAAACACAAAAACGTTTTTAAAACGTTTTAAATAAGTTATATTTTGGGTTTTGGTTTAGGTAAAAACGTTTTAATAACATTAAAATGTCGGGTTATGTAAAGGTCATAAAATCATTTTAAACGTTTTGTATGAAAACACACTACAACAATATTTTTAAAATGTTTTCGAAATGTCATTGTAAACTATTTTTGCAAACATTTTGGCCAAATATTTTGTCAACACTTAAATTACATTATGTTAAAATATTTGCACCCAGCAAACACAGAAATGTTCTTAAAATGTTTTTTACAAAACGTTTTAAGGGATCTGAAATGAGCGTTTTGACAGTATTATTTTGTGGGACATGAGAGTTCATTTTTTGAAATTTACGATTTAATACAAATTTTATGACAAATTATTAAAATTTGATATTTTTCACATTTTTGATATATAACAGTCCTCGAAGTAAATTTTATAAATCTAAAGTGTATGTAGCTGGGAGGAAAAGCCGACGATCAATTGAAAATGTTGACCTTTCATATTGAAGATATGGATTTTTTCCCAAAACGACCTCATTTTTTTTTTTTGGAAAAAAAAATCCATATCTTCAATACGAAAGGTCAAAATTTTCAATTGATCGTCGGCTTTTTATCCCACCTACATACACTTTAAGTATAAATCATCAGATTTATAAAGTTTACTTCGAGTACTGTTAAATATCAAAAATATCAATTTTTAATCATTTACCA
This sequence comes from Amphiura filiformis, assembly GCF_039555335.1. NCBI lineage: Eukaryota > Metazoa > Echinodermata > Ophiuroidea > Amphilepidida > Amphiuridae > Amphiura > Amphiura filiformis. The sequence continues at coordinate 34,816,797 of NC_092628.1, forward strand.
TAAAATGTGTATTACATCGCGAATGTCAAAAAATCAAAATTATTTGATATCAGAACGACATTCTTCGTATTCGGAATGCAATTCGATATGTCTGATGTGCTCTAATGTCCCACAATAAATACTGTCCAAACGTTCATACCCCTTCCCTTAATAACATTTAAATGTCGGGTTATATAAAGGTCGTGAAAACATTAAAAAAATATTTTTTCAACCCCAAAATAACATTCTGTTTAGAATAATTTGTACCAAGTTTTCAAAAATGTTTTTGGAATGTTATTAAAACGTTTATATACCATTTATATAACCCGGCATTTAAATGTTTTCTGTAAAACATTTGTGTTAGCTGTGCAGTAAATTACCAACAAATGTTATAATGTTATGAAAACGTTTTATACCATTAATGTACCCTTTATATAACCCGACATTTAAACGTTTTCTGACAACCTTTTATAACTTTTTGCGAATGATGTCAAAAACGTTTTGTGTTTGCTGGGAAACTACCCGATATCAGCAGATGAGATATTGACAAACAACCCGATATCAGCAGTTGATTAATATAAACCTGATATCAGCACATAAGATTGACAAACAATATCACCAGTAGATGAGTGAAACTACCTGATATCAGCAGATGGGCAATAAACTACCCAATGTCCGCAGATGAGATATTGATAAACTACCTGATATCAGCAGTTGATTAATATAAACCTGATATCAGCAGATGAGACTGACAAACGATATCACCAGTAGATGAGCAATTAACTACCTGATATCAGCAGAAGATTGGCGATAAACTAGCCGATATCAGCAGATGAGATATTGATAAACTACCTGATATCAGGAGATGAAACTGATAAATGATATCAGCAGTAGATGCGCGATAAACTACCTGATATCAGCAGTAATGAGACTATTGATATAAATCTACCTGATTTCAGCAGTTGATGAGATTATAATTGTTAAACTACCAGATATCAGCAACAGATGAGACTATTGATAAACTACCTGATATCAGCAGTTGACGAGCAATAAATTACCCGATATCAGCAATAGATGAGAGATAAACTACCTGATATCAGCAGTAGCGCAGCGATAAACTACCTGATATCAGCAGTAGATGAGCGATAAACTACCTGATATCAGGAGTTGATAAGCAATAAACTGCCTGATATTAGCAGTAGATGAGTGATAAACTACCTGATATCAGTAGGAGATGAGACTATTGATAAACTGCCTGATATCAGCAGCAGATGAGACTATTGATAAACTACCTGATATCAGCAGTAGATGAGACTATTGATAAACTACCTGATATCAGCAGTAGATGAGACTATTGATAAACTACCTGATATCAACAGTAGATGAGACTATTGATAAAGAGGGTGCACCACCAAATCACTCCACGATTTATGTAACAGTGAAATTCGGTTAAAATAGCCCACTACTTATTTGAGCTTGTTGCGGCTATATTTTCTAAACGTATAGTCAAATTTTACCAGTTTTCAGCTCATTTGCTTCCGACAAGTGTATACATGAAGAAATCTGAGAAAAGTCCCAATTTTTTATTTCAGAGTTGAAGTTCTGGCGCGAATTTGATCAACGTCCGGTTTCCAAAATTGAGTGATTTTTTAGGGTTAAATTTGCACAATTTTTCTTTGCGGCAAAATAACAAAAAAAGTCGGTGGTTAGCAATATATTCTGTTAAAAGAATAATATTCTACACATGATCAGCTTTAATTTGATACCAAGCTTTATTGTTGAAATGCATTTTTTGAAGTGCCAAAACGAAATCCAAATATTGGCCTTTTACCGTGTATTTCAATGGGCGCGTTTAATGGTGGTGCGCTCCCTAAACTACCTGATATCAGCAGTAGATGAGACTATTGATAAACCACCTGATATCAGCAGCAGATGAGACTATAAGTGTTAAACTACCAGGTATCAGCAAAGATGAGACTATTGATAAACTACCTGATATCAGCAGTAGATTAGATAATGATAAACTACCTGATATCAGCAGTTGATAAGCAATAAAGTATCTGATATCAGCAGTTGATAAGCAATAAACTACCTGATATCAGCAGTAGATGAGTGATAAACTACCTGATATCAGCAGTAGATGAGCTATAAATTGCCTGATATCAGCAGTAGATGAGACTATTGATAAACTACCTGATATCAGCAGTAGATGACACTATTGATAAATTACCTGATATCAGCAGTAGATGAGCGATAAACTACCTGATATCAGTAGTTGATGAGTGATAATCTACCCGATAACAGCAATAGATGAGCGATAAACTACCTGATATTAACAGTAGATGGGCGATAAGCTACCCGATATCAGCAGTAGATGAGCGATAAACTACCTGATATCAGCAGTTGATTAATAAAAACATGGTATCCGCAGAAGACGGATAAACGATATCAGCAGTAGATGCGAGATAAATTACCTGATATCAGCAATAAATGAGACTATTGATAATCTATCTGATTTCAGTAGCAGATAAGACTATAATTGATAAACTAGCTGATATCAGCAAAGATGAGTTGATAAACTGCCTGATATCAGCAGCAGATAAGACTATAACTGATAAATTACCTGATATCATCAACAGATGAGACTGTTGATAACCTACCTAATATCAGCAGTAGATGAGATTATTGATAAACTAGCTGATATCAGCAGTAGATGAGCGATAAACTACATGATATCAGTAGTTGATGAGTGATTAACTAGCAGTAGATGAGATGTTGATAAACTACCTGATATCAGCAGTTGATTAATAAAAACTGGTATCAACAGAAGAGAATGATAAACGATATCAGCAGTAGATGAGCGATAAACTACCTGATATTAACAGTAGTTGGGCTATTAACTATCCGATATCAGCAATAGATGAGCGAGAAACTACCTGATATCAGCAGATGAGATATTGATAAACCAGCCAATATCAGCAGTAGATGAGATATTGATAAACTACCTGATATCACCAGTTGATTAATAAAACCTGGTATCCGCAGATGAGACTGATAAACGATATCAGCAGCAGATGCGAGATAAATTACCTGATATCAGCAGAGCAGTAAATGAGACTATTGACAAACTCCCCGATATCAGCAGTATATGAGCGGTAAACTACCTGATATCAGCAGTATATGAGCGAAACACTACCTGATATCAGCAGTAGATGAGATATGGATAAACAACCTGATATCAGCAATTGATGACCAATAAACTACCTGATATCTGATATTTGCAGTAGATTAATGATAAACTACCCGATATCAGCAGTAGATGAACGATAAACTACTGATTTCAGCAGTATTATGAGATATTGATAAACTACCTAATATCCACAGTTGATGAGCAATAAACTACCTGATATCAGCAGTAGATGAGTGATAAACTACTTTATATCAGCAGAAGATGGGCGATAAACTACCCAATATCAGCAGTAGATAAGATATTGATAAACTACCTGATATCAGCAGTTGATTAACAATTTAACTACCTGATATCTGATATCAGCAGTAGATTAATGATAAACTACCCGATATCAGCAGTAGATGAACGATAAACTACTGATTTCAGCAGTATATGAGATATTGATAAACTACCTGATAACCGCAGTTGATGAGCAATACACTACCTGATATCAGCAGTAGATGAGTGATAAACTACCCGACATCAGCAGTAGATGAGATATTGATAAAGTACCCGACATCAGCAGTAGATGAGCGATAAACCCGACATCAGCAGTAGATGAGCGATAAACTACTTTATATCAGCAGAAGATGGGCGATAAACTACCCAATATCAGCAGTAAATAAGATATTGATAAACTACCTGATATCAGCAGTTGATTAATATAAACCTGATATCAGCAGATGAGACTGACAAACGATATCAGCAGTAGATGAGCGATAAACCAACTGATATCAGCAGAAGATTGGCGATAAACTACCCGATATCAGCAGATGAGATATTGATAAACTACCTGATATCAGGGGATGGAACTGATAAATGATATCAGCAGTAGATGCGCAATAAGCTACCTGATATCAGCAGTAGATGAGACTATTTATATAAATCTACCTGCTTTCAGCAACAGGTGAGATTATAATTGTTAAACTACCAGATATCAGCAACAGATAAGACTATTGATAAACTACCTGATATCAGCAGTTGATGAGTAATAAATTACCTGGTATCAACAGTAGATGAGTGATTAACTACCCGATATTAGCAATAGATGAGCGAAAACTACCTGATATCAGCAGTCGATGAGCGATAAACTACCTGATATCAGCAGTAGATGAGATAATGATAAACTACCTGATATCAGCAGTTGATAAGCAATAAAGTATCTGATATCAGCAGTTGATAAGCAATAAAGTGCCTGATATCAGCAGTAGATGAGTGATAAACTACCTGATATCAGCAGCAGATGAGCTATAAACTACCTGATATCAGCAGTAGATGAGAATATTGATAAACTACCTGATATCAGCAGTAGATGAGACTATTGATAAACTACCTGATATCAGCAGTAGATGAGACTATTGATAAACTACCTGATATCAGCAGTAGATGAGACTATTGATATAAATCTACCTGATTTCAGCAGTTGATGAGATTATAATTGTTAAACTACCAGATATTAGCAACAGATGAGACTATTGATAAACTACCTGATATCAGCAGTTGACGAGCAATAAGTTACCCGATATCAGCAATAGATGAGAGATAAACTACCTGATATCAGCAGTAGCGCAGCGATAAACTACCTGATATCAGCAGTAGATGAGCGATAAACTACCTGATATTAGGAGTTGATAAGCAATAAACTGCCTGATATTAGCAGTAGATGAGTGATAAACTACCTGATATCAGGAGATGAGACTATTGATAAACTACCTGATATCAGCAGTAGATGAGACTATTGATAAACTACCTGATATCAGCAGTAGATGAGACTATTGATAAACTACCTGATATCAGCAGTAGATGAGACTATTGATAAACTACCTGATCTCAACAGTAGATGAGACTATTGATAAAGAGGGCGCACCACCAAATCACTCCACGATTTATGTAACAGTGAAATTTGGTTAAAATAGTCCACTACTTATTTGAGCTTGTTGCGGCTATATTTTCTAAACGTATAGTCAAATTTTACCAGTTTTCAGCTCATTTGCTTCCGACAAGTGTATACATGAAGAAATCTGAGAAAAAGTCCCAATTTTTTATTTCAGAGTTGAAGTTCTGGCGCGAATTTGATCAACGTCCGGTTTCCAAAATTGAGTGATTTTTTAGGGTTAAATTTGCACAATTTTTCTTTGCGGCAAAATAACAAAAAAAGTCGGTGGTTAGCAGTATATTCTGTTAAAAGAATAATATTCTACACATGATCAGCTTTAATTTGATACCAAGCTTTATTGTTGAAATGCATTTTTCAAGTGCCAAAACGAAATCCAAATATTGGCCTTTTACCGTGTATTTCAATGGGCGCGTTTAATGGTGGTGCGCTCCCTAAACTACCTGATATCAGCAGTAGATGAGACTATTGATAAACCACCTGATATCAGCAGCAGATGAGACTATAAGTGTTAAACTACCAGGTATCAGCAAAAATGAGACTATTGATAAACTACCTGATATCAGCAGTAGATTAGATAATGATAAACTACCTGATATCAGCAGTTGATAAGCAATAAAGTATCTGATATCAGCAGTTGATAAGCAATAAACTACCTGATATCAGCAGTAGATGAGTGATAAACTACCTGATATCAGCAGTAGATGAGCTATAAATTGCCTGATATCAGCAGTAGATGAGACTATTGATAAACTACCTGATATCAGCAGTAGATGACACTATTGATAAATTACCTGATATCAGCAGTAGATGAGCGATAAACTACCTGATATCAGTAGTTGATGAGTGATAATCTACCCGATAATAGCAATAGATGAGCGATAAACTACCTGATATTAACAGTAGATGGGCGATAAGCTACCCGATATCAGCAGTAGATGAGCGATAAACTACCTGATATCAGCAGTTGATTAATAAAACATGGTATCCGCAGAAGACGGATAAACGATATCAGCAGTAGATGCGAGATAAATTACCTGATATCAGCAGTAAATGAGACTATTGATAATCTATCTGATTTCAGTAGCAGATAAGACTATAATTGATAAACTAGCTGATATCAGCAAAGATGAGTTGATAAACTGCCTGATATCAGCAGCAGATAAGACTATAACTGATAAATTACCTGATATCATCAACAGATGAGACTGTTGATAACCTACCTAATATCAGCAGTAGATGAGATTATTGATAAACTAGCTGATATCAGCAGTAGATGAGCGATAAACTACATGATATCAGTAGTTGATGAGTGATTAACTAGCAGTAGATGAGATGTTGATAAACTACCTGATATCAGCAGTTGATTAATAAAAACCTGGTATCAACAGAAGAGAATGATAAACGATATCAGCAGTAGATGAGCGATAAACTACCTGATATTAACAGTAGTTGGGCTATTAACTATCCGATATCAGCAATAGATGAGCGAGAAACTACCTGATATCAGCAGATGAGATATTGATAAACTAGCCAATATCAGCAGTAGATGAGATATTGATAAACTACCTGATATCACCAGTTGATTAATAAAAACCTGGTATCCGCAGATGAGACTGATAAACGATATCAGCAGCAGATGCGAGATAAATTACCTGATATCAGCAGAGCAGTAAATGAGACTATTGACAAACTCCCCGATATCAGCAGTATATGAGCGGTAAACTACCTGATATCAGCAGTATATGAGCGAAACACTACCTGATATCAGCAGTAGATGAGATATGGATAAACAACCTGATATCAGCAATTGATGACCAATAAACTACCTGATATCTGATATTTGCAGTAGATTAATGATAAACTACCCGATATCAGCAGTAGATGAACGATAAACTACTGATTTCAGCAGTATTATGAGATATTGATAAACTACCTAATATCCACAGTTGATGAGCAATAAACTACCTGATATCAGCAGTAGATGAGTGATAAACTACTTTATATCAGCAGAAGATGGGCGATAAACTACCCAATATCAGCAGTAGATAAGATATTGATAAACTACCTGATATCAGCAGTTGATTAACAATTTAACTACCTGATATCTGATATCAGCAGTAGATTAATGATAAACTACCCGATATCAGCAGTAGATGAACGATAAACTACTGATTTCAGCAGTATATGAGATATTGATAAACTACCTGATAACCGCAGTTGATGAGCAATACACTACCTGATATCAGCAGTAGATGAGTGATAAACTACCCGACATCAGCAGTAGATGAGATATTGATAAAGTACCCGACATCAGCAGTAGATGAGCGATAAACCCGACATCAGCAGTAGATGAGCGATAAACTACTTTATATCAGCAGAAGATGGGCGATAAACTACCCAATATCAGCAGTAAATAAGATATTGATAAACTACCTGATATCAGCAGTTGATTAATATAAACCTGATATCAGCAGATGAGACTGACAAACGATATCAGCAGTAGATGAGCGATAAACTAACTGATATCAGCAGAAGATTGGCGATAAACTACCCGATATCAGCAGATGAGATATTGATAAACTACCTGATATCAGGGGATGGAACTGATAAATGATATCAGCAGTAGATGCGCAATAAGCTACCTGATATCAGCAGTAGATGAGACTATTTATATAAATCTACCTGCTTTCAGCAACAGGTGAGATTATAATTGTTAAACTACCAGATATCAGCAACAGATAAGACTATTGATAAACTACCTGATATCAGCAGTTGATGAGTAATAAATTACCTGGTATCAACAGTAGATGAGTGATTAACTACCCGATATTAGCAATAGATGAGCGAAAACTACCTGATATCAGCAGTCGATGAGCGATAAACTACCTGATATCAGCAGTAGATGAGATAATGATAAACTACCTGATATCAGCAGTTGATAAGCAATAAAGTATCTGATATCAGCAGTTGATAAGCAATAAAGTGCCTGATATCAGCAGTAGATGAGTGATAAACTACCTGATATCAGCAGCAGATGAGCTATAAACTACCTGATATCAGCAGTAGATGAGAATATTGATAAACTACCTGATATCAGCAGTAGATGAGACTATTGATAAACTACCTGATATCAGCAGTAGATGAGACTATTGATAAACTACCTGATATCAGCAGTAGATGAGACTATTGATATAAATCTACCTGATTTCAGCAGTTGATGAGATTATAATTGTTAAACTACCAGATATTAGCAACAGATGAGACTATTGATAAACTACCTGATATCAGCAGTTGACGAGCAATAAGTTACCCGATATCAGCAATAGATGAGAGATAAACTACCTGATATCAGCAGTAGCGCAGCGATAAACTACCTGATATCAGCAGTAGATGAGCGATAAACTACCTGATATTAGGAGTTGATAAGCAATAAACTGCCTGATATTAGCAGTAGATGAGTGATAAACTACCTGATATCAGGAGATGAGACTATTGATAAACTACCTGATATCAGCAGTAGATGAGACTATTGATAAACTACCTGATATCAGCAGTAGATGAGACTATTGATAAACTACCTGATATCAGCAGTAGATGAGACTATTGATAAACTACCTGATCTCAACAGTAGATGAGACTATTGATAAAGAGGGCGCACCACCAAATCACTCCACGATTTATGTAACAGTGAAATTTGGTTAAAATAGTCCACTACTTATTTGAGCTTGTTGCGGCTATATTTTCTAAACGTATAGTCAAATTTTACCAGTTTTCAGCTCATTTGCTTCCGACAAGTGTATACATGAAGAAATCTGAGAAAAAGTCCCAATTTTTTATTTTAGAGTTGAAGTTCTGGCGCGAATTTGATCAACGTCCGGTTTCCAAAATTGAGTGATTTTTTTAGGGTTAAATTTGCACAATTTTTCTTTGCGGCAAAATAACAAAAAAGTCGGTGGTTAGCAATATATTCTGTTAAAAGAATAATATTCTACACATGATCAGCTTTAATTTGATACCAAGCTTTATTGTTGAAATGCATTTTTCAAGTGCCAAAACGAAATCCAAATATTGGCCTTTTACCGTGTATTTCAATGGGCGCGTTTAATGGTGGTGCGCTCCCTAAACTACCTGATATCAGCAGTAGATGAGACTATTGATAAACCACCTGATATCAGCAGCAGATGAGACTATAAGTGTTAAACTACCAGGTATCAGCAAAGATGAGACTATTGATAAACTACCTGATATCAGCAGTAGATTAGATAATGATAAACTACCTGATATCAGCAGTTGATAAGCAATAAAGTATCTGATATCAGCAGTTGATAAGCAATAAACTACCTGATATCAGCAGTAGATGAGTGATAAACTACCTGATATCAGCAGTAGATGAGCTATAAATTGCCTGATATCAGCAGTAGATGAGACTATTGATAAACTACCTGATATCAGCAGTAGATGACACTATTGATAAATTACCTGATATCAGCAGTAGATGAGTGATAAACTACCTGATATCAGTAGTTGATGAGTGATAATCTACCCGATAATAGCAATAGATGAGCGATAAACTACCTGATATTAACAGTAGATGGGCGATAAGCTACCCGATATCAGCAGTAGATGAGCGATAAACTACCTGATATCAGCAGTTGATTAATAAAAACATGGTATCCGCAGAAGACGGATAAACGATATCAGCAGTAGATGCGAGATAAATTACCTGATATCAGCAGTAAATGAGACTATTGATAATCTATCTGATTTCAGTAGCAGATAAGACTATAATTGATAAACTAGCTGATATCAGCAAAGATGAGTTGATAAACTGCCTGATATCAGCAGCAGATAAGACTATAACTGATAAATTACCTGATATCATCAACAGATGAGACTGTTGATAACCTACCTAATATCAGCAGTAGATGAGATTATTGATAAACTAGCTGATATCAGCAGTAGATGAGCGATAAACTACATGATATCAGTAGTTGATGAGTGATTAACTAGCAGTAGATGAGATGTTGATAAACTACCTGATATCAGCAGTTGATTAATAAAAACCTGGTATCAACAGAAGAGAATGATAAACGATATCAGCAGTAGATGAGCGATAAACTACCTGATATTAACAGTAGTTGGGCTATTAACTATCCGATATCAGCAATAGATGAGCGAGAAACTACCTGATATCAGCAGATGAGATATTGATAAACTAGCCAATATCAGCAGTAGATGAGATATTGATAAACTACCTGATATCACCAGTTGATTAATAAAAACCTGGTATCCGCAGATGAGACTGATAAACGATATCAGCAGCAGATGCGAGATAAATTACCTGATATCAGCAGAGCAGTAAATGAGACTATTGACAAACTCCCCGATATCAGCAGTATATGAGCGGTAAACTACCTGATATCAGCAGTATATGAGCGAAACACTACCTGATATCAGCAGTAGATGAGATATGGATAAACAATCTGATATCAGCAATTGATGACCAATAAACTACCTGATATCTGATATTTGCAGTAGATTAATGATAAACTACCCGATATCAGCAGTAGATGAACGATAAACTACTGATTTCAGCAGTATTATGAGATATTGATAAACTACCTGATATCCGCAGTTGATGAGCAATAAACTACCTGATATCAGCAGTAGATGAGTGATAAACTACTTTATATCAGCAGAAGATGGGCGATAAACTACCCAATATCAGCAGTAGATAAGATATTGATAAACTACCTGATATCAGCAGTTGATTAACAATTACCTGATATCTGATATCAGCAGTAGATTAATGATAAACTACCCGATATCAGCAGTAGATGAACGATAAACTACTGATTTCAGCAGTATATGAGATATTGATAAACTACCTGATAACCGCAGTTGATGAGCAATACACTACCTGATATCAGCAGTAGATGAGTGATAAACTACCCGACATCAGCAGTAGATGAGATATTGATAAAGTACCCGACATCAGCAGTAGATGAGCGATAAACCCGACATCAGCAGTAGATGAGCGATAAACTACTTTATATCAGCAGAAGATGGGCGATAAACTACCCAATATCAGCAGTAAATAAGATATTGATAAACTACCTGATATCAGCAGTTGATTAATATAAACCTGATATCAGCAGATGAGACTGACAAACGATATCAGCAGTAGATGAGCGATAAACTAACTGATATCAGCAGAAGATTGGCGATAAACTACCCGATATCAGCAGATGAGATATTGATAAACTACCTGATATCAGGGGATGAAACTGATAAATGATATCAGCAGTAAATGCGCAATAAGCTACCTGATATCAGCAGTAGATGAGACTATTGATATAAATCTACCTGATTTCAGCAACAGGTGAGATTATAATTGTTAAACTACCAGATATCAGCAATAGATAAGACTATTGATAAACTACCTGATATCAGCAGTAGATGAGCTATAAACTACCTGATATCAGCAGTAGATGAGACTATTGATAAACTACCTGATATCAGCAGTAGATGAGACTATTGATAAACTACCTGATATCAGCAGTAGATGAGACTATTGATAAACTGCCTGATATCAGCAGTAGATGAGACTATTGATAAACTACCTGATATCAGCAGTAGATGAGACTATTGATAAACTACCTGATATCAACAGTAGATGAGACTATTGATAAACTACCTGATATCAGCAGTAGATGAGACTATTGATAAACTACCTGATATCAGCAGTAGATGAGACTATTGATAAATTACCTGATATCAGCAGTAGATGAGCGATAAGCTACCTGATATCAGTAGTTGATGAGTGATAAACTACCTGATAACGGCAATAGATTAGTGATAAACTACCTGATCAGCAGTAGATGAGATATTGATAAGCGCCCTGATATCAGCAGTTGATTAATAAAAACCTGGTATCAACAGATGAGAATGATAAACGATATCAGCAATAGATGAGCGATAAACTACCTGATATTAACAGTAGATGGGCGATAAACTACCCGATATCAGCAGTAGATGAGCGATAAACTACCTGATATTAACAGTAGATGGGCGATAAACTATCCGATATCAGCAGTAGATGAGCGATAAACTGTCTGATATCAGCAGATGATCAGACTATTGATAATCTACCTGATTTCAGCAGGAGATGAGACTATTATTGATAAACTACCTGATATTAGCAAAGATGAGACTATTGATAAACTATTTGATATCAGCAGCAGATAAGATTATTGATAAACTACCTGATATCATCAACAGATGAGACTATTGATAAACTACCTGATATCAGCAGTAGATGAGACTATTGATAAACTACCTGATATCAGCAGCAGATAAGACTCTAACTGATAAACTACCTGATATCATCAACAGATATGAGACTATTGATAAACTGATATCAGCAGTAGATGAGCGATAAACTAACCGATATCAGCAATAGATGAGCGAAAACCTACCTGATATCAGCAGTAGCTGAGATATTGATAAACTACCTGACATCAGCAGTTGAGCAGTAATCTACCTGATATCAGCAGTGGATGAGTGATAAACTACCCGATATCAGCAGTCGATGAGCGATAAATTACCAGATATCAGCAGTAGATGAATGAAAAACTACCTGATTTCAGCAGTAGATGAGATATTGATAAACTACCTGATATCAGCAGTTGATAAACAATAAAGTACCTTATATCAGCAGTTGATAAGCAATAAACTGCCTGATATCAGCAGTAGATGAGTGATATACCTGATATCAGCAAACGTGACAAACGATATCACCAGTAGATGAGTGATTAACTAGCTGATATCAGCAGAAGATGGGTGATAAACTACCCAATATCAGCAGATGAGATATTGATAAAGTACCTGATATCAGGGGATGGAACTGATAAATGATATCAGCAGTAGATGCGCAATAAGCTACCTGATATCAGCAGTAGATGAGTGCTATAAACTACCTGATATCAGCAAACGTGACAAACGATATCACCAGTAGATGAGTGATCAACTAGCTGATATCAGCAGAAGATGGGTGATAAACTACCCGATATCAGCAGATGAGATATTGATAAACTACTTGATATCAGCAGTTGATTAATATAAACCTGATATCAGCACATGAGACTGACAAACGATATCACCAGTAGATGAGTGAAACTACCCGATATCAGCAGATGGGCGATAAACTACCCGATATCAGCAGATGAGATATTGATAAACTACCTGATATCAGGAGATGAAGCTGATAAATGATATCAGCAGTAGATGCGCAATAAGCTACCTGATATCAGTAGACGAGACTATCGATATAAATCTACGTGATTACAGCAGTTGATGAGATAATAATAACTACCTGATATCAGCTGTAGATGAGCAAAAACTACCTGATATCAGCAGTAGCCGAGATATTGATAAACTACCTGATATCAGCAGTTGATGAGCAGTAATCTACGTGATATCAGCAGTGGATGAGTGATAAACTACCCAATATCAGTATTGGATGAGCGATAAACTACCCGATATCAGCAGTAGATGAGCGATAAACTACCAGATATCAGCAGTAGATGAGTGAAAAACTACCTGATTTCAGCAGTAGATGAGATATTGATAAACTACCTGATATCAGCAGTTGATAAACAATAAAGTACCTTATATCAGCAGTTGATAAGCAATAAACTGCCTGATATCAGCAGTAGATGAGTGATATACCTGATATCAGCAAACGTGACAAACGATATGGGTGATAAACTACCTAATATCAGCAGATGAGATATTGATAAACTACCTGATATCAGCAGTTGATTAATATAAACCTGATATCAGCACATGAGACTGACAAACAATATCACCAGTAGATGAGTGAAACTACCTGATATCAGCAGATGGGCAATAAACTACCCAATGTCAGCAGATGAGATATTGATTAACTACCCGATATCAGCAGTTGATTAATATAAACCTGATATCAGCAGATGAGACTGACAAACGATGACCAGTAGATGAGCAATTAACTACCTGATATCAGCAGATTGCCGATAAACTACCCGATATTAGCAGATGAGATATTGATAAACTACCTGATATCAGGAGATGAAACTGATAAATGATATCAGCAGTAGATGCGCAATAAGCTACCTGATATCAGTAGACGAGACTATTGATATAAATCTATGTGATTACAGCAGTTGATGAGATAATAATAACTACCTGATATCAGCAGTATATGAGCGATAAACTAACCGATATCAGCAATAGATGAGCGAAAAACTACCTGATATCAGCAGTAGCTAAAATATTGATAAACTACCTGATATCAGCAGTTGATGCGCAATAATCTACCTGATATCAGCAGTGGATGAGCAAAAACTATCTGATATCAGCAGTAGATGAGCAAAAACTACCTGATATCAGCAGTAGCCGAGATATTGATAAACTACCTGATATCAGCAGTTGATGAGCAGTAATCTACGTGATATCAGCAGTGGATGAGTGATAAACTACCCAATATCAGTATTGGATGAGCGATAAACTACCAGATATCAGCAGTAGATGAGTGAAAACCTACCTGATTTCAGCAGTAGATGAGATATTGATGAACTACCTGATATCAGCATTTGATAAACAAAGTACCTTATATCAGCAGTTGATAAGCAATAAACTGCCTGATATCAGCAGTAGATGAGTGATATAAACTACCTGATATCAGCAAACGTGACAAACGATATCACCAGTAGATGAGTGATCAACTAGCTGATATCAGCAGAAGATGGGTGATAAACTACCCAATATCAGCAGATGAGATATAGATAAACTACCTGATATCAGCATTTGATTAATATAAACCTGATATCAGCACATGAGACTGACAAACAATATCACCAGTAGATGAGTGAAACTACCTGATATCAGCAGATGGGCGATAAACTACCCAATATCAGCAGATGAGATATTGATAAACTACCCGATATCAGCAGTTAATATAAACCTGATATCAGCACATGAGACTGACAAACGATATCACCAGTAGATAAAATCTCACGCATCATCAAAATAATTTGTTGCTCCTACCCCCCACACTTTTCCGATTCTCGAATGCCGTAAGTCGACAAATCCCGGTACGGCTCTGTCCCACGCCAAGCAATTCCAAAAAGTTGACAGCCCTGCCCGATATCAGCAGTTGATTAATATAAACCTGATATCAGCAGATGAGACTGACAAACGATATGACCAGTAGATGAGCAATTAACTACCTAATATCAGCAGATTGGCGATAAACTACCCGATATTAGCAGATGAGATATTGATAAACTACCTGATATCAGGAGATGAAACTGATAAATGATATCAGCAGTAGATGCGTAATAAGCTACCTGATATCAGTTAGACCCTCCCTCGGGTCCGTGGAGAACGACTGGTAATGTAGATTACATAGCATTAAAAATCAACCCAATACACGGACCCTCCCAGTCTGTAGGCAATTTGACTTCCAGCTCCCACAAACTGCTGGAAGTTCACTTTTACGGATTTGGAGTCACGCAATCTTTCTATATACCACGTCCATGTTTTCACTACATTAACGCGTTTGTGTAAGCGACTAAACAACGATATTGTATCCGACCAATCAACGCAGCTTGGCAGCGGGATATTTGAAAAGGCTTCCTAGCTAAATAATGTGCAAACATTTGCAAACCGCACGCGATAATGTACATAATATGGACAATAGGTAAAGTCCGAGTCGAGTGGTTGCCTTTTATTATTGCGCGTACCATGGGTCTATCAGACGCGTGCCACTTGAGCTCAATACCTCTCAGTTGTTGACAAGTGTCCCATCCGATCTTGCATCACATCCCGCGGCATGTGCTACCATTTTGAATTGAAACTGGGGCGGGGCTTTCGTAATTGACATCGTAATCACCGTGCTTCGTTGAACGAATATTTGGAAGTGAGATCTCTAACAGATTGGACCAGTCTCGAATCAGCGCTCAATGGACTTTCGCGTTCACTTATAATACGAGTATATTTCTATATTGCTGCATGGTTGACTGTGGTGGGTGTAATTAGTGGCGTCGATTTGTGGATGAAGAGGAATGGTTTTTTTTCTTTTATAAAACTAGGGGGGGGGAGGTTACAGGACTTTGGCATTTTTTTCATAGGGCATTACGTAATTATTTATTGTTACATTATCCAGAGATGGAACCGAACCGAGACTGGGGCCAGTCTAGATATCAGTAGACGAGACTATTGATATAAATCTACATGATTGCAGCAGTTGATGAGATTATAATTGTTAAACTACCTGATATCAGCATTGGATGAGCGATAAACTACCCAATATCAGCATTAGATGAGAAAATGATCAACTACCAGATATCAGCAGTTGATAAAGCAATAAACTACTTGATATCAGCAGCTGATAAGCAAGTGATAATATACCCGATATCAGCAGTAGATGAGCAATAAACTACCTGATATCAGCAATAGCTGGGCAATAAACTACATGTACCTGCATATCAGCAATGGATGCGACTATTTTCCAACTGATAGCAGTTGAGTAATAAAATCCCGACATCAGCAGATGGGACTAATAAACGATATCAGCAGTAGATGAGCAATAAACTACTTGCTTTGATACAAAATTGGATCGATTGAGCCCATGTTTATTGGTTGAGCTATGGGTTAAAATATTAGACAAGACATATTGGAGTCCCAATATTTTAAACTCATAGGGAGACCATTAAACATTGGGCGTAAAGCATCCAATTTTATTATTGTGTTGGATCCAATATTTTCACACACTTGGATTCATCAAAACATGATTTTAATTGGCTATTAGCAACTGCATAATTTTTTACTTGGCTCACAAAATAGCCATAGAGTCCGTATTAATGGTAACACACTAGTGACTTTTGATTCAACTAATCAACTATCAATCATTTTGACCAAATATCAAAGAGGAAGCCCAGCCAGAGCAGTTCTTCTTGGGTGAACCAAACCTGCCGTCATCAAATTAATCAGCAACAAGGTTATCTCTGAAATTTGACAGGTGCTAATTGATGTTTTAATGTTATTGCATTAATTAGCACCTGTCAAATTCAGAGATAACCTTGTCAGGCAGGTTTGGTTTACCCCAGAAGAACTGCTCAGGTGGTTTTTTTTTTATTTTTAAAGAGGGTGGCATTTTCAAACTGTACTTTAATACACCCTGTATGATCACTGGAACACAAGGTGAAAGTTTTGAAGCCTAGCGGTACACAAGTACTCAACAGAAAACAGAAAAGAAGTGTTTTTCTTTATTTATTATATTTATCAAATCTTTGGTCGATTTATGAAAACAACACATTAACATTAAACAAAGACAAAACATGAATGCAAGGAACTTCAACTTGCATTTAATACAGTATCAAATCTGACATTACTAGCACCTTTGTTTCATCATAATATCAATGACCCCTGAGCCACCTCCCAAATAGGGCAATTTTAATTTTAATCTTTACCAGATTGAAATGGCACAATCTGAAAAAGAGTGAAGGATCAAAATTCACTATTGATCGACTCAAATTGAAGCAAATTCATCACCCTCAAGAGTGATTTTCATATCTGTGGATCCATCCCTGTAAGCACTCCATGATGTCCACAAGAGTGAATATTCATTCGTGCACACTAGTCATTAACCCTAACACCCATAAATGCCACAAAATACCATGATGATAACCATCGCGCATGCATGAATACCACGATGCGATGATGCAATCACCCTGTGCTATATGCTCAGGGAATCGCTGGTCGGGCCAGAGTGATCATGTGCTTGGCACCCGAGGGGTCCAAGGTTCAAATCCGGGGGGTACTAAGTGACTTCTTTGTTAATCTTCTCTCCTTTTTCATTTCTTTTTTAACTGCCGATAGCAAAAAGCAGTGTTCAGTGTTAACAATGTGTTCACAGAAAAGCAAATTGTATTCTAATGATCAATCCAAAGAGTGACAATGCATAGATTTTAACTCTTTAGAATGCAATTTGCTCTAAAAGAATGAAAAAGGACTGAAATTCACACTCCAATGACATCAGGAATGCATTTCACTCTTGTGAACCCACCCCTACAGATTTATGAATCCAATGAACTAAACTAGTTTCATTTCTCCCTCCCTGCCAGAAACGTAATCCTGAAATGTTGAAATTTAGCGATGTATACATTCTTTAGACTAATGTTCTTGTACAAACGTAATTCAGTATTTTGATCCCCCCCCACACGAAACTTTACTTGTAGGATGTCATTAAACTTTTGGTTTGTTTCCTAATCCCTTATACATAATAAATGCTATTCAACTATTAACCTGTCCAATATCATGACAGAATCTTCTTATGGCATATTTTAAATTAAAGAGTTTCATTCTCAGTAGAATTAATACTGTAAAATATTATTGCATTTTAGTGTTGGCAGAAAACGTTTTACTAACTCATCCATAAACCAGCAGCAAAGAACCTTCCCTAAATGAATCATTATATCCACCACATAATGGTAATGAATCACACACAACACCACAGGTCTGTCTGGATCTGGGTGACATGACATCATGTCCTATGGTCCATTCAGTGAAAGGGACTGGTAAAAGTGGTTCTGTGGAGCAAATTGGTTTTATACATTTCTGTGGATCAAAGTGGTTGAATACACATTTTGTGTTTATTGATTTACACAGTTGGAGAGAAAAAGAATGTTTTTTGTCAAACTTATAATAAAATACATGATTTTGGTTTAAATTTCTAAAGAACTTAAAAGGGCATTTCGTGATCCACAGCCTCATCCCCCAACTTTTCTAAAAAAAAGTTGAGATATTTATATCACTGGGAACCTCTGGCTACATAATGTTTATTTACAAAATATTTCTTGCAGATTAATTCGTTTAGCAAAGATATCGTGACATTTGAATTTCGTTCTGGTATACCAGAACAAAATTACAACACATTGTCTATGGAGCAGTGTAATACACACAATCATGCATAAATCGCAAATGCAAAATCGGAATCAACTGAAATTTTGGGAATAAGCTTTTTTCGTGGATATATACTGAAAAATGTCATAAAAAGAGGATGCTAGGATCACAAAATACTCCTTTAAGTTTTTAGCATATGAATACTTTTAAACTTTTGTATGACTTGTACGAATTGGCTAAATGGAAATTATCATAAAAATATTTTTTTGCATCAACAATTTTTGTGGCATCCATTTCTAATAATGTAAAACCTTGAAAAGATGTTCCTAGAAAAATAATTTAATATTAAAATACAAAAAAAAACATTCTGAAGCCATACATATACAAAGGAACACAACTACTTTTTGAAGATCATATTGCTTAATAGGCCTACATTAGGTATGTCAGTGCCTAGTTAGAAATCCTTCAGAAAAGCACACTCAATAATTTTAAAATAGCCAAGTGTAGACTGATTTTGGATTGTTTACTGTGAGAGGAATGTACTATGCTGAATGAAGACACCATGATGGGAAAATTAATATACTTACAATGTAGTTATCTGGGTTAATAAGATAAACAAATTTGAATCTTTCCCCAGAGTAGACCAGTACTTAAACGTTGAAAAAAAACCCAGTGCATCCGGCCGGATTGGAACCGGCGACCAACGTAATACTAGCACGATGCTCTAACCAACTGAGCTAAAGAGGCACGTTGGAGAAGAGCGAAAGATATAAATCTATAGGTATTAGGTTTGAATTGGAATGAAATGCCCTGGTGCACAGTTTGCAATGAAACATTTTGTCACCAGGTTTTCTTTGCTCTTTTAGGTGAACCTCGTCAGATGTCTTCACAACTTGACTCTCCTTGTTGCGGCCAGATGTTGGTGGAGTTTTATGCTTAAGTGTTAAATGTTTATTCAGGCTTGAATTGGAGAGAAATGCTCTGGTGCACAGTTTGCAATGGAACATATTTTCACTTGGCGATTCTTGCTCATTTGGCTTTTCCTTAGCAGACCTGACGACTTGACTTTCCTTGCTACCTGATGCTGAGGAAGACTTTGAAGAGTGCATTCTCATCCTGTGTTGAGTCAAGGAATGCGACAAACATCATTCGAACCTAATACCCAATAGATTTAAATCTTCTGCTCTTCTCCAACGTGCCTCTTTAGCTCCATTGGTAAAAGCGTCATTCTAGCATTACAAAGGTCGCCTGCTCGAATCGGACCAGATGCACTGGTTTGATGCAATGCAGCAAGACCTGATTCAAGTTAGTACTGTTAATGATTATAATAACAAACATTTTGTCTATATGTGACACAATCTGGTCCAAGAAGCCAAAGGCAACATATTTGAAATTGAGATTAAGGGACAAAATATGGAGTAAAACACAATAAAATACATAAAATAGACATCACAAAACTTCAGAACCAAGTATGCTAGACCTTTGGTTGTTAGACCTGGTCTAAGTGAAATTTAGTCCCAGGAGAAAGGACATTTTCCTTTACATTTGCCTAACCGTAACCGCCTAAGGGCTTTTTGGCGACGGGAAGGGAAAGGAAGGAAGGAATAAAGAGAGAAAACAAAGAAGAAGTTGTTTGCTCCGGTGGGATTCGAACCGAGACCCTCGCATGCCAGGCACTGGGTCGGCGACACTTTGCCACGGGTCTTAGGCTTCGCTGGCCAGCGAAACCGTGCCTATATATCACTTAGGACGATTGCGTCATCACACCACGTGGGATGCACGCACAAACAGCGCATATATCAAGTAGTATTTTGTAATATACAGTCATGTTAGGGTTAAGTTAATTTGTATTATTTTTAAATATTGCATTTTAAACCAGACGACGGTGGACTACATTATTCACTGTGGCAACAGCCAATATCGTAAACAAAACAGACAATATGACGGCAACACTGCCTGGACATTGGACGCCCGTGCCGAAAGTTGTGTTTTTAGCTCTATTGGCCCGTTACAGAAAAAAAAATGCACAAAATATATTTCTCAGTGAATGTATAAATTTTCACATAAAAATAAATATTTTGGGATTCAAAATGAATGTGAAAAAAAAAAAAAATTATAGCCGGGAGTGAGCGGGACTCGATCTCGAGACCCTATGCACCGCAGGCGACAACGTTTACCATTACACCACGCTAACCGTGATACACACTGGGGGAAATTTTTAGGTATATATCATAAACATACCGTGCGTTATTCATACAAAACATTCAAAAACAGTATTTACAATGAGGTTCACTGGTGAACCTCAACGGATTTAGACTGATAAAATAGTGCTTAATAACATACGTACAGTTTTGGAATAATTTGAGACATTTTTGTGTTTACGTGTAAAACCAATGACGACGTCAAAATTCAGCCAATCTTGGCCGGCCCCCCCTGTTTTAAACTTTAGAATTTGCTAGCTACTCTAGCAAGGAAATAATAGTACAGGACCATTCCTGATGGAACTAAATTCCACTTAGACCAGGTCTAACTTTAGACCCGGCCTAACTCTTTTGTGCATACAGACCTTGGTGTTTTCAGTATTACTGAAACACCAAAGGTCTAGCATACTTGGTTCTGAAGTTCTGTGTAAGTTATATGATAACTTTGTATAAGGTAAGAATTATTGTAACTCAATTTTCAAAAATGCCTCCTTTGGCCTCCATGGAGCAGATCATATCACCTATACACAAGGAAATATCCAAGGCTGAACCTCAACTTCCCTGTTAACTTCTTTGGACATTACCTACATGGGCCAGCAATAATATTACCAGTCAATCATATTAGTCTCAACTAAGACCTTAGTCTCAACATATTATACAATACATTCATAAGATAACAAATCATTCAACTTCAGTTGGAATCAAGACAAGCAGACTAGTGTTGCTCCACTGAGAAACCAGTGCATGCCCGTTACCTAGATTTATCTAAACACATCAAAATAAATAAGTCCCCCTCTGAAAATTTCGTCATAACATTGTCAAGTAAAACTTTGTACCAAAACCTACTTAGAAATAATTATATGATTGTTTACTAAGTGTTGTGTGAAAACAAAAGATGTCCATGACTTTATGAAAAGTCACAAAATAGGCCTATGCTTGTTAACTGCAAGGTGTATATATATTGGGACAAGGAATGGAACTGGCCATCTTACAACTCACTGTGCTGAGCTCTGCACCAAGGGGATTTGCATGGCAGAATGATCAAGAATCAATACACATTACAGTAAATATTCACTTGGTGAGGATTTTAAAGGCACTCAACCACATGGGTTTTCCCATTAGTAACTAACAAGCCATATGAGTCAACGTTTGTGACAAGTATTAGGCCTTCTTTGTGACTTTTGAAAAGGGCAGTTTTTGCTTTCAATTTAGGCTCATTCAGCCCTGAAGTCATGGAAATCTCTCATTTTCACACAACACTTAGTAAACAGTCATATAAAGATTTATTGGTACAAAACGAAACCTTACAATGTTATGATGAAATGTTGAGAGGGGGACTTATTTCTTGTGCTGTGTTTACAATGTACACACCAATTCACAATGCCTATTTAGTGTTAAAATCTTATTCATAGTGCTCATATGCAATCCAACCAAACCAGCCATTCATCTCTATACAGACATGGACAGTGCTCAACGTCTTTTGGTTTTCCATGCAGCATTGTAAATAAATAAGCCAAATTGGCATTAAAACTCCCAATGCATTGTGGGGCAGTTTTGGTAAACATTGAACATTTTTTGTACACATACATAATATTGTTTAAAATATTTTACTAGAATTTAACAAAAAAATCAAATTAATTATTTAAAATATTTTAATGATAACATTATTACAATATTAAATGAATAATAATTAAAGCAATTTTCCCAATGTGTTCAACATGTCCCAAAAACTGCCAAAACCTCACAATGCTTCAGGAATGCCGGTGTCGCTTATTCAACTATCAAAATATATCTAGAAAACATGAAGTTCAATTTTGATTGGTTTTTCTCAGAAAAGCCTTTACATGTCTATACTGCAAGAGCACTAATACTGAATGGAGACCTCAATCTTGGATTTCAGGTCCATATTGGACATCTTTTCAATCATGTCAATATTGAACCCTTTTATGAATAGGGTCCACAACACACAATTTGCCTTTCTCTGCATAATAAGATTTGGTCCGTGCAATCAACCAATTTCATGCCAAATTTCAGCAAAATATAAAGGGTTTAATTTTCTACTTGCTTTCTGCCAAATTTGCTCACAAAAATGATCAACAACCTTGCACAAGCACTGTTTTTCAAACCTGCTCTATTGTCAAAATTAGGCTTATCCTTAGTGTAAGAGAGCATGGAATACTAATAGGATTAGAGTTAGGGTTAGGATTTAGGGTTAAGGTAGGATTAGGATTAGAGTTGGGATTTGTTTGGTATTCTCTTACATGAAGGTTACACCCAAAATTAGCCATTTTCTGTGTAATTTCACACAAAATTGACAAGTGTCCTGCTCAACTTTCCTGCGTAATTACCTATTTTCTGCGCAAATCCCAGTGAAATTGGCTACTTTGCCCCACACTATTTGCCTTTTGCCCCTGCAAATCGTTGGGTCCTGTTCATGAATTAAATAAAATGCTAACTTTTTCATCAACAAATATGATTTAATCAGATTCAATCAGGTCTTTGGCGGCAATTGTGAAATTTCGATATAGGCAAAAATAAGGAGCAAAACCCCCAACCACTCTATGATTTGCAAAACAATTGATCTTGGGAAGTACAGAAAGATTTCAGCAATAGCAGCCAGAGTTTATGATAATGAGAATAACTAAATTTACAAAATTGCCTCTGTGGCCTTTGAATCTGATTATGTCATAATATCTTTACATAGAAACATATCTACATATTGGAACTTTCTTTGAACCCAACTAACTGTGATGCTTCTGAAAATGATGAGCTAAACTATTACGGAGTGAGAATGTTCTTTCACACACATGACATGCATATAATGCCTGACTGGGTGTAATCTGTTCCTTCACTTGACCACCTGAAGAAGTGGACGGATTGGACTTTGCTTTGTCCATTGAGTGAGTACTCGATTTGTGACCCTCTATATGTCCGACTTCTGATACCGATGAAGTCTTAATGTGTAGCTTCTTTGGTTTGGACACCTTTAAATTGATTGGAGAATGCCGATTTCCAGATACGATCTTCATATTTTGGCTACTAAGCTGATGCTGACTTGATGTTGGCTTCAGCTGGTCTTCTTCTGAATCATGGTCTTTTCTTTTCTGAGCATCTGGGGTCTTTTCACTAGGTTTTTGGAGGCCTTTGTTTGTCATTTTCTGCTTCATTGATCTGGAATTCCCTGAATGAATCCTGACTTGGTGTTCCTTGAGATGAGATGCTTTATAGTATCTCTTGTCACACATATCACAGGCATGGTTCTTCTCCCTCACTGGGGTTTCAGGTTTGGGTGTTCCAATCTCGCCTGATTGACTTTCCTTCCCTTCATGTACTTTTGAATAGTGTTCTTCCAAACGCTCTTCAGTTTTAAAGCGCATATTGCATTCCTCGCATGAAAACAACCTTTCCTGCTGTTCCCGTCTCTCAATCGGTTCTGACTTTTGTTCTTTTGGTGCGTGTTGTCGTTTCATATGTCTGTCCAGATTTCCTTTTAGGGTAAAGTTATAACCACAAATCTTACAAGGAAATGTCTGCTTTTTATCTGGCACAGAGTGACTCGTTTTCTCACTGCTTCCACCATCTTTACTGGCCGGTGGGACATTATGTATAGCAGCATAATGATCTTTCAGATGAATTTCTGAATAATAGCTCCTGCCACATATATTACATGAGAACAAAGTATACTCAGATTCAGTGCTGCTTTGTTCCGTCTCGGGTTTCACTTCTTTTCTCTTTCTGTGTGTTCTTTCGATATGGATTTTCAAGAGTGATTTTTTGTAAAATCTCTTGTCACATTTTCCACAAGCAAAGCGCTCCTTGTTTACATTTGTTTCACCTGGTGTCTTAGTGGTGAGCGAGGATTCTGTTTTGGGTGGGCTCATTTGCTCTCCTTTTGCTGGACTTGACTTCATTGTCTTTAAGTGTATCCTTTCGAAATGCTCTCTCAAGTGAGAGTATGTGTAATATCGCTTGTCACATTCACTACATGCATGACTTTTCTCTCTCGCAACTTTTACTTCACCGGTGATATTTGACTTAGTTTCAACAGGCAGCTTCCTAGATTTTGACTTCAATCCAACATGCAAACTCTTAGTTTTATGCTTAAGGGTTAAATGTTTATTGAGGCTTGAACTGGAATGAAATGCTCTGGTGCACAGTTTGCAATGATACATTTTGTCACCAGGTGTTCCTTGCTCTTTTAGGTGAACCTCGTCAGATGTCTTCACAACTTGACTCTCATTGTTGCGGCCGGAGGTTGGTGGAGTTTCATGCTTAAGTGTATGTTTATAGAGACCTGAATTGGAATGAAATGCCCTGGTGCACAGTTTGCAATGATACATTTTGTCACCAGGTCTTCTTTGCTCTTTTAGGTGAACCTCGTCAGATGTCTTCACAACTTGACTCTCCTTCTTGCGGCCAGATGTTGGTGGAGTTTTATGCTTAAGTGTTAAATGTTTATTCAGGCTTGAATTGGAGAGAAATGCTCTGGTGCACAGTTTGCAATGGAACATATTTTCACTTGGCGATTCTTGCTCATTTGGCTTTTCCTTAGCAGACCTGACGACTTGACTTTCCTTGCTACCTGATGCTGAGGAAGACTTTGAAGAGTGCATTCTCATCCTGTGTTGAGTTAAGTGTGATCTGTCATGGTAACTTTTAGGACAATCATCACATGAGTATGGCTTCTCTCCTGGATGTGTTCGTTCATGACGTTTAAGATCCTGTAGTGTGACAAATTGGAAACTACAATACCTGCACTCATGTAGACTGCCAACTCTAGGTGATGCAGCGGACATTTCTCTAGGTGATGAGGCTGGTGGGGACATGTCACTGGATGATCGCGACACTGTACGTGAACGACGCTCATCGCTCATCTTCATCTTCTTTCGGGTGGTGTGACAGGTGTCTCTGATGAAGATGATGCTGCTTTGTTCCTGGGGATTTGATCACCTTTTCGTAGATGTATCAATTCATGCCTTCTCACATATTTCTTTTGCGCAAATGCTTTGCTGCAGAACTTACACCTGAATATTTCCTGCTGTCCCATAGTGACTGTGGCACCAGGATGTGCCTTGTCCATGTGGTTTGTAAGATTTATGAATGATGAATACCGTGATGTGCAATAGTCACATCCATATGCTTTTGAGGGACCATCTCCACCATGGGCCTTTTTCACATGATCCCATAACTCATTTTTAGTAGCAAATCTTTCATCACATTCTTGGCATTTACGAGGTCTATCCTTGGCATGTATAGTTTCAATATGTCTTTTCAAGCTGTTAGAATGCACAGCTTTATTACAGTAATTACATGTCACGCTCTTGGATCCACTAGGGGACTTCTCTGGTGAAGATGTACTGCTACTACTAGACACTTTCTCTTTTTTGACAGAAGGTACTTTGAGGATTTTTCCAGGTTTCACTTGCACAGATGATGTTGATGCTTTCTGCGTCTGCTTGAATCCAAATCCAGTACTTCGCTTATGAAAACTAAACGGCTTTGCTTTGCTCCTAGCATGTGATTTCATGTGGGAGACCAAGCCTGCTTTTGTTTGTAATTCAATCCCACAGAGCTGACACTTGAATTCACCTGCACCATCTTGAGTACTTGAATGCAAGCTTCTTAGATGCAACTTCAGGTGTTTCTTCAACACATGATGTAACTGGAACTCCTTTCCACAATACTGGCACTTTCTGGAGTGTTCCTTTGAATGGGATCTCACATGCTTCTTCAGGTCCTCAGGCGAAGGAAAACTCTTTTTGCAAACGTTGCATGAATATGGATTCACGATAGCATCAACCTCTTGCTCTTTGTTAACCTCTTGCTCTTTGGTAACCTCTTCCTCGGACTCTGATGACACATCTTCATTTTGTTGAGGATATGATGAAGTTGCCTTTGTTGACGACTGCAATGTCTGAGGAAGTGATTCTAACCTCACAACAGGCTGCATGGTTGTTTTCTTTGAATGGGGGAGTGGTGAACTGCTTGTTTGTTCAGTGGTTGCTTTTGAATGTTTACTGTTTATGTGGCTAGCTAGACCTTTACGAGCTATAAACTTAAGCCCACAGAATTGGCAAGGATATCCATTTACCTTATGTGAGGCTTCGTGTTTCACAAGTTGATCCTTGTCACGGAAAAGTGCTTGACAGCTGCTACACTGAAATAACATGGGTTGAAAGTGCTCCTTTTCATGGGCCTGTAATGTTGCACTTGTTGGAAATGTTAGATCACAGTGAGGGCACATGTAAGACTCACGCCCTGACTGCGTTTGAATATGGTCAATCAGCGCCGACTTGAGCGTAAACATCTCATGACAAAATAGGCAACCAAAGCTGCTAAGTGGTGCATCTGATGGTGCGGTGTGCGTCTTTTCATGTTTCTGAAGCTCAACCTCATTTGGAAACATCTTGAGGCAAAATTTACACTTGATTGATGCTTGCTGCTCTACATGAGTTTGCTGATGGTTAAGAAGAAGTGCTTGACTGGAGAAACCTTGATTACACTGATGGCACTTGAAAGCAGTACTCAACTCCTCTGCAAACTTTTCTTTTGGACCAGGCTTAATATGCTTCTTCTTGTGACCTTCTTCATGACGTTTCAGCTCATATGGATACCAGTATGCAACATCACAAGAACTGCATGTGTGAGGGCCTTTAGCTTGGTGAATTTTAATTTCATGATTCATGAGAGTTTTCCTAAAGGGAAACGATTTCGGGCAAAATCTGCATTTGTACAGCGTATCTGTTTCTTGTTTGACAACTGCTTCTTTGGATGGCTCGTCATCACTCTCTACTTCTGGTGCGTCAAAATTAACATCATCAGCAGCATCGTCAACATCTGAGGACTCCTGATCAGCCACCATCTGTAATCGAGCCCTTTTAGCTGCATTTCGTTCTCCAACATATGGGGATGCAACAGAAGTCATTTTCTGCTTCATTGATCTGGAATTCCCAGAGTGAACCCTGTCTTGGTGTTCCTTGAGATGAGATATTTTATAGTATCTCTTGTCACACATATCACAGGCATGGTTCTTCTCCCTCACTGGGGTTTCAGGGTTGGGTGTTCCAATCTCGTTGGCAGACCCAACTTTGTTTTCCACATCAGCACACTTCTCTTGATGTTTAATGAGACCTGATCGTTGATAGAAACCTTTCCCACAAGAGCCACAATTGTGAGGATATGGATTTATTGCTGGCGAAGAGGCACTACGTTTCTCATGCCTACTTTGATCTTTTGGTTTATTAGCATGATCCTGTTCTTTGTGATACTTCAAATGAGCATCCATTGCAAATTGCTTCCCACATTGCAAACACCTGTAAGGCTTACTACCTTTGTGGCTCCTCTCGTGCTGAACGAGGTTTGAGCGTCTCGAGAATAACCTGTAGCAGAACTGACAACGGAACGGTTCATTTTGAGCATGTTGATATTCGTGGAAAGACCAGTCATCTATTAGCATGAAACCAATTCCACAATAACTGCACTTGTATGGTTCATTTTCAGTCTTGTCACCTCCATCATGACCACTTTGTTCCTTGTTATCATCTACCAAATTCAGTTCTAGGTCTTGTTCATCAGTTGGTTCTGCGTACAATGGCCTGCTTCTTGTTCTCTTTGGATACCGATTGTCATCTTCATGTACATCCTCATCATCATCACTACTGATATACCTCTTCCTCTTCACAGATCTTCTTCTTGGATACCGATTTCTTCCAACATCCTCCTCCTCTTCCTCCTCAGGGGAATCAGAATCCGCCTGTCCACCAAAATCACTGAAGTTATCATTGTCATCATCATCATCATCTGATACAGTCAAGTCATGACTGATTCTAGTGTCATCTTTCTTGTTCTTTCCTTTCATGTTTGATTTACCGTCATCAACAGACCTTACAGTATAATGTATACTCTTTAAATGTGCAAGTAGCATCTCATTGTCATCAAATACTTTCCCACAGAATGTACATGTAAATTGTGTCCTATGCACTTCTTCGTGCTGTGCTAAATGAGTGTTATTTGTACACACATAGCCACAAAAACTGCATTTGTGATCAACATTTGTAGGGCTTGTCTGTGTTTCAGGAATTGAAGTTGCCTGTGCTGTGATCGCTGAACTTTGTCCAGATGTGCCTGCTTGAGGTATGGAGTGTTGTCGCAAGTCCCCTCGGCTATGGTTTCGCTTGTGCACTATCAGATCCCAGCTTTGATGAAAGACTGCATCACAAACGTGACACACAAACTTGCTTTCACTAGAGTGTATTTTCTTATGCTCAGCCATCTTATTGGCATTAGGGAATTCTTCAAAGCACACTTGACACACAAATGTTTGGTCCTTTTCCACATGAACCTTGGACCCTGGCGCTATCACCTTATGGCCTGGATGGCGTGACCTGTTGTGCCTCAACAGCAGTAGGTACTTCTCAAAGCTTTTGGGACACAGCTCACATTTGTACTTCTTTTCAGTATGGGTTTTCTTGTGCACTGTCAAGCATACAGGACGATTGAATGTTCGATCACATTGATCACACTTGTAGCTGTTCTGTTCAACATCACCTGCTTCATCATCTGATAATTTCTCCAACTCATGAACTCTGACATGCTGTATAAGACTCACTTTCCTCCTGAAAGAACGTCCACATGTTTTACACTTAAAATCACTGACTTTCTCATCCTCCTCATCTGTGTCACCATCCAATTCATCTTTCTTCTCACTTTTAATCTTCTGTTGGATGCTCTTCCTTCTTTCAGTTTGGCTGCCATCACTGCTGCTGTCCTCGTCACCAGACTCCCCTTCCCATGAACAACCTGATGAAGCTCCAGAGTCATCAGAAGATACAGGTTCCTTCTTCAACCTCACCTTCTGTATTTTATCAGAAGGGTTTGAAGGGCTTGTCGTATTTTCAACTCCACCACTTTGCTCTTGATGCTTTCCTTCAGATGGTTGTGAATCTTTTTGTCCTTCCGATTGAGCCACAGATGCCCTGTCCTCAGTATCCTTCTTTTCAACATCTTTTGGACCTGTTCCCACATCTGGTTGTCGTTTGATGACATCACCTTGTGCCTTGTGTTTCTTTTCATGTTTCATCAATATCTGATATACCAAGAATGTCTTTTGGCAATACTGGCAGGTGAAATTCTTATGCACTCTCCGAATGTGCTCCTCGCGAAGCCTCCACAAAGTAAATGTTTGGCTGCAGTCAGAACATTGGTAAGGTGCTCCACTTTGCTCTTTTACATTGTTTGGTGATTGACTAGATTTGGTGGTTTTACTGGCACTTGGTTGTGGTTGACTAGATTGGGTGGTTTTACTGATATTCGGTTGTGGTTGACTAGATTGGGTGGTTTTACTGGCATCTTTTTGTGATTGGGTGGTTTGTGCTTGATGAGATTGGGTGGTCTTACTGGCACCTGTTTGTGGTTGACTAGATTTGGTGATTTTACTGGCACCCATTTGAGGCTGACTAGATTGGATGGTTTTATTGACATCCTTTTGTGCTTGGCTAGATTTGATGATTTTACTGGCACCTGTTTGTGCTCGACTAGATTGGGTAGTTGTTCTGGTATCATTTTGTCCTACTTCACTTGATTTCACTACCACATTCCCATGCCTTTCCTTTTTCAGATGAGCCACAAGACTTTTTTTCCAGGCATATTTCCTTCCACACGTGTCACAAGCAAACTGTGGTTCTTTTGGTTCACTACCTGCACATACAGTTATATCACCTTCAAGTTCTTTGTTCTCTTCATCTCCATCAATTGTATCAGCTTGTTCTTTACCTTCACTAGACGACATCTTCACTGTTTGCATCAAGAAATCTCCAATTGCATTTCCCTTCATAGTAACTTTCAACCTCTTTCGCCAGAATAATTTGTATTGCATTTTATGATTTCTCATGTGGGATCGCACACGCATCGCCTCACGACAGAACCTCCTGTTACAGTAAATGCATCGATGACCTTTGTTAGTTGACGGCTGATGTGATGAACCAGAAGCTGTTAAACTTTCTCTTAATACCCCATGGGAAGAAACAGTATGGTTAACAAGCCCCATGTAGGTTACCCAGGATTCTCCACAAGCATTGCAGGCATATGGCAGATGAGCTTTCTTATGCTTCTTGCACACACTGTGATTGGCAAACCTGTTGTTGCAATGTTCACATTTGTATGGTCTGTAGGTGGTGTGCAATTTCAGGTGTGAATTCAGCTTGGCTTTGGAAAGAAACAACCTGTTACACTCTTTGCATTTGCAGATCTTCCGTGATCGCCTGGATTTATCTTCACTTGCACTTTCATCTTGGCTAGCACTTGTGTCCTGCATTGCTTTTAGTGCTGAGTGTGCATTGGCTTTACCTGTCAAATTTGCATTTTGTCTTTCTATTATTTTATGTGCATTTTGCCTTTCATTGCATACATTATGCATAGCTGTATCCGGATTTGCTTTGCCTGTTAAATCTGCATTTTGTCTTTCTTTACTTGGCATTTGTTGAGTATTTTGGTTTTCTTTAGTTCTGATTTGCTCAGGCTTGTCCTCCTGGTTGGCAATCACATTCTTGTTGGGATCATAAGCGCTACCTTTTCCTGTAGCTGCAATGGTAATAGGTCAGACAAATGCTCTGTTAAATCTGCATTTTGTCTTTCTTTAGTTTTGACTGGAGAATTTTGGCTTTCATTAGTTTTTATTTGTTTAGATCTTTCTTTCTGGTTAACAATCACATTCTTGTTGGGGTCATAAACATTACTTTCTCCTGCTGTTGAAACGGTTACAGACAAACCCTCAGAGTGAGGATCATCCGAAATTGCAGAAATGTTGTTGCTGCCGAGTATTCGCTTCAAGATGCCACTTCTTGAAAACAATTCATTTGTCGCTGCTGGTGAGGACGTTGCAATTGATGCAGCTGATTTGGTAGATGAGAGTGCTTTCTTGCTCACTGATGACTTCTTGGAAGCTTGCAGATGAACTTTATTATGGGAGCTAAGAGCTTGCCTTGTTTTAAACATTTTGCTGCAAGTGGGACACTTAATGGTGGGTGGAGATATAGCCTTTGCAGATTTGTTGTGGTAGGCTTGTCCTGATACCTTTGACCTTGATAGGTTTGACCTCCCAGTTTTGGATTGCCTGTGTGATTCCATGTGGCCTTTCAAACTTAAAATATTGCGAAACTCTTTGCCACATTTTAGACAAATATGACAAGGTTTTGCCGCTGCAAGTACTTTATTTACAACCACAGGTTCTTCCTCTCCTGTCAAGTTTGGATTATGGATCTTCTGATGAATGTTGAGATTATTCTTATCTTTGAACGTCTCTGTGCAGTATGAGCAAGCAAAGGACCCTACTGTTTCATCTTCAGTTGATGAAGATTCCTGTGGAGTTCTATGCAGCATCTGCATATGTTTATCAAGTTCTGCATTATCCAAAAAGCAAGCACTACATTCCTTACATATGCATGGCTTCACATCTGGATGTTGTTGACGCATGTGAGTTTTGAGATCCTCTGCACTAGCAAACCTGGAGTTGCAATGATTGCAAGGATGAGGTGTCTCTAGATCATGGAGATGTTGGTGAGTGGCTAAGAGTTCAGCACGTGCAAACTGTGCACCACATACCTTGCACTTGAGCGAATAGAGAGCGGATCTGGTGTGGACCAATTCATGTTTTGCAAGTTGTGTTTTTGTCTCAAATTCTTCTCTGCAGGTCTTGCAGCGTGGTCTTATGTTGTTCCTCTCCTGTTGCCTTTTAGACGCTTCTAAATACTTACAAACACCACAGAACAATCCCTCCTTTAGTGCTATCATACCTTTTGCAGTCTCAATAGGGCTTGCACACCTACCACATTTCACTATCATAGGAATGTTTTGAAACTTGCCATGGTTTTGCCCTGAAGCTGATGCAGCTGAGGTACTCGGTGAACTCTTTTGATAATTCTGCCATGAAGTCCACATAGACCTTGAATTGTTGCAAGATTGTGTCACCAAGTCAAATTTTGTGTGAAGATCTTTGTACATCTTGGTTTCTAAATGTCTTAGTACCCCAGAGGTCTTTATGTCAACATCGCAAATCTTGCAATGAGCAATCCCATTTCCTTTCGCTATAAATGGTTGCAATGTTTTTTTCGATAATGTTTTTTTCGATACAGAGGATCTATATGGTCTACCCTTTGGATAAGACTGCCACAAAGTCCACGCAGAGCTTGAATCCTTGCTAGATTGTGCCATCTTCTCAAACAGTTGTCGAAGATATATGTGCCTCACGCCTTTTACATGTTTTGATACCCTAGTCGTCCACTTCAGATCAACATCACAAATCTTGCAATGGCCAAAGGATTGCCCACTTCCTTTCAAGTGTTCATTCTCATGAACGATTAAAAGATCAGCACTGGTGAAAGATTTGGGGCAAAACTTACATACAAGATTAAGTTTACACTTTCCAGTCTTTTTTCTTTGCCTGTGAGATCCTGGCGTGTACAGCAACAAAAATGGACGTCTACCAATCTGTGGTCTGTTCTTGCTCTCGGTATCGTCATCATCATTATCCTTCACATACCAGTAAGGGCAATACTTCTGTCGATGCATCCAAAGGTGGTTGCGAAAATATCGCACATCCCCACAGAAATGTTTGCGGCAATAGCGACACTTTTGGATTGGTTTGCGGTTTAGTCGGCAAACAGGCTTTGTTGGATAACTTCTGCAAGACAAAAATGTTTGTTGGATGAGGTTAATACAAAATAATGCTGCAATTTAAAGTGATGTTGTTTTAATATACTATTGGATTATTGTGAAATAAATTATATCAACTATATTTTTACAAAAAACCTGAAGCTACATGTAGTATCACACCGTATATTGTTATCAACATCATTTATATAGCATGTTATGGAAAGCGATGAATGTTTATTTTTCATGTAGGCATTAGCTTATATTACAACTTCTATGAGACCACTAGCGATTGTCGAGACATGATGTATACCTCATGGAAGTGAGTGACAATGAGGGAGCAATGAAATGAGACAATCAGGGCATAATCATGGAATATTTGAAAATACATTTTAAAGATTTTGTACATGTTGGACTTTGATGCAAAGTGTGTGAATGCGTATATATACGCTGTTTGTGTGTTAAAAACCCTGTACACACGGACAGACAGAAAAGTGATTACTAAATCCCATTCTGTACATAGTTCAGACGATACAAAAAGGGTCTTGGGGCGAAAATACCCAAGGCATTTGAGATGGAAAAAAGAACATCAAGAAAATGTGGTGTCTTTGGGGAAAATGGGTCACTGGGGGCCAACAAGAACTAGAATTTCGCGGTTCTCGACGCAAAGCGTCAGCCGCAATGCCTCCACCTTGACGCCCATCATTTTAACCGGTGCAATTTCACTTGACCCCAAAATGACCTTCACATTATTTGCCTCACTAAGGTGGCCGTTCCCACCAAATTTCATAAACCTGCAGAAATCTATGGCGATTTGACCCAAGATGACCCCCGAAATTACCTTGATATTTTTGCCTTGTTTCAGTGGTCGTCCCCACAAAATTTCATGAACCTGCAACAATAATATGGCGATTTGACCTCGGATGACCCCAAAATAACCTTGACATTTTTTTCTTCCTACAGTAGTCGATCCCATCAAATTTCATGAACCTGCAACAATATATTTGCAATTTGACCCCGGATGACCCCAAATGACCTCACAATGACCTTCCGATTACGCAAATTTTGCGCTGAAAAGTAAATCAGGTCAAGAACCTCTGGCTGTGCTACTCTCTGCCAAGTTTCATCACTGTAACTTGTACAGATATCCAGATAATCTGTGCACAAGGTTATTTTGCTTGATATGCATAAATTATGCAAATTAGGTACTTAATTACCATATTTTGCGCCGAAAACCTGCTAAAATTTGGAGACCACCAATTGCCATCCCTCCACCAAATTGCATCACTATACGCCTTACCAGTTACGAGAAATTGCACTCGCAAGCTAGGATGGACGGACAGATGGACACCCAGACGGACGGATAGACAACCAGGAAACATAATACCTCCGGTGGTGGCATAAAAATATGGGGTCTTTGAGAGGCAACAGGATAAAACAGGATCTTTAGGGCTGCGCATAATGTACAATCTTAGTATTGAGGGGCCCCTAAATGAAATACATAAACCCTTTATAATAATGAATATTTTTGAATGACTGTTTAGAATGTGAAAATGATTTCCAGAACCAAGTCGTCTTGTAATTTCTGTTGGGCTCATATAATTTCTGTTGGGCTTGTATATTTCTGCCGGGCTTGTAAATTTTTTACAGTTACACGCCTGACTGGCTAGTGCCACAAAATGTTAAGGTCCCCTTACTATAAATGAAGGCCTTCAATTAGCTGTTTGAAAGCCTTCACTGAACAGGTAATTTAGCCTTCAAATAGTAGGTGTTATTTAGCATGTACTAAGCCTTCAAAATGATGAATTATGTAAATTAGGCACAGCTAGTGACAGCCTTCACTAGCTGTTCAATAATAGCCTTCACTAGCTGTTCAATAATAGCCTTCACTAGCTGTTCGATGATTATAGCCTCCACTTGGCATGTACTAAGCCTGCAAAATGACGAATTATGTAAATAAGGTACAGCTAGTACAAGCCTTCACTAGCTGTTACATAACAGCTAGTGATATTTAAGCTTGACTATACTTACATTATCCATGATGCGGCATATATTATTGCACACAAAG
Source organism: Amphiura filiformis (assembly GCF_039555335.1). NCBI lineage: Eukaryota > Metazoa > Echinodermata > Ophiuroidea > Amphilepidida > Amphiuridae > Amphiura > Amphiura filiformis. The sequence continues at coordinate 34,852,763 of NC_092628.1, forward strand.
ATAACTACATGCATTACATATGATATTGTCCACATAACATGCATCCCAAATGTAAAAAGTGAAAAACAAGGCCTATAAATAAAGCTGGAAACATCCAAAGGATTAAGATTCCATCTGCATTCATCCACACCAGTTCAAAATGGTAGTTAAAATATATTCCCATCATGCACCTATTTGACCCTTGGGTCAACCACTGAGGAAGTGAAGGTTAGTGAAGGCTATAACTGGCTAACAGCTATAAGCCAAGTTCAAAAATCGAACAGCTATAGCTAAACTAGCTGTTCAATAATGTGAAGGCTAAATTATAGCCGTTCAAAAATGTGAAGGCTAAATTATAGCTGTTCCAAGCATGTAGCAGCTAAGCTACCGGCTGTTCAAACTGCTGAGAAACAGCCTAGTGAAGGCTTAATTAGCTGTTCACTTTGGTAAGGGTCCAGTCCTGCTACTCACCTTTTTTGAATTGCTGCTGCTGGCTTCTGAACTCCACCCGTTGCACACTGACTTGTGGGCGCACTTCCACTGATGGACCTGGAGATTGTTTGCTGTTTGGATCTAGTCACATCAGTCTGTCTAACTCCTAATGACTGGTCATGGAAATGCTGTAATAGAGCTGAAAATGGGGTATTGCTTTTCTTAACCGTTGGTGCATTGGATTTAGGTGCTGTTGCTGAATGTGCCGTCATGATTTCTAGAAGTCGTGTTGGTTGAGGTGGTTTTGGAATGGCAGTTACGGGTCTTTGTAGAGGTGGTATACTTTTACTAAGAACTGCCTGATAGTTGCTCTGCTGCTGCATTGATGAAACAGGAGATGAAGATCGTGATGGTGGCTTATCCCCAACTATTCGTTTCCTCCAATCTGCCCATAAAGGGCTGCTACTACTTGCTGTGCTTGTGGTATTGCTTGTGGAAGTTAGAATACTAACACAGGAAACAACTTGTATGCTTGATCCAGACTTCGGCATCAATGTTCTATTAGCCATGACAGTTTTGGCGTTGTCTATGCCAGCTATTGAGGTGCTACTACCTGTTGTGCCTGTGGTATTGCTTGTGGAAGTTGGACTACTTTGAGTTCCGGAAACAACTTGTATGCTTGATCCAGACTTCGGCATCGATGTTCTATTAGCCATGACAGTTTTGGTGTTGTCTATGCCAGCTATTGAGGTGCTACTACCTGTTGTGCCTGTGGTATTGCTTGTGCAAGTTGGACTACTTTGAGTTCCGGAAACAACTTGCATGCTTGATCCAGGCTTTGGCATTGATGTTCTATAGGCCATGACAGTTTTATTATTGGCTATGGCAGCTACTGCAGAGGCTACAGTCATCTGTGTGCTACTACTACCTGTTGTGCTTGTGGTATTGCTTGTGGAAGTTAGAATACTTTGGGTCCTAGAAACAACCTGTATACTTGATCCAGACTTCGGCATTGATGTTCTGTAGGCCATGACGGTTTTATTATTGGTTATGCCAGTTATTGAGGATGCTACAGTCACCTTTGGTGATGACACTGGATGGGTTTCAAGACGAACATGTGATCCCTGTGATGCTTGCGATGTTACCTGAACAGGTGATTTGGACAAGATGATTGGGCATGATTTGGATGTAGAAGACGGAGCAGGTTGTCCGGTGGTCTGGACTTGGTAGAAGACTGGTTGATTGCTTGTTTTTGTGGTGGTGGGTTTGGTGTTCTGAGCACTTGTTTGAAGTTGGTAAATCATTGGCTGTAGAGTTGACTGTTGGATCACAGTATTTGGTTGTAGATTTGTTGGAGTCATCCCCTTAGGAATGGTTTGATTTTGGATAATGTAGTACTTTTTTGTTTGGGTTCTTGGGGGTGATACCATTCTTACATTAGGCAGCTGTTGGGTGGTAACGGTTGATGACCGTGGGGAGGACTTTGTTGCAAGTTGAGATACCCCACTCAAAGCATGTTGAAGTGTTTGCACTGCTTTCACTGCTTCCATGGCTGAATTCAGAGAAGCAGCAGAAGGCATCCTGACTGGACTAACATTTCCCTGTGAAGAAGTTGGCAGTGACAGTGCGAATCTAGGCTGTGATGACATGGACGGATACCTTACAGCTTGGATATTGGACGGATATCGCACAGCTTGCAAATTGGATGGATACCGTACAGCCGAGATATTGGATTGAACCTGTGGGGATATTGGTAGTAACTGTACACGATCCTGTGGTCTTATAGATGGCAAATTTACCCCTTGCAGTGACAACTTATTTACTGGCTTTGGTTTTGGTTCCAACACTTCTGGAGGAATTACTTCATCCATATCTTCGATGGTTATCAATTCTGGTTCTGGCCTTTTGACATCCAACACTTCCAACTCTGGAGAAGGACTTCGTTCTCTTATTCGTGCTCCTAGTCTTAGGGAAGATTGGGGAGCTACAGCTGGTGATTTTGTTTGCATGTTTCTTCCAATGTTACTAGAGTCTTGGGAGACATCATCGGTGCATTCATCTCCACCATCTACATCCCAAAAGGTAAGTGGTTTTTCATCAACGCCACTCAAACTCAGCATATTCTCAATAGATGATGGTAAAATCTGACACTCATTTTTACCCTTTGGCTGTGACTGCTTGTGAGTAGTCGGTGTTATTGGACCTTTGGTGGTACCAGAAGAACCCCTTCGCATAGTATTTACCACCACTTTATCAATCACATTTCCTAAGTGAATTGATGTTGTACTGTTGCCTTTTCCTTTACCAAGTTCTGATGGTTTTCTTCGAGCAGTTTGACTTGCATCAACACAGGCATCTTTTGGTTTGGCATTCTGGCCATCATTTGCTGTGGTATTGAGGACATCTGATCCAGATGGAGATGGTTTGGGCAATGGTGTCATGGCAGATAGGTTTGGTTCGGTGGGTTCATCACCACTATCGGATGATGAAGGTAGACATTTATCTGCCCAACACTTGGGGCAATAGCCTTGCAGGGTTGGCCTGGCCATGAAACCACAGCCATTCTTGCAGAGTAGATCTTGGAATTGTTTGATGCTCAAATTCATTGTGGATGTATACTCTGTGGAAACAAATAAAATACAAAATATTAATGCTATGAATTTAATATATTATCATATCAATTGCTTCCACTGGGTTTATGATATTAGATAGAGATATTGGGCATGTCTCATTAAGTGCCGACTATAAAAACAGCATTGACCTCAAAATGATCAACCTTATCAAAATTTACCATAAAATCTGCAGTGTCTGCACAGTATAAAATCTGATGTGCAAGCATAAAATTACAATGTACATCATATGGCAATGCAGTTTGGAACCCCAGAAGCTGAAGTTAAAATAAAAGATATGCCAGGGAGCTTACAGTAATGAGAAGTGAAACCTACCTTGAAATCTGCAAATTAAGTTGATTTTGGGTGATGATAGTACTATCAGTATCACCAATTTCACTTAAATTGACAATTGATCAAATCCTGGATCAATATATCAGGGCCATCTCCCAATATTTGCCAGCCACAATGTACACATGTAGGCTGTTGATTGGTGGTTAGGCAATTACTATACATTAGACCTGTACGTACATGTAGCAATTACTCCAAAGATACTTGAAAAAACAAGAACATTGTTTTCATCAAGCATACATACCTTGATAAGATGAAATGGTAGTTCTAGTTTGCAAACCACAAGCAGCCTACATCTTGTTCTTGGACCTGTAATCAGTATAAAGAAGTAAAATGAAAATTTTAATCATTCATGTAGTTTACTGTCAAGTTGTACATATATATATTGTACAGTTGCATCCCCTGCCTAGTGCCTAATTAAAGGAAGTTTTAATGAGCTTGAGCCCTGAATTCAATATGTGACTTGGATAATTTACCATACACAGTATTTTGATTATCTTTAGTCCAAGGTTCGAGCTACTGCGGAATATGTTGTCCACTGCAGTCTGTAGGGTACTAGCAGAATCAGCCAGCAAGACAATAACCTCGGACTAAAGATTAACATTGGTAAAACCGAAGTACAAGTAATCAGCAGCCAAAAGGTCAACCTTAACATCAACATCAATGGCAATCTACTTAAGCAAGTGGATGAGTTTGTGTACCTGGGAGGCACCATATCTCAAAAGGGACAAGCAGAGAAGACATCAAGCACAGAATAGGAAAGCATTAGGAGCGGTCCAAAGACTTCACAGTATATGGAATGCCAAGGACATTCAACGGGCCACCAAGATCGAGCTATACAGGGTCCTAGTACTTTCCATCCCAATGTATGGAGCTGAGACCTGGACCATTAAGAAAGAAGACAAAAATCGCCTCCTAGTCTTTGAAATGATGTGCTTGAGGAAGATTATGGGCGTATCACATCTGGACAAAATACGTAATACCATAATACGGGACACACTTGGGCTGAAGCACACCGTCACCGATAAAATCACACAAAAAAGGATCCGATTCTTTGGCCACGAACAGCGAATGGGCAATGACAGATACCCCAAAATTTTGCTAGAGGGCAATGTACATGGAAAAAGACCATGTGGAAGACCTCCCAAAAGATGGATGGACACTATTAAATCTGACTGCCTAGCTCGAAACATCACCTCCGTAGCAGCAGCAGGAAGGCTGGCCAAAGACCGAGTGACATGGCTTGGAATCACCATGGATCAGATGGCAAGGCAGTGTGCATCAGCATCCGTGCCGACGCCTTAGGTCAAGTATTTTGATATTCTACTTCATACCTGTGGTCCATATATTTAGTTGGAAATCATCTCTTTTCCTAAATATGAACCAAATATTGACAAAAAAATATGAACCAAATGTTTACATACATACATAAATTATCTTGTATCTTGTACATACTATAGAATAATTCTCTTGCTTCCCCTGGGGCTTCCCCCGTCTACAGTGAGATGTGTGATGTGGTATACTAATTACTATATCAATAGGAGCCACTTTTGGGCAGGTTATCAATTTTGAGTGTTAAATATAGAGATATTTTGCTCCACAACGCCATTTCCCCCAATGAAATCGGACATTCCAAAGCAAAGATATTGAGTTTGTAAGTTATGGTATTATAAAATTGGAAATTGAGATACCGGCCTTTATTGACAATGTTGAGAGTAGGAATGACCTTGAAAAATGTCTGAAAATACAAGATGCCAGTTATATCAGACAATATTTCAAAGTCCAGTAGGAGAGAAACCCTGCAATCCATGAGGGAATGAGAGAAAACCTGATATCTCGTGGTGGACACTGAAGTCAAGATCCCTTGAGCTGAGGACATCTTCTGCTATGCCATAGAAAAGCTGGTACATGTGACGAAGCGTGCAGATGTTCGCTGAACCTGTTCAACTTTGCAGATGGGTATGGGGAGGGAGCAAGAAGTTTAAGAGTACTCGACGACTGGTCTTACAAAGGTTGTGTATGAGCTTCCTTGATCTTGCGGCTACAGTGACTGTGGTTGCGGTTCAGAAAGGTCCGGGTGGAATTAGCCTTCCTGGTAATGGCATCAACATGAGCATTAAAGCCAGGTTGTGAGTCCAGGTGCACTCCCAAGGTATTTAGCTGAGTTCACATTCTCCCGGTTGTTGTCAAAGGCCTTCTCATAGTCCAATAAGATGACGTTGATTTGTGATTTGGAATCTAATCCCTTGGCAAGATCTTGTAGGGCGACAATCGGCTGCGTATTGTAGGACCGGCACCTCCTAAATCCATGCTGGGCATCTGAAAGTGTCTTATGCTCAGAAAGGTGATGGATCACAGCACAATGGATGATATGCTCACAGAGTTTGCACAGAATGGCTGTCAAGGAGATGGGTGGTAGTTGGCAGCTTCTGATCTTGAAGATTGGTACTATGCATGCCTTCTTCCATTGTGATGGAACTCTACCCTGATTGATTGAGGCTTGGAAGAGTAGGGTTACTACTGGTGCAAGTTCTTCTGATGTTTCTTTGTAGAGCTTAGCCGGAATATCATCTGGTCCTGATGCAGTAAGTGCCTACAGATTTTTGAGCAGTTTGATGACTCCATTTTGGTCAACAGTGATGTTTCTCATGGGAGGATCCTGTCTGGGTCCCAAGTCTGGAAGTGCTGATGAGCAACAGAGAAACTGATGGGAACTGCCTGTTCAGAATGTTGGCTTTCACCTTTGGGTTAGCATGAAGATTGACACCATCCTTCAGAGGGGCTACTCCCATCTGGTCGACTCTCTTCGACTTCACTAAGGTGCCAAGTTTCCTGTTGTTACTGTCAGTTTTGCTGCATTCGATATCACATACTGGTTGTATGCCATTCGACAGGACTTTAATATTGGAGACTCTTTCTTAAAATGTCTGCAGTGCTTCCAGTCCTTGGTTCTGTCAGTCCTCCAAGCTTCCTTGAAGGCTCGAGCTTTCTGCCTGGTTGCACATTTGTGACAAGATCAAGGGAAATGAGTCGGATGTCAATAATATTGATTTTGAGGTATTGGAAAAGAAAGTGTTAAAATTCTTTTGTTTTATATTGTTTTCAGCGATTGATAAATTGATGTAATGCAAACAAAAGTCGATCAACATGGGATTTTCAGTTTCAGAAAGCTGAAGTGGAGTAAATTGCAGTATAATTCTTTGCCCACTTGAGTCTTTGGCAAATATTGTCAAAAGTCAGTTCTCTTCCACAGCAGTATCTTCCTCCTGATGGGCTTTCGCCATTCATGTCTGTGGTCACTGAGAACGGGGAGGCTGCAGCTACGGTTGATCAAGGAGGGTCTGTTAGTAATGAAAATGTCAAGGATGTTATCTCCTCTTGTAGGGAAGTTAATCACCTGTAGCATCAAGCACCTGTAGGAAAGACTGGTTGATGGAGATCTTATATTGGTGCGAGGTAATACTACTGTTTTCCCAGTTAGCATTACCAGCTATCCAGATAGCAGCCCCAGGATTGCTTGCACACAGATGGGTGATGGGTCGATTCAGCTCGTCCATGGCCACAAGCAGCGGAACCAGTTACTCTACTCATTGCCCACAAAATTAAAAAGCGGGGTAGAGTGAGTGGGAAAAGGATGCCCCAGGGTGTCTCATGAGGTCAAAGCCAAGGACGGGAGCATCGTCTGCCCAAACATATGTGCACGGCTAGCATTGGGGCTTCCAACCAATGGTACAGGGGACCAGCCGATGGCCGAACAAGGAGGTTGCCCGGTTCAAGTAGATCCAAACAAAGTGCTCGAACATGGTGTTTAACCCGACCGGCCACTGAAGTGGTCGGGTAGCCCCACAGGAGCCTAAAGCTCACTGCTGCCTCTACAGAACAACCAGAACAGGGTCAGAGCTGACAGCGTGAGAACCGACTGCTCCAAAGGACACCCAGATCACCTGGAGCGAAAGGAGGGTTTGCTCCACCGCGTCGCTCAAACCAACCACAAAATGATCAGGGAGTGTCAATGAGAGTATGAGGCCACACTGATACCAGAGCCAGTAAAACAATGGGTCATTAGCCCTAGGGAACCAAAGAGACCATCTTTCTAGCCCCCTGTAATATTATTTATAAATTTGGTTTTGTTTGGAGGAAGAGAGCTGCACGCCGTGCACGGAGGAGTAGAATTGAGGCAGTTGGGAGAACGGTTTTGAAGAAGATGACACATGAAATAAAATGCTGAATGTTTATAATTGTCGTCATCTGAGTTTTCTGTACTTTTAGTATTATTGCGAGTAAAGACTATCAACTTGTTACAAGATGGGCTAGTGCGGGGAGAGAAAGAAGGCTGTTACAACACAGACAAAACAAAAATGGAGCCGACTAATATCTCTACCATCTCTCATCCAATTAAGAGAGGCACAGGCCGACGACAACTAACCTCACAGGTCGCTCAACCATCCCGATGGGACAGCAGCACGGCCACAGGTGCTCGTAACCGGGCCCACTCTGATGGTTAAGAGCCATCATCAGGGAACATACAGAATGGAGGGCCCCAAGCAAGCCATCACTATGGAACTAAATAAATGCCACTACCGCATGAAGCAGCTGAGAAGCAACAAAAAATGAAGCTTACTCCTCATAAGGCAAAGGACAGTGCTGAAAAAGGAAGTGCAAAACGGACCGCATCAGTAATGATCATGAGCATCCAGAAAAAAGGACCATAACAAGGAAGGGATGATCCCCAACAATCGCCAGTGAACCAGGCCGAGCTTTCCGCCTGGTTGCACATTTAAGTGGCAGAATCAAACCAGGATTGGCTGTATCTCGTTGAGCTGAATTTACTGAGTACATGATCTTCAATGACCTGATCCAATTCATGCTGCACAGACTCAGCTAGCTCTTCAACAGGTGTGGAGTACTAGTGGAGTACTTAAATTGCAGTATAATTCTCTGCCCACTTGAGTCTTTGGCAAATATTGTCAAAAGTCAGTTCTCTTCCATAACAGTATCTTCCTCCTGATGGGCTTTCGCCAGGACAGGCTGACGACAACTATCCTCACAGGTCGCTCAACCATCCCAATGGGACAGCAGCACGGCCACAGGTGCGCAAGCCATCCAGCTGCTCGTAACCCGGGCCCTCCACGCTCATTCTTCGCCAAAAAATCTGGGCGGAGGAACAGCATCGCCCCCGTGCTCGCTCGAAAACATGGAGGCTGACTTTGAGACTGCGTGCAACTCCAAGCACCGCTGTCCCTAAGCCAACGGCAAGAGGAAAGCTGTCTTGAGAGTGACGTATTTAAGGGTCGCCTTTGACAAGGGCTCAAAAAGGTACTCCAAGACAGTATTAAGGCCCCAAGCAAGGGTGAAAATAAGAAATGATGAACCAGGGGCTACTTTTTACACAAAATGGCCCCTGGTTCACTTCATTTAATGTGAAACCAGGGGCCACTTCTAATCAACAAGGGGCCAATATTTGTTCTGAATAAGTTCATTTTGTGTGTAGTGACCAGGGGCCATTTCAGGGTTTCTGGGGGCTAAACGGTTCACGTCTCCCACTTAATTTCACCCTTGGTCCCAAGGCGGGACAACCTTCCTCTTCGGACGCTCGTTGTACATTCGTCATTGATGGTCGACCCGTCCTCGAACCTCGATGTATGGAGAGGAGAGTCACTGTGGCCTGCTGAAGTCCCGCTTGGAATTTTTCGGTCAGAAACTCCACCACTTGAGGTACAGAGGCTCTAGTGGGAGACACTTCTCTCATCGCACCACACATAGTATGGAGCCAAACGCGGGCTATACATCCCGAGGGTAGACTTGAGGGTAGGTTGACCCCTGGCGATGTAATGAGTGAAGCAGTTTTGATGAAAAACCTTCCTCCGCTGCTCCTTGCCTGATAAATGCCATTCAGCTACCTGCAGGTGCTCTAGTGGCAGACCGGGTACCCCATAGATCTGGTATCTCGGGAGCGCTCGTGGCATTGCCGCAAGCAGATCCACCATTGGCCTGAACCACAGATGTTTCAGGCAAAAGGGAGCGATCAGAATGACGTTGCAGTCATCCTGCACAATCTTGGCTACCACTCTCGCGGACAGTGAGATCGGAGGGAACGCATATGCTTTCATCCCTCCCCAGTCTATTGCTAGAGCGTCCACAGCGTACGCCTGAGGATCCTTGGTCCTCGAGCAGTACACCGGCAGTTGATGATTGCGATGAGATACGAACAAATCTGTCGAGGGTTGGTACATCACCTCGAAGATTGTCTGGACGACCTGCGGAGCAAAGGACCATTTTGTTGGGCCCGACACCTTACCCCGGGACAGATACTCCGCGAGGATGTCGGTGACTCCCTCAATGTGGATCGCTTTCCTCTCAACGTAATCCGCCTGGGCTTGCACCACCCTATCAGGCGCAGTGCGTGCAGGCACAACCGTGGTGACCTAGTGCCCACTTGTCTGTTGAGGTAGGCTACCATGGTTGTGTGGTCTGTTTGGACAACAATATGTGATCCCACTATCTGCCCATAACTCGAGGAGATTGATGTAGGACTGCATCTCCACGGCCGACTCAGTCCCAGTGGATGTGGCCCCCAGCCCAGCTTTGACGCATCGGTTGTCACTACTATGTGACTCACCGGGGGTGCAGGAAACCCGTCACCCCAGGTCAAATAGGGCCGATTCCACCACCAGAGCTCCTCTCGCACAATCTCTTGACACCGGAACTGCAAGGGATATTGGGTGACGACTGGGCCTGTAAAAGGCTAGAAGGTGAAGTTGGATAGGCCTCGTGAAAAGGCAGTACAGTACAAGGTCTACTATACTGGCCATAAGACCTAACACCTTCAACCATGCCACGGCTGGTGCAGCTTCCGACTTTGAGTTGAGCACACCGCGCCATGTTCATCACCCTCTCGGGTGAGGGCATTGCCATCCCCTCCGCAAGGTTTATGGATACCCCTAGAAATAGTGGTGTCTGTGTCTAGACCATATGGGACTTATTGAGATTGATCAAGAACCCTAGGTCCCACACCGTACAGACAACAAACTCCATGAGACGAGGTCGTCTCCTGCTGGGTAATTCCGTATATATGAGCCTATCATCCAGGTAGCAACATATGTTGACCCCCCTGCTCTTAAGGTATGCTGCCACTGCCCTGACCAAGAGTATAAACACTCTGGGGCAGTGGACAAGCCGAAAGGGAGACACCGAAACTTGGAAGTCTGCCCATGCACCTTGAAGCATAGGTACCTGTAATGGTGAGTATCGATTGGCACGTATGCAGATAGGCGTCCGCAAGATCTAGTGAATGCTGCCCACATCCCCTTGATGGGACAGGACAGCACTGAGACGAGAGTCTCCATCCTGAACCTCTTTGGCCTGATGAATTTGTTCAACGGCTTGAGGTTCAGGATGGGTCTCCAGTCGCCGCAATTCTTCGGAGCCAGAAAGAATGTGCTCCAAAAGCCCCCTTGGAAATAAGGGGGGAACTGGGACTATCGTCTGCTTCGTGAGAGGCTGCGTGATCTCTGACTGCTGTGCCCGACACTTGGGACTGTCTGACAGCACTACTGTGGACCTCTGATAGCAGGTGAGCGTAGGGGGACTGGTGAACTCCAGTCTGTAACCCCTGGTCACTACCGACATCACCCAGGAGCCCAGAGAGATGGCTTCCCATCTCTGGGTGTAATGCAATAAGCAGCCAACTACTGGTGGAATCCATTGTGGAAGATCCAGTGCCCGCCGGCATGTACACTTTGCCGCCGTGCCCTCAGGAGTGGTCCAACTTGGGCTTCTTAGAAGGCTTGTCTAATGCTCCCTTGCGCCTCCCAGATTTCTTGGGTGCAGCAGAGGCGGCTAAGGGCTCGGGTGTTGACGGTGCTCATTCTACTGAAGCCGGAGCAGACAAAGATCCACCCTTGCTAGAGGACTTCTTAGTCTTCTTGTGCTTGTGTTTCTTCGCCTTGGCAGCCTTACCCTTGGTAAGGGCTGCCTCTGACTTCTTCAGAGTCGTCTTGTTGGCGGCCTTCTTGGACTTGTTCATCAACCATGGCACAGAAGGCTTTGCCAAAGAAGAACCCCTGCCCCTCCATATCAAACTTCTTCATAGCCTCCCAAACTCGGGGCCATAAAGAGACTGAAGGGAGAGCCAGGCGTTCTCCCGGTGGCGAGTGGACATACGATGGGATAGATAGACCCATCATCACATGTTTGTTGTAGTAAGCTGTAAGGACCACCAACAGATTAACTTCAAGGAACAACTCAGATGTAGCAATGCACTAGCATCGCGAATCGATGAGCTTGAGCTCCTCCTCGCGGGGAGCTCGCTCTAGCCACCGTGACTCCAGCGAGTCTGGCCGCCTTACGAAACCTGTACCTGAGGCCCGCCGGGAAGGCGAGCGCAGGCAACCCCTGCGAGAATGTAGCAGTTGTGAATCCTACGGAGAAGATGCCCTGGTCCTCAATGGACTCCTCGTGAGTGTAAGGCATGCCCAGACCCTGGGCCACATGGCTCAACACCTCAGAGGTATCCGGAGGAAGACCAGTAACAGTACTTTCTCCTCGCAGGGGAAAAAATATCTGTAACGTCGTCATCAGTCACTGCTGACTGGGACTCGCCACTGGACACATCTTCAAACTCCTTTCCCTCGCCCTCCGACTCCGTATCACTCTCTGATGATGACGGATTCAGAAGACGGGCATCTGGTGGCTGAGCAGGAGACTGTCACCGGCAAAGGCGCATGAGTAGCCAACTGTCTGTCAGCAGAAGAGGGAGTACTCCAGCCAGACCTTGCTGTACTTGCCACAGTACTGCTAGGCTGCACGCAGTTCCCAGTGAAGGGATCTAGTCGTGCATCAAGGTACCCCGCGGTACCAGCGGCTCCCTGCCATGTACCACAGGCGTCGGCCATGCGTAGGTGTCCCATCTCATATCAATCTGCAATCGCCGATTAATGGGTACCATACATGTACACTGTACTTGAGAATAATGGGACACTTGGTCGATCGGGTTCATCAATTGACCAGCCATGCTCGGCTGACTCCCTGAGATCAAGAGAGGTCGGTGACCAGGCACGCCAGTCACACGAGATCCGCTAGTCTCGAGAGTAATACCCTGACTCGCTGTCAATGCGGGAGCCATACCCGAGCCACTGACTGCATATCTAGGTGCATGCACAGTGGATACCACTGAAGTTAGGCCAAAGACCACCTCAGTAGTTACCAGAGTGTACATGGAACGAAATTCCAAGCGGGGTCGAGTCCCTCAAACCCAAGTAAGCGGCAGAAGCCCCCGCCAAATGGCTCCCTGTGCTTGTTCCAAAGCAGTGCGGTTTCGTTCTAGAGCTCTGTCCCGGCTACTATCGAGGAGCTACCCCCGGACTGATCCCATGGTGAGCTGCTATCACGGGAGGGACTGCTGCTATCCCGGGAGGGACTGCTGCTCTAACCCCCCGAGAAGTCACTATCCTGTCCCGGTATAGGACTGCCTGCAACTGCACTAGGGCCCAGGGTTTCACTCTAGAATTCCGTGAGGGAATCTCGTATGAATACCCAAGTTGGTCTTCCACTGGCTACAGTCGCCTATGGTGGACCCATGCACGCTACCACTCAACCCACGCCCTTGCGGGTATGGGAAGCCGGTAGTGTGCTGCATGCCATGGCTCAACCCGAGTGAGCTCAAGGTGCCCATAACATGCTGCCTGTTGTCAGCTACTGCCTCGGGTTGCCCTATGGCCTCGCTACTGATAGGCTGATGCCCTCCTGCTACCAGCCCTTGCGGGCTCTCGCTGGAATATACCGCCCCACACCACCTGCTGCCGACTCCAGCAAGTTAATGCCAGTGCCAGAAGTCCCCGAAGGAACAGCCAACACTCTTTACGGTTGTCAATGCTGTCTCACCTCTTCTTGCGATGACGTAGGCCAAGGGTTTCTCTGGCCACCAAGTCGTCAAAGTGGGCCTCGGAGAGCCAAATACAGTAGGAAGCACATCTATTGTGGCGAGAACAAGAACGATGCTGGTAGCAGAGAGGGTGGGGGTCTCACTCTGGGACCAAAGTCGGGCAAGAGGTGCAGGGCTTAAACATGACTGAAACTGAAAGCCACAACGATAGGCATATACCATCAAAAAAAAACATAGCAATAAAGTAGAATTTCGCAGTTCTCGACCTGCGCGGTTCTCCACCTTGATGCCCATCATTTTAACTAGTGCAATTTCACTTGGCCCCAATTGACCTTCACATTACTTCCCTCACTAAGGTGGTCGTCCCCACAAAATTTAATGAACCTGCGACAATCTATATGCAATTTGACCCTGGATGACCCTGAATGACCCCAAAATGACCTTGACATTTTTGATCTTGCAAGGGTGGTTGTTCCAACTTCCCACCATCTTTCATGAACCTGCAACAATCTATGGCGATTTGACCTCGGATGACCTTGTATGACCCCAAAATGACCTTGGCATTTTTGTCTTCCTACAATGGTCGTTCCCACCAAATTTCATGAACCTGCAACAATATATCATATATGGCAATTTGACCACGGATGACCCCAAATGACCTTGATTACGCAAATTGTGCGCTGAAAATCAAATCAGGTCACTGTGCTACTCTCCACCAAGTTTCATCAAGTGCTGTAACTCGTACAGATCTCCAGATACAGGCCTTGTCTTTTGAAAATTGCTGGCGAGTGACAAATCACTCCTCAAAACTTGTCAAGGTGAGCTGTAGGCAAGTGATTTTAATCACTTGTATTAGTATTTGGTACATCATGTTACAGGATAATGCTGAACATCAAGCGCACCGACCATGTTAGTAATGAAAGGGTCTATGCCATCACCAACACTGTGCCTCTTATCAACTCTGTCAGATCACGACAACTACGATTCCTGGGACATATCCTGAGGATGCAGGAAGATGAACCATGCAGAAGATATGCTCTCTACACCCCATTACATGGTAAAAGAAGACCTGGAAGGCAAAGAACATCCTACTTGTCTTATGTGCAAAAACTGTTGGGGATTTCGACAATTTTCTACTGCCAGATGCCATTGCCACTTTGGCTTCAGATCGTAGTACATGGAGAAACTTTGTAGTCGCCTGCTTCGCAGCCGAATGAAATGAAATGAAATGAAAAATGAAATTAGTATTACACCAAATATAGGCAAGTTATAAAAAGCTCTCCTCGGCTTCATTTAAGGCGAGTCGAGTGATGGCGAGTGATCGCACTCACTCGCCTCAAAAGACAAGGCCTGCAGATGTAATCTGTGCAGGTTATTTTGCTTGATATGTGCAAAAATTATGCAAATTAGGTACTTAATTACCATATTTTGCGATGGAAAATCTGGAGACCGCCAATTGCCACCCCTCCACCAAATTGCATCATAGGAGGATGGTTCAGTGGGCTGGGAATGCCTTTTCTTGCCCACTCTCTTCAATGACTTTCTGGAAGGGACTACTAGTATGTTAGATTCCTTGGATGACAATGCGGCAGCATCAGTATTCGCATCAGTATCTCGCTGCCTTCGGCGGCGGTAAATTTGCGGTAAAATTTGTTTGCCTATAAGACTATTTTTTTTCTAGTATGTAGTCAATTACCTCCAACTCTGCCTTCGGCGGAGACTAAATATTTTCTGGCTCGTTGGATGTTTTTTTGCCTAGACTCTCCGCCTTTGGCAGAGACTATTTTTTCAAGTAGTAGTATCTATAGCCGCCTTCGGCGGAGACTAATTAATTTTATCCCTTAAAAAATTTCAATATTTTAAATGGAGGATTTTTCTGGCTCAGAAAAATTCCAATATTTTGATATGTTTAGCATCAAAAGAAAGGACGACGACACCTTGAACAAAGATGTTCTCTTCTTTCAATGCATGTATACAATACATTCAAGTTATAAATTTTATGTACCGATACTGTACATGTGGTTATTGTTCACTTACCCACATAAATAGCAGGCCCTCAAATGTCTAAATCTCTGTGTCTATCACTTTCAAACTATGGTCTTCAGTATAGCAACAATGGTGTGCCTGTTTAAAAACAATATAATAATTGAATCACTTGTTACATGTATTGTAGTTGTGAGGAGGAGCAATAATTTGGGATTCTGTTTTATCCCCTGGCCTAGGGGGTATTGGTGGCACCATGGAGGGATGGGAGGGTACAAGGGTGGTATTTTCTCCCAAAATTTGTTTCTTGCCCTTCCCCACCGCCCCAGGAAAAAAATCACAGAAAAAACAGTATTAACCCCAGACAGATACAAGGAAACACACTGAAGGCAAAATCTTGGGACCACTTATTGACCATCAGGATAGACAATAATTTTATTTCATTCTTCAAATAAAGATTCCAGCCATTAAGCATAAAAAGCACAGGGTTTGCGCACAACCCAGAAAAAAACGGACAAAAAGGGGAGATTCAAAAGTAAGAGCGAAAAGGCTCAACCCAATTTCTATTCTACAGCGACCACCCAACTGAGGAATGTGAATCCCAATCTGAAAAACATACAAAAAAGGGGAGATTGAAAAGTAAGAGCGAAAAGGCTCGACCCAATTTCTATTCTTCAGCGACCACCCGACTGAGGAACGTGAATCCCAATCATTTCAAAAAGGAGGATTCCAGAGCGCAAGTGAGAATACTGAACCCAATTTAAATTCTACAGCGTGCAGCCGACTGTAAAACGCGGAATCCAGAGTGAAAATGATATTCACTACAACCCAAAAAACGGAATCTTTATAATGGCTGGAAACTTTCACTATCAAATTTTTCATTCTATGATTTAGTGCATACAATCAGTTGCTTCAAGGGCTACGGCCTGGGATGAGTCCTTGAGGTGATGGACTTGGAAGTTACAATGACTGAACGAATGAATGTGATAGAATATTAATATGAAATATGGATATACAAGTGCATATAACTGGAGATGCCGGCTAAAAAAGAGACAATTAACATCTCCTAATTACTATGACTCTTCTCTATAGAAAATATAATTAGCGATTTTCTAGCTTTTTAGTTGATATGCTTTTCTTCTGTGAAGATTCACTTCCTTAATGTTGAAAAAAATTTTGAGGATGAAGTTTTTGCATAATAAACGTTTAAGCTCACAGTTATAAATGATAATGCTATATGTAGCAGTGTATTGACTTTTATTGCATACATTACATTAACTGACCTAACATGTCAGTTGCTTTGATTTATATTTTTTGATTGTTTCTTGAACCCTTCTTTATCCATGTTCAAAAAGCATGCCTAAAGCATGCTATAATCCATTCAATATAAGAGAAATTTAAGTTAAATCATTTTATGGATTCCATTTCAATATTTTCAACACAGCAGCAAAAAGCATGCCTATAAATCAAAAAATTTTCAATTTAAGATGAATCATTTTTCTGATTCCATTTCAACATTTTACACATGACAGCAAAAAAAATGCCTCAAAGCATGCTATAGTCTTAAAAAATTCAATAATAGGTCGGCTCATTTTTCCGATTCCGTTTCAGCCTGTGAAACATGACAGCATACTTGCCTTGTCTAAATGTCCTTGCTTTCAGGCATTTAGTAACACAAAATCTCCCTTAAAATGGGAGAGGTGGGTGGGAAATAAATTTTCCGTCCATCTGATTGCTGGTCAACAAATGCAATGACAAAATCTGCGACCTCCGTGACCTGGCCCTCAGAAAGGACCGCTTTCATTGGCCGAAAACCGATGCCAATCGCGCTGCCCTGGCAACTCAAGGGAAAATACGATCTGACAAAGCATGACCCGGGGGTGTCTCTGCTTGAGGTTAAAAGGGTTGTCTAACTGCTTTGCGTTAGAAAACTATTATGGGTGCAAATGGCCATATTTTGGGCAATAATCACTATTTAGGGCAAATATAATCCAATTTTTAAGTGAAAATTGCCCCCCCCATTTCATTTTTGCCGGGGAGGGAAATTTGTTCCTTGCCCCTCCCCACCCCACCCCAAGAAAAAAAATCACAGAAAATACACTATTATGGGTGCAAATGCGATATTTTGGGCAATAATCACTATTTAGGGCAAATATAGCCCAATTTTTAAGTGAAAATTGCCCCCCCCATTTCATTTTGCCAGGGAGGGAAATTTGTTCCTTGCCCCATCCCCCCTCAGGAAAAAGATCACAGAAAATACACTTCTTTTGGTGCAAATTGCCATATATTTTGGGCAATAATCAAGTAATTTAGGGCAAATATAAGTTTTTATATAACCCAATGTTTAAGTGAAAATTGTCCCCCCCCATTTCATTTTGCCAGGGAGGGTCCCTGGTAGTCAAGTAAATGTTGCAAAAAATGTATACAAATATCACCCATATTAACAGTATCTGGATTTTTTTAGTGGGGCTGCATGACCTCCTGGGTGCCTGAGCATGGGTCCCTTGCCAAAATAGTGGGCGATGAGGGACGATCGATGCCTAGGGGGTACTCAGTACAAATGACCATATATGGGTACATGTACGTGCCGCGAACATGGATAGCATTTTCAGACATTTGTATATCAATCTCTTTTTAGGCCAATTTTGGTATATATACATGTAGATGGGTCCTTTTTTTTAAATGTTCTAAAGTTTTTTGGGAAAATAGCCCAACATTTTGTTACCAACATTTTTTAAATATCCTTAAAATTTGGACAAATTTGTAAATTTATAAAAATTAAGACAATTTGTGTTAAATCTGGCTGAAAATGTTAAATTTTGGTGTATCGATTGGTCCAAATTTCTTGAAAAATTGGTATATTGATGTGTTCCCTTTCAAATTCTCAACTTAACACCCCTACCAAAACCAAACTTAAGTACCCCCAACGAAATGTCCCCATTGTGCCACCAGTATAAATTGACAACTGGCAGAAAAGTCCAAGAATGAATGGGGAAATGCCCTGATACCCCTTGTTGCCAGATTTGACAAGGGATAGTAATGGGGGAAAAGCCTGAAAGAATGAGGGGGGGTGGGAGATGCTCTGCCTGAAGCCCTGTTTGTGCCAACACACTCTTTCATTGAAGTTGTAATGTTGCCAGGAGGGCGAGAAAGCTTTCTCCCACTACACATAGATCTGCTGCATTACATTTCTTATTTATCTCATTTCCTCAAATAAAATCAAGCAGAAAGCCAAATTCGCGACAACATGGACCCTAGCCCCAGTTAACATTTCAATCACACCCATATTGAATGAGCTAAATAGCCGGGAGGGGGGGGGGTGATGGGTACACCAGCTACAGGAAGTACAGGGCCTTTATAATTATTTAAAACTCTTGACCCCCTGTTGTCCCCCAGAATTGCGAAAATTTCACCTTTTTGCGGTAATTTTGTGCAAAATTTGTTGATTTTGCCCCCCTTAAATTCACTTTGCCAGTTGCCCCCTCAATGCCCCCCACCCCGCCACTGTGCAAAAGTACAGTTTACATGTATAACACTCCCTGGGCCTGACATGACACACAAGCCTGACTAAAAGTTTTTACAGCCGTGAACATGTTGTCAACTTGAAATAAACCCGGGAAATAAATGGAAAATGTGCAATATTATGTGAGCACTGGTTGCCCCTCACATGTACGTGTGCCATCACTGCCATGTCATGTGTGTGCGTCTAGGTATGTGAGACCAGGGATGAGACTGAGGGTCAGTGTGTGATTCAAACAATTTCCAGATGAATATTAAATATTATTAAAATCCAACTCCAAACACAATCATGCAATAAAATAATACTGATATTTATATCTAGTAGTTTCATGGATGTAGTAGATTGTTCTCCAACACGAACAAAACAAAGCACATTTGATTTGCATATACACGCACTAGCAATGGGGTCATTATGGTCATGCTGGATGCTCTTGACATTGCCTGCCTGCCTACCCTCAGTACTACGCCGTACCAAGGGGGTGACACTAAATTCACGGTTGTTCTATTAGCAACGCAAAATCTATGAAAAATTCAGCTGGTTTACTAGCTAGAAAGTGAGGCCAGTTATCGATCCGTTATAGCTCGTTATGAATAATTCATGTTCGACCCCTTGGATCATGTTAATTGAGTTTGGCAAATAACAACGTTGTTAGTTTTGCGAACTTTGCCTGTTCAATGAGAGTATAGCACGCCCCAATACATCTGGGCGCAAACCAGGCGAAAACGATCCAGTTTAATGAAATGGCGGACGGGTATTCCCATCAGGCACCAGTGATATGTTTTTTCAAAGAAAGTCTACTAATTTTATATGAAATGACATTTTGCAGTAGCAAAGTCAAAATTCGGACTTGCTGTCAATAATATGAAGGAAATATGTGACAGAGGCAAGGTGGGAAATACAAGTAGTATTTAAGTTATAATAACCTTTGATACCCGACCTGACCTTCCATCATGGCGCCATGATTCGTTTTATGTATTTCTATTATGCTCTCAAGTAAAATAAAATACCAATCTGCGCTGAGCAGACAATGTTACTTGGCTCCCAGCATGAATTATTGATTTTATACGGAGATAAAGAAATGAACAGTGTATGTGCATGATGTGCAAGCATACTCCAAATATTTACGGTAAATCTGAATAGTGGTCACATGGTGACATATCATGTGTTCGGGAAATCACGTGGCAACATTTTAAGATTTCAGGCTTGTTTACTAGTTAATTGCCATTTGTACTCTTTATTATTTATCTTTGTTAATTAACATATATTTTAAATGCTGATAAATCGTGGTTGGCTGCCCATGATATCTGTTAAATTCAATGTTTTATGAATATAATTCTACCACGCAGAGGGGTTCACGCAGCAGAATTTCACATCACCTGACTTAGCTAGATTTCGAAGCTCTGCTCTTCAAATTCATGTAACTTTCAAAGTTTATACATTTAATATATTTAATATGATACTAATTTTTTGTTAGGCAAAATAAAAAAATAAACATGTTTCACGTCCCCTCCCGCTTCCTTTTTTGAGGTTTCCTCAAATATATTTTTATTTTTTGAAATTCAGTTATAACTTTTCAAAAAATATGTCTATGAAGTTGGAATGCTTTCTATAGCCTTGTTAAAGATACAAGAAACATTTTAGGAAGGTTTTGTGATCATTGGAGGGGGTGTAACTCTCAGAACAAGAAATAAAAAAGGGCCTCCTTCTTTTCCCAGGCATTGTGGTATACGCTAAAACAGCTCTAAGTATGGGTATTTACACCAATTTTGCGATAAAAATAGAAAATAAAAGGCCCCCTCCTCCTCCTTTTTTTCGAAAACCCGGACGTGAAACATGTTTTATTTTTTACTTGGCCTTATAACCAACTGGTACACGAAATATACTAGCTTATTACCTATACAGAAAGGTGATTATCAGCCTTCACTCAGCAAATTGACATGCCCGGCATATGCAGCCATTCTCCGTCTGGGTAACATGACTGTCGCCCTCAATACGTCTGGGCGCAAATTTAAATAACAATACGCTATTTACATATCAATGCGGCCTCATGCTAATTAAAGCTGCCCCATCCAGGAGTTCATCTATGGCCGTACCTCAGTCCGCAAACAAAACACTGCACCTTGCCATGCAGCACTATTAAATAAAGCACTACAAAATTATTGCACAGTCGGTGGAAGAAACTGTCGAGACACTTTCCCAGTACCGTGTACGCAACGCTCCTATACAAGATCAACAAAGATGCGTGCAACAATATTTATTTCACATGAAATTTCCTCTACCATGTCTACTGCGTGAACAAATAGACTCGCACAACTTTGTTCACGTAGCTGGTCAGTTCCGACCCCGTCGTTGAACCCCCACTATCATGCTCTACACTGGCGCATGGCCGACATAATTCCCTAATCATTATCATGCTATAAATTCGGTGACTCACCGGCAATATACGGCATGTTGCTGTCCTGCCAATCGTATTAAGTTGGTAAAAAGTGTTGAAGAACTTTTGAAAATAATTTTCATACGTTACGAGTAAGAATATTACAATAATCGTTCAGATTCACAATATTTACTCGTCTTGTCGATGTCGCAAGCATGAAGCAGGCTCTGGCTCTGCCGTAGTACGCGTGCGCATTATTGAAATCGTGGCAAAGCCACCTAAGATATCGGAAATGAATCTCAACTCAGTAGCTCTGTGTGATGACCTTGATTGCCTAGCTTGCTCGGGTAAATCAATACACATGCGACGCACAAGTAGTTTGTTTATCAAAACGAGACTCGGCACAACTTGTAGGCTACACTCTCTGTTCATGATCATGATATTATTCAGTGTGGCTTTGTACCACATCAGGCCTGTGCAGTGCGGGATGACAACACTGATGACAAGTGTCGCCCTCTAGAACAGTGACTGCAGTGACAGCGGTCACGGCCCGGATCGATGGCCGACAGTCTTGAATTCCTCAGTGAACCGTGAGCTTAATACGACCTGGGCTTACGGTACCGATCATGTACAGCTGACAGTATTGCTATATACAGCTGCATGGCCGCACCCCAGTTGTAGGTCTATTATCAATTAACTGCACAACCCGCTGAAGAAAGCGTAGGAGTGGGGGACGCAATGGCTCTAGTTCAGTAGGCCTAGGCTCTTACACATCATGTGCGCCATGGACCTTCCAAGAGAAGAGCGGCAGTTTGATGGCACCCACCTCCCGAAATCATTACCAGCTCCTACCGTCACTAACCCTGGGAATGACCGTCATAACGGTATCCCCGGGACGTTCCTGTATCAGGACATCATAAGAAGGGCCCCTATCTGGAATGATCATTTCCAAATTTCAACAGCTCTCGGTCATGATTCGAAGTCCATAACCCAGTGGGCACACCCGACGTTGAAATCACGTTGAAATCAGGTTGACGTTTCGACGTTGAAATCACGTTGTATTTGCAAATCGACTCTAACCTGATTTCAACCCGATTTCAACGTTGATTCAACGTCGAAACGTCAACCTGATTTCAACCTGAATTTCACGTTGTATTAACGTCGAAATTTCAACCTAATTTCAACCTGAATTAAATCCGATTTTAACCTGCTATTTATTTAAATAATTATAATTATTATAGGCCTATAGTAATAAATTTATACGTACCCGTGTAGAACCTCACCGCTGTGGTCCGTCTGAGAGAATATTATCATGAATTCATGATTATAGGCTAGGCCTGGTATCGCCCCTGGGTAACTGGTATCGCCGTCGTTGTCGGTGCAGAGGGCCGGTGCAGTCGGCACACGTACGCGGGATGCAACCGGGTGTGGAGTCGTGGTGAGCCCGGCGCAGTGGTCACGCCGTCGTTGCCGGTGCAGAGGGACGGTACAGTCGGCATCCATACGCGGGATGCAACCGGGTGTGGAGTCGTGGTGAGCTGCGCAGTGGTCACGCCTCGTTGTCGGTGCAGAGGGCTGGTGCAGTCGGCATCCATACGCGGAGTCAACCGGGTATGGAGTCGGAGGGCCGTGAACGGCGTCATGTTTTTGACCAAAAATCAGATTTTGACCAAAAATCACATTTTGACCAGAAATCAAATTTTGACCAAAAATCACATTTTTGACCAAAATCACATTTTGACCAAAAATCAAATTTTGACCAAAAATCACATTTTGACCAAAAATCACATTTTGACCAAAAATCACATTTTTGACCAAAAATCACATTTTGACCAAAAATCACATTTTTGACCAAAAATTACATTTTGACCAAGATTCACATTTTTGACCATAAATCACATTTTTGATCTTTGACTAAAATAACATATTTTGAAATAAAAACACATTTTTGACCAAAAATCACATTTATGACCCAAAATCACATTATTACCTAAAACACATTCTGTACAAAATCACATTTTTGTTTCAAGATGGCCACCACTGAGTAAACATGCAACTTTTTGGAATCTTCTTGGTATCCGATTTTGCTAATTTCTCACCTTTTCATATCAGTTTATCGTAATAGCCTCAATTTGATGATTTGACCTATTTTTACCCTTCAAATCCTAAATAGCTTTCCATAGATTTTAGGTGCAAAGTAAGCGTCGCGTTTTAGGCCATAAGTCGAGTTACCTTGAACTTTGACATTTATATATCATCATCATATCAATTTTTCAACGTCGTCGTAGAGCCTTCAAGTTGAGTTGCCCAGCAAACACAAAACGTTTTACAGATAACGTGTTATTGTCGGTTTATATAAAGGTATAAAACGTTTTAATAACGTTCTAAAAACACTTGAAAAATAGATGCACGATTTTAACATAATGTTATTAAAGAGTTGACAAAGCATTTTGTTTACCTTTATAATGCGAGTAATACAGCAATAAAGACTAAACAATTCTGGTTTATTTTTTCAAGATGTGCCGCCATTTTTAAAATGGCCGCTGCCTTAACAACTGCCTGAAAACAACAACAACAAACACATGTACATATACAGGACACCTCTTTCACCTATTATTGGTATAACATCAACCAGAAATATTATAGTGCTCTAGCTGTAGAACAATTATTTTGGATATGAGGTAATCCATTATTTTTTCAAGATGGTATAGCCAATTTCATAGTGGCTGCCGCCTTTATTTTTAGCTGGAAAAACGCACACAAAAAACTGCATATTTATGTTCTAAAGATTCAAAACAATTTTGAATAATTAAAAATATGGGTTAAAAGGATCAAAAATTGGGATATTTTAAGGTCCTTATTCAAAAAAAATTCTGTCTTTAGAACATAGATATGCGATTTCAATAGATTTTGAAATTCAGTGTAAGTTGTTATGATTTCATATTATAAAACATATTATCATACACATCGCAAATCCAAAATAAAATCAGCTCCGTCCTTTTGATTTTCAAGTTACTTTACATGTCTCATACTTTGATACATCCTAAACGCATCCTAGACACTCTAAATGCTAACGTTTAGCTATTAAAGCGACATGTTTAGATAAGTAACAACATCATAGGACTTCTTCTGATGACGATGTGTGTCACACATCGACAATTCAAGGTTACTTGGATATTTGTGCTGAAAGTCAGTTTAAACTTTTAGAAATTAGATATGTAAGCTTTTTATTTGTGATGTTTAGGAGTTGGTGTTGCCAAAAATACCAATCGTTTCGTGAAAATGTGGAAAACAATATTTTCTTTTATTCCTAAGCACTTTAATGAGTCTCCGGCAATTATAATATCATTATGCCTTATAAATGTTAGAAAGATAATAATCAAGCCCGAATCACATGGTCGCCATGAGTTTGTTTTAGATAAAACCACGTGATTCGTGCTTGATAATTATTTTTCTTACATAGGCATATTGTTGTGATAGGCGGAGCCTTCCTTTAAAAAGTGTGTATTTGTTTAAAAAGTGTTACGAGCTGGACATTTAGAACCTAAACACATTAGATTTGTGATGGTTCTCAAAAGAACTCGTTAATTTTCAAGAAGAATTTTATGTTAAAGTGTGAGGGTTATCCATAGGCCTATGTACTAGGAGGACACTTTAGAACTTGACCCTTTTGGAACCTTTAAGAATGTACTGGATGCAACGTGCCCATTATACTTAACTAGATTTCGCGGTTCTCGGGTCGGGCGCTTCTCGTGATAGGCCTATTTCTAATTACCCAAACCCGTTACCCATATACCTGCCCTGACTTTTTAAACTACTATGAAATGCATCTCTCAATGATCAAGACCCAACTTTACACAACTTAATCAACTCTGTTTGTTTTTATAGGTGTGATGCTTACTTCGGTAGTTCGGTAGGCCTACCCATAATCTGGAAACCCATCATTCGCCTCTTCCAAGCCCTGCCCTGTTACCACATTTAGAGAAACCGAAATTAGTATCTGGACGTGGATATACCCAGCAAACACAAAAACGTTTTAAAAATGTTTTAAATAAGTTATATTTTGGCTTTTGGTTTAAGTGAAAACGTTTTAATAACATTAAAATGTCGGGTTATATAAAGGTCATGATAACGTTTAAAACGTTTTGTATGAAAACACACTACAATAATATTTTTGTCAATACTTAAATAACATTATGTTAAAATATTTGAACCCAGCAAACACAGAAATGTTCTTGTTGAAAAAAAAACACATTTTAATAACATTTAAATGTCGGGTTACATGAAGGTCATAAAAACGTTTGAAAACGTTATTGCAAATATTTTGGGGAAAAATTTTTCCCAAAATAAGATTCTGTTTAGAATGTTTTGTATCAAGTTTTCAAGAATGTTTTGGAATGTTATCAAAACGTTTTTATACCCTTTATATAACCCGACATTTAGGCCCTACACGTTTTCTGTAAAACATTTTTGTTTGCTGAGAAGTAGATTATCAACATTTTTTTTAAGGTTATGAAACCGTTTTATACTCTTAATATTCCTTTTATATAACCCGACATTTAAACGTTTTCTGACAACCTTTTGCGAATGATGTCGAAAACGTTTTGTGTTTGCTGGGTAGGCCGTTACTAAAGTAATGAAATCAATCGCGAGAAACGTGAACGCAAAAACGGTTCATATGCCTTCCGGAAATAGTCATGTTCTGCTGAAATAGGCCTATAATTATTGGTCCGATGAGATGCACGTGTTTGGTGTGTGCACGTGTTCGGTATTGAAATATGTGTTGAAAATAAGGCCTATAATTATTGGTCAGGATGAGATGCACCTGTTAGTCACACTGCTTTTCCGATGCGCGTACTGTACTCCGCGCACACTCCCGTTGATACTCCGCGATAGCGCACATAGACATGGGATAGCGCACCGCGAGCACGCGATAGTGCATCGCGTGAACGCGAACCGCGCTGACGCGAACGCGATAGCGAGCGGACAGAGGGACGGACGGACGGACACGCCGTAATTAGTATTAAGATGTTAATATACTTAAAGTAAAAATCCTGAGTAAAAATGTCAAGTTTTTCTTCTTTTCACGTTACAACTAACTTAAAACTTCTGATACCATGTAAGGTATCTTTAACATATAAATTATGGTTTCTAAGTCCTGACTTTTGATACACTAACATATAACTAAACTGGAAATTGTTGATAGATTATATAACTGAATACTTCTATTTTTTTTATGGAAGAACTTCACAGAACTTTCTTAGACTGATATACAGATAGTGTGATCAATAGCTTTGGAATTGTTCTGCGTTTGCTTCTGCTTCTGCTTTGATACTCCTCAACGCTACATTTGTAACCAGACGAGGAGAACTCTGGAACCTAGAGTTAATGAGTGTATTTTTGAAGTACAGTCAACAGTACCGGGGTGATCCCCTGCAATCCACCCTTCAATGTATTTAAAGGATCCTTGTGCTCAGTTTTAGCTGAAGGAGATAAGCATCAAAAACGTCAACCCTACCAGTAGGCTTATATCGCATTGATGTCATCAATACCAATATTACTTGAAGAAAATCTAGACCAGAATCTGTATTTGCTTGCTTAGTTGTTCAACTTGTTTCTTTCTATGTCAAGACACATATCAAGGCAATAACAGCTGTTATCATGAAGCTGATGGGTTTGCACATTTTGACCAAAAATCACATTTTGACCAAAACACTTTTTGAAGTTGGTCCGTTTCACAGTTCCTGGAATGTGAGGCGTGAGTACAAGTACATTCCATCTGATGTACGTGGCAGCAACTGCTTTACGATGGACCCAAAGGCAGAATTTGAAGGAGGGTCGATCTGTGATGTGAATGACCCGCCTCTGGACTGTATCTAGCTTTATTCAGTGTCGGAGTTGTTCCATGTCATGCCGTGTCAGTTTACTCCATCTTTGATTTGACCATGCTCTTGTATTAAAATTATGGCTCTCTCAATTGGCCAGTTCATCCAAAATCTTTGGCTGCATCTAAACTTTCTTAAGTTAAAAGTCAATTTTTTTGATGCTTTATACATTGTACATTGTCATGGACTATAGTCTATTGCATGGCCAATCTTGTTTTGATTCCATTGTCACGTGGCACAACAACACGTAAGCTGTAAAAAAAAAAAAATAACAATTTCGGGATTATCATTTGAAAATACATTTCCATAATTTACACATACAGAAACATTATATTTGACATAGACATGCAGTACGATTAATATGCTTAATGTAAGATAGTTACTCCTGACTGTTTAGGGTCATTCTGCTGAACAATTCTTAGGGCCATTATTCGGACCAAAAGAGGAAATTGTAAAGTATTTTTGCTCTAGTTTCTTTACATGTTTAAACAAGAGCGATTACCGTACCATAGCTGAACAATGGGGCTTTGGCAGTATATTGTGGTACATGTATATATCAACCCTTTATGACCCCTTAATGACCATAAATGAATATTAAATTATTTTAAACATGTTTAGAATGTCAGAATGATCATTGCATTTAAATTTCAGCTCAATTGGAGCATTTTCGGTTCAAATGACCTTTTTTGACCCCTGTGACTCCTTTATGACCTCTGATGTTAGGAAATATTTTTATTATATGCTTTACTCCTTCCTCTTTCATTTGACATCACTGGGGGTTCATGATTTGATTCATACCTTCGTGGCATTTAAAGTTATGTCCATTTCAGACCAAAAGGTTAGTTAGTAACCTAGTAACATACACTGTTATAGGCTGATACCATTTCATGGTTCAGCAAAAAGCAAAAACAAAAACTGAGTTCGCTGAGCTGATTTAGGCTTTATACATTGAATGGTAAGACAGACTAATCAAAGAAAAATTCCAAACGTCTTTAGTTTCGGAACCGGGGTGCAAGAAAGAAAAAAAACTAGAAAAAAAAAAAAAAAAAAAAAAGGTTTGTCTCACGAACATTTGCCAAAAAGCTAAGTGCTATGCTTTTTTTTTTTTTTTTTGGGTTTAGAAGCTATGCTAATGCGTTTTTTGTTTTTTTGTGTTTTTTTTTTAGCCTGAGACAAATGAAAATCACAAGACAGGTATTGGAAAACTACAAGTGGTCTTACAATGAAAGAGAAGCAACAAATTTACAATGTTAATATTCTGTAACTGTATTTTATTTGCCGGAAAATACGGGTTAGGCTACAGCTTCGCCCCGACACCAACTCATTTTTTAGGGCATTCAGAGTAACCGAATCGGCGCACCAATGCAGTGCCCAATTCCTCAGCACAGTCCCCCCTGTTTTAACTATACGAATACGAACAATCATGTTGAAATAAACGGTAAAAATTCGTTAAAAAACAGCTACAAAAAATACAAAAATTTATGAATACAACATGGCCGCACTCGGTCGCAGAGTTCTCCGTAGGCTAAGTCCTTTTATATTGCATCCACTTTGCTTCGTCGGCTTTACGCTCCGTGCCGTTGCAAGGATGGCGTGAAACTAGCGAGACTGAGGCTACGGTGTGGGTTACGGGCTATCTGCAACACTAATGGCATACGCGCTGCCTGACATTTTCGATGGTTTTCTGACATTGAGGAATTCATTTTTACTACGTTGGTCGAACTATCGGGAACCGGAAAAATCGGGGAAAAAAAAACCTTTAAAAAGGCGGTCAGCCAGAGACAAACGCGCTGTATCGCTTTCACATACTTATCTTGCTAGCGGGTTCGTGAGACAAACCTTTTTTTTTTTTTGCCTTAGCTGTGGTCTAAGACCACGAACACAGCCGTGTTGTGATCCCTTAATGACCTTTGACCCCAAAATCTACGAAAACCCCACAGGCATTGCCTTATGTAGATATGTTCACATCATTGATTATAGAGGGAGTCCTTTATAGCATACTAAAATATATCATCATGGCATGCCATGCGAGCAAAATTTGGCAGTGTACTTTACTGTGTAAATGTATGGGGGAAAATTCAACATTCATTTTTATTCTTCATAAATCCCATGTTGTAAAATCTCTTATATCAGGGTGTACTCACAGATGCCTAAATAACCACACACAAGCAACTGGACATCATGAAAGTAAAGCGAATTTTAGCTAAAATGGTTTAAAATTTAGCACAGGTTTCAATGGGAATATGTCGAATCATGCTATATGGCAAGCCATGATTAGGAGGTGAACAAACTTTTTGTGATCCAAAAAATTGCAATTGCCAATGCATATTTTGGCAATAAAAAGGCGACATACTTTTGGTCATAACTTTGTAATTATTTAACCTGCAGACATGGTTGAACCATCATATTTTAAAGAAAATTGTCATCTTTCATTTAATTGCATTTTTAAGGAGATATTCTAAAGTTCAAAATTTAATGATTCTACCTACCTTATGTCAATGCACGGGTGCACATATTATCACTCTGCCATGTTATTTGTGACAGAAGGGACATTTTGAATGTTTTTTGTCTTGGACCGGAAGTTATCCCTTTATGACCTTTGACCCCAAATAAAAAATACCACATATACATTAGGTAAACATAATTCATGTGTGCACATACCGTCACTCTCCATTGTTTTTCTTAGCTGATAAAACGTTTTGAAGGAATTTGGTTTTATACCGGAAGTGACCCCTTAATGACCTTTGACCTCAAACAAAAATACCACATACACATTAGATAAACGTAATTCACATGTGCAAATACCGTCACTCTCCTATGTTTTTCTTAGCTAATAAAATTTTTTGAAGGAATTTGGTTTTATACCGGAAATGACCCCTTAATGACCTTTGACCTCAAATCTGTGTATGATTCATAGACACTGTGTAATAGCAATGCATGTGCGCAAGTTGCATCACCGTCCTACGTAATTTGTGGGAGAAGTAGCATTTTGAAGCTATTTCGTTTTATACCGGAAGTGACCCCTTAATGACCTTTGAAAAAAAAAAAAAAAATACCACATATACATAAGATAAACATAATTAATATGTGCACATACCGTCACTCTCCTATGTTTTTCTTAGCTTATAAAAATTTTTGAAGGAATTTGGTTTAATACCGGAAGTGACCCCTTAATGACCTTTGACCTCAAATCTGTGTATGATTTATAGACACTAGGTAATAACAATGCATGTGTGCGAGTGGCGTTACTGTCCTGCGAAATTTGTAGGAGAAGTAGCATTTTGAGTTGAAATCACGTTTTTGACCTCTGTGACCCCTACGTGACCTTTGACCCCACGAGTTTCATGTGACATGTAGGGGCATGGTCAGTTATGGTGCTGACTAAGTTAGGTCAAAATCGGTGTAAGCATCTTCGTGCTAGAGCAAATGTAATGGTCGACAGAAGAAGAAGAAGAAGATCCTGAAAGAAAAAGACACAGCCGTGACGTTACGGCACGGCTGTGTAAAGAACTGACCAAAAACACTAGTACAATGACCTAGCACATGAGCATGACTAGACCTGTAGTCTAGGGGTTCACCTATGCTCCCAGCAGTACAATCCAAGCTAGACCTTGCTGCACGATATGACTAGTCTAGGGCTAGGCCTAGTATAGGGCCTAAGTTTGTTAATTATAAAATAAACATTTGCCACCCCCTTAAATGCCAAAGGCCCAAAAGTCTTCTTTTTAACCCCAAAAGTCCCCTTTTAACCACAAAAATCTCCCTTTAACCCCTGAAGTCCCATTTATGCGCATGCTTTCTTGGTCCAAAATGTCCAAATCCGCCCAGTCCAAAAGGTCAAAATTTTGAAAAAAAAGGTCCACTTTTTCAAAATCAGCACCCCCCCCCAATAAATCCAGACTACGGGCCTGATTTCCCCCAGCAAATATTCCAAACTGGCATGACTGGGTCTTCTACAAAGTACAAGTAATGTCACAAGCATGTCAACTTTTTCGTGTTTCTCGAATGGTGCATTCATGATTGTATACAGCATGCATGTCATGTGCAGCAGGCATGTAATTTTAAACTGCTCAGTAAGCTTAACTATTTTAACATATCCTGATGATACAAAATGGAAAACCAAGTTGAAATATACATCCAGCAATGTGTCCAAAAGTCAAGTAGACCTTTAAAGAAAATTTAAATGTTTACTAACCTGTTTTATTTGCAAATTTAGGCCTCAAGTTTATGTACGTCATACGTAACGCGTGCAACTCCTTTTGCTTGCTGCTGTACATTGGGCAATATCCACTCTGGAAAAGTGTTGGGCGAAAGCGATATCGACTACTACAATTTTAATCCAAAAATGTAATTTTCGAATGTCCAAACATTTATGGTGGATCTAGGATTAAAAACCTGTTTTTTAAGGTCAAAATGCGAATATCCAAAAATTTGAAATTGTTTTTCAACATGTTTCAGATATAGGCCTAGGCCGACTAGCCCTGAGACAAGATGATCCAGATCCAGATCCTACATCAAGTTCAAACAAACGGACACATTCAAGGCATTTGTCATTGGCTGATCGCCATCCGCTTCGCGGCAGTGGCATAAGTTTTGCACTCGGCGTGCGTGAGGCCTACTCACAAACACTTGTGCACGCAGCGACGTACCTACAATAATTTGCAAATGCGCGTGTAAACACTTGTGAACGCGAGAGTGTACTTGCAAACACTTGCGAATTCGCATGCGCACCCGTAATAACTTTCGCGTACCCATAAAAACTTGCGAACTCACATGCGCACCGTAATAACTTTCGGCACCCATAAACACTTCGCGAACGCGCATGCGTACTCGAAAACACTTGAAAACTCGACCGCGTAACGCAATGTCTTGTGCACGCACGCGAGTGCGTTCCGCAATAACTTTCGAACACAAGTGCGCGTACCCATAAACACCTTGCGCATGCGCTGCGTGTTGCAAACACTTGCGACGTGCATGCGCACGCATAAACACTTGAGAACGAGTGCATACACGTAAAAACTTGCGAACGTGCGTGCGTACTCGCAAACACTTGCGAACGAGCACGCGTACCCGCCATGACCTGCGCGCGCACACGACTACGCATACACCCTTGCACACTAGCGTGCCTACCTGCAATATCTTGCTCGCACGCATGCGTGCACATAAACACTTGCGAACGTGCGTTTGTATTTGCAAACACGTGTGTATGCACATGTGTACTTGCAAACACTTGCGAACGCAGCGCGCACTCCGCAATAACTTGCAAACACATATGCGTACCCATAAAAACTTGAACATGTACATGCGTACCCATAAAGACTTGCGCACGCGCGCGTGCGTATTCGCAAGATATACTTGTGAATGTGTGTACCGGCAATGTACGCAATCGCACCCATGAACACTTGTAAACATGAGTGCGTACTCGCAAACATTTGCGTAACGCATGTGTGTACCGGCGAGTTAACACTTGTGCACGCTGGTAATGCGTACTGCACCCACCCACAATATCACAATATTTAGAGAGGCGTGCCCACCGACCTCGATCTGCACCTACTGGCGCCCGGCTACGCCCGCGGCATACCCGGCAATACCCGGGCGACATCACATAATCGGGTTAGTAAAATAGAAGATATGCGAAGTTCCAATAGGCCTATTAGGGACCACTCACAAACACTTGTGGGGGGTGATGCAAAAAAAAAATCATAGTGAAAGTTTTTCGCCCCCCCCTTTCAGTTCTCAAAAAATTCAGGGCCGCCCTTTTTGACATGAAAATTATGAGTCAATCCCATAGAAAATCATATAAACTCAATTTTCCTGGGAAAATTTTAGTCATTTTTTCAAGGCCCCTGCCGTACCCATAAGAGGGTCAAAACTAAAGCCCCACCCCCACCCTTTTGCATCAACCCCCCCCACAAGTGTTCACAAGTGTTCACCATGTTGTAGGAATTCCCATAATTATCAACATCAGCCCGCCAATTGAGCGGCGACGGGGCCGTATAGCATACCCCGTACCACCCGGTGTTTTCGGGTAAGTCATTGGAGGTAGTGCACGCCGCGCGCCACTTGAAGGAAAACGGAAGTCCGGTTTAAATCGTTAGATCATGCGGCCTGGATATATAAAATGAAATTTGGGTAAAATCTCAATGCTCTCGACCTTTAAACATGTTAATATACTAGGCATAGGCATATTTCGTCCTAATAATATTTTATGTAAGGTCATTAAGTTGTGCATTGAAACATTGGTTGAAATCAGGTTGAAATTTCAACGTTGTATCAACGTTGAAGTTTCAACCTGATTTCAACCTCACTATTTTGCATTGAAAGTTGGTTCAAACATGGTTGAAATCAGGTTGAAATTTCAACGTTGTATCGACGTTGAAATTTCAACCTGATTTCAACCAATCTCTAGGTTGAAATCGGGTTGAAATCAGGTTAGGTTAGATTTCGACGTTGTATCAACGTTGATACAACGTCGAAATCCTAACCTGTGCCCACTGGGTAATACTTAGGCACGACACGAGCATGTCCTAAGATTTGAAAGAATGCCTGGCAAGAATGCACAATCAAACTGAAGGCTCGATTTGAGGGTTAGGTGCATAGCGTGGCTGAGGGTAGCCAGGGCTCATTAGTACCCAAGTGTATCATGCAGACTTACGGTATTTGTTTAAGTTTCAAGAATGCTGTGCGTGCCAGTTGCAAGCCAGGTTGCCAAAAGCAATCAATCCCCCAAAACACTGCACCGGATAGCATAAAAACACAGCCCGCTAGACTACCATGATGCATCACCATGATCACGGGACCGTGTCCTGGGAGACCATAACATGCACAGCACAGGACTTACCAGCTATAGATCCGGCTCGTACAAAAATTGGCCTATGTGGCCCCAGGCCCTGGGACGTTTACATTTGTGTACCAATACTTCAGTCTGCCAACAATTTATGAACTTGTTAAATTACCGTATATAGGACTCGCTCTCCACTGGTCAGTTCTAGAAGTTCTAGGACTTGGTTGTCACTGCACTCCCTCGCTGTCCACTAGTCAGTTCAGGAATCTAATTTTATATATGTTTATCCTATAGAAAGGATATAAGTCAGATTAAGAAACAATTCTAGGTATGACCATGGAAGTCCATGGTAATGGTATGACCCGGGTATGACTTCTTGTACTATAGGCCTCTCCTTGAATGCGGTTTAGCTTAATACTATTGTCACAAGCAAAGAGGGACTGATGTACTGCAGTAGTGCATGCAAATGGATACCATTTAAAACACTTCAGCGTGATCTATGGTGGGTGGGTAATTCGCCACTTGTCAAAAACTAGACTGTAAAGTCAAACGGTGATTATGGAACTAAACTGCTGGTAGCTAGGGCCCCCGGTATCTCAATAAATACGATTATAAAAACTCGAGTCCCACCAAATGCCACAATCATATCCCCCGTGCAGAATTCGGTCTCCCGAGGCGACGTTACAATCCGTGACAAAACGGTACTATTCCGTACCGACAGCCGACTCTAATCGTCGTGACTCATCACATACTAATTTACAACCGCTTATGGGGTACGGTAGTATGGTGTGATTATGAGTCATCGAGATCACGCACTATATGCATGCTCAGCCACACCCTACCGAGCTATCTCACTGAGGACTGACACAGACTACAGAATTGTATATGCAGGAATTGGTACTCGCGCTATCGTGCTCAGCATGTATATCATAATTATGCATGCATGGGTGAAAATGGTGTAAATGGCGCTTTGTAAGAGTCGGATGCCCGGCTGGCTGTTCTACTATGGTCTATATCATATGGTTCTAATCAATAAACCATAAACATGATCAACCATCATGATTATTACTATACAATTCATTCCGAGCGGCATGGATGGTCATTTTGTCAAGGCTTTGCCGTCATTCCAAGTTCTTTTGGATTTAACCGAGTAGCCTGTAGCCGGCGGAGTAGCCGGAGCTCGCTGGTCATCCCGCGTTGTCTCTTTAGTGTTTTCCTTTTAAGTTCTTCAATTGTTGGTTTCTGCATGGGGAACGTACAATGTAAATCATTTGATTGCTACATAACATAGCCATGTCAACCGTACCAATTAATTGAACGGACCGACTACGAATTGTGCAACCAAATTAATAAGTTGAAAACAATCATCGGGCTGATGGTAATGCAAGAAAAATGAAGAAATCATTTATAGGGAAACAATATGAGGTTTACCTTATTATTCTGTTGGGAAAATTTAGTAAACCCAGTGCATGCAGTGACCTGACGACCCCTCACCTTCCAGAGAAATGAGTCCCTCCCTGCCTACTCCAATGTGACTACAGACAGAAAGGAGGTTGATTCAGGGACCTTGTGTCATGTATTTTGCTACTAGTGGGTGCACTGTGTGATCGAAGTCAAATTTAATAATGGGCCATGTTCGGATGAGTAAGAGAGATGACAGGTCACGTGCATGTGATGTGATGTGCACCATGTGCACCAAGCTTGGAAACTCTGGGAGAGAGGGCCCGGGCGGATTTTTTTTTATCATCCAAGGGCCTCATTCTATTGTGCCTTGACTTTAAAAGTACACGTTTGACATGTCATAATGCCAGATGGGATGGCTTGATCAGTCCAGAGTAGATGGCGTGATTCTGAAGTGTAAAAAACGCACATTTTCACTCAACATCGTAGCTCCAAACTAAATGTTACGATGGGTTTGTTAATTGATTTAAACAAAATTCGATTTAATCTGAAAATACCAACATTGTAGCCACAACTGAATATTGTTGAGGTGCAAGAAAGTGAACAATAACACTGCCAGCGCTTAAATGTTAACAGCCGTGCTTGTTGTGTACGTGTGGGATTGCTTCCCATGTCATGATATTGATAATCATGATAATGGCGGCCGCAACATCTATACTATGAGTACTCTTTAGATCCCAATTCCCCGGCCCAATTCACCCAGTGGTGGAGCGAGTAAAGAAGAAGCTAAAATCCCTCCACCGTGACACAATACTTTGGTCTTCAACCAAGCATTTATTTGCTTTGGCCATGGCCATTATTATCACCTGAGGTTTGTTATGTACTAGTATACCTCCAAACAACACGCTTGCTTGGAGGTATACTAGCTTGCTTCTAGCCTCCTGCTTTTACAGAGACAAGAAGAGGCAAGCAAGCAGGTACATCATACTGTCAGATATTTGTTGGAAGGTCAATACGTAGCATTAGCATATCTATTTGCAATCTGCCTAGCAATATAGCTCAATATGCAAACACATGCTGTCGCTTGCTCGATCTGTCTGTCGCGTGATCTATCAAGTCGAGTGGGAGTGCTTAGTGTCTGTATATCCGTTGTATGTGTGTGTGCAGGGATGTATTTCCAGTGCACAATATGACTTGCTGTACGCCTTTTGATACGTAGCTCTTCATGTTCAGTAACCTCATTCCCCAAAGCCGACGTTGGTTGGGGCTTCAGGCATGTAGCTGTGGTGGGTTGTATTAATTTAAAGATGATGTGGAAAATAAAACCAAATAAAAAATAAATAAATTCAGTCACTGGTTACCGGTAATTAAAACCATACCATGGTAATTACTATTAAATGGATAAGTCGAATTTCTGTATTAAATGGGATTTTAAGTGGGCCCTAATTGATTTTGATGAGATATCATTTTGTTGTTGTTGAGCTTCATCGGGCGCTCGGACAAATAAGAAGGAGAGAATATCCTATCTGGGGCCTCTGTAGGGTCCAATTTCCGGATGAAGAAAATCCGCAAAAAAACAAATAAATTATTGGAATGCTTGTCATGCATAGGCGTGAATCTCCTCGATCCGTGTGCCAATCTGTGGCCAAAATCCCGGGGCCAAAATTCTGGGCCTCCAGGCATAAAAATGAGGCCCAATGATAATTTATATAATTTTATATGGCCGGGCCCTGAGACGAAAGCCTACCCGTCTGAAGCCCGTCCCTTCTCGAGGGCACGTACCTGTGCCCAAAAACAAACTTGTGAGAAACTTTATCACCCGTTCCATCCAACTCCCGATCCCGGGGGCCGCTGTCAAAAATGATCCACGATCCGAGACTACTTTAATAGGCATTTATACATGTATCCCCGGGCATGTATCCCGCCCGGAACACCAGCTGACCAGCATAGTGCCGGGCATACGATTTACTCGACATGATTCCTATTTCATGAGCCGCCCGCCACCAGCTAAGCCGCATCAATTATGTGCCCTGACCCCGGCCCTATGCCAGTCCACAAATCATCCTCCATACCCCATCGGTGATCATGCACCCATTTATAGCTCCCATGCGGCGCCATGGCTAGCGGCTCAGGCTCCATCCATTTATAAATAAATACCCCTATCCATGTAAATACCCCTATTACCCTAAAAGGCTACGCGTAAAATGATTTCAATGCTTTTCGTAAACTTCGGACTCAATTCACACTTTGAAGACTCCGAAAATAAACAAAACACAAAATGCTGCCAAAATTTATCAGGAAACAGTGATTCTTTGCATCCAGAAGAGCACTCTAACGACGAGGTTGCCTGATGACCTTTTGTAAACCACTCGGGGGTCCTAATCTGCATGTGGAGATCACCATCCGCTTTCCTCTTCGACGAGTTTCGATATGGAACCTACCAGCTTTCTTGGAATAGCTTCAAAATCTACCTGAATTTACCACATATCGGGATTTATTTAGGATATCATATTTACTGGTAAGTTCAACAAGGCTTTGCTCCTTCATGTAGAATTATTTTTGTGGTGGATTTCGTAATTTTTAGGGCGATTTTTGTCGAAGTAGTGGTGGAAGCACAGTGGAATTAGTCGCCTTTTTTTCTGTGCGCACTCAATACACCATTGCGTTGTGTGTACAGGCTTTGTGTGTACATGTCCCATTCATTATGCTAATGCTTCGCGGCATATCATTCTTCTGTCTGCTAGCTTGTGTGGCTGGTTAGCACGCTGCTTACTGCCGTTCACTCTTCATGTATGCTGAAGGGTCATGCCGCCGCTGTACAAGGATCGCTATACAAGCCGATCATTTCAGTAGCATGGTTTCATGCAGCTACGCCTCGGTTCAATTCACTGTCATGAGAAGGGGGCTTTGGTGTCCTATGTGGGACACGTTGGGGGTCTTTTGGAATCAGATATTCAGTAACATTGATCCGGGATTGAATCAGGATTGGGATACAAATGGAGTCTGCATGTACAGACAAGCATGCAAGTATCTAAAACATGCACAAATGGGAGCCAGGTCTCATGCGTGACATGGTTTAGTGCATGATGTAGACCCAGGATGTAGAGCGTGAATATGGTGAATATGATATTCAGAATATCTGTGGTTATTTTGATGGATCTTGGATATTATTATTAGTTACCCCCGGTAATGTTTTAACTGAACAATTTGCTAATAAAATAATGATCAGATAAAAGGGGGGAAAGGGTGACATTTTCACCATTTAGAAAGACTTTTAAGATGGTATGTAAAAGAATGTAGTGTGTAGTGTAAGCAATCACTGAATCAGTCGGGGGTTTGTATTTCTAGTAGATTTTAGGGGCTGTGCAATAATCCCAGGCAATAAATTTCCAGACGGCTCGCCAAAAATTGCTTGGCCCCCCCTCTCGGCCGGCCTGCCTATTAGCGTTTCCGTACGGGTTTCCAAAGCCTTTTTAGTGTTTTATTTAAAAGGCGCCACAAGAATGCGTGCCAAAATCACTTGCCCCCCCCCCCCCCTCAGCTTGCCAAAAATGTCTTGCCCTCCCCCCATTTTACCCTCCCCAGGGCTCATACTTATTGCACAGCCCCTAATTATGAGCCCCGGGGAGGGTAAAATTGGGGGGGGGGAAGAAATTTTTGGTGAGCCGAATGGGGGGGGAGGGCAAGCAATTTTTGGCCAGCCGAGAGGGGGGAGGGGCAAACAATTTTATGGCTCATTCATGGGGCACCTTTTAAACCCATGTACGATCTTTTTCAGAATATACCTTTATTTTGTTCAAAACCGATTTTTTTTGGCATATTTGTAATTATGTTCCAACTTAAATCTATGAACAAACTCAGGGTTCGATTTAGAAAATAAAATTTACATGCACAACTCTGATTTTTTCCTCAAAATGGGCCGAATAACACAAAATTTTGCATGCACAGGCAAAATTCTACATGCACAGAGCCAAAGTTACATGCATAATTTGTGAAAGTTACATGCATTTGTGCATGTAAAACCCCTCTAAATCGAATCCTGAGCAAACTGTCAAATTCGCCTTATTTGTAGTAAAACAGGATGATTTTCTGTTGGTCTGACATATTATCATAATTTTTAGATTATGATAATACAAAAATGTATGTCGGAACGACTCGCAAATCGTAGTCTCCTATGAAGCCAGTTTGGTTACCCTCCCTCCACATTTGACATGTAAAGGGGGGCACAGATTTTTTGGCAGACCAAGAGGGGGGGGCCCAGGGGGTCACTCCCATTGTGGCCTGTACACCATCCGCGATAATCAACTTTTGAAAAGCACCCTAACAAGGATTTAACCCTTGGCTAAAACGACACCCTAAACAGGGATTTCATTCCTAACATCAAATTTCATACCCTAAATTTCATTTCCGCGTGTTTCAAATTGCAATTTTGCTACCCTTTTTCCAATTTTTCATGTTTTTGACACCCTAAACGCGATACTGGCGTGTATCGTGCCTTCCCACTAAAAAACTTGACCCTTTTACGCGTTTTCATTATCGCGGATGGTGTGCAGGCCACAATGGGAGTGACCCCCCCGGGGGAGGGGCAAGCAATTTTTGTGGGCTGTTCGGATATACCGGGTGTCCCAAAAAAAGGTTACATGTAGATTTTTGAAAATAATCTAAGTTAATGTAAGCAAATATAAATGTCATTTTCATGACATTTTCTATGTACCCTTTACTAGTACCCCTGTGAATGTCAAGTTCACAGCGTGCGATATAGCCCGAATTCCACGAATTCCTGAGTAAGCTGTTCTAAGGCAACACGAGTTTCGCTGTCCGCATACGGCGCACAGTGCATAATGGCGGGTCATTTGATTAGGTCCAGCCATAGCATGACCTGTGCAGAATATTATTCTGTTGAACAGATAATTAATTTTGCTCAGTTTTATTTAGTCAAAAAATGAACAATATGCAGCAGCGATTTCAACTTAACAAAACCCAAACAAAGCCTGGATGGAAATTGTTATATATTTCATTAGGTTGTTGGCAGGAGGGAGGCCTACATCATGCAGAAATGCTTTCACTATAAAGTGTTCCTCTTTTATGACCATTTTCCTTTATTTTTTACCATAAAGAGTCAGAAAGCTTTATAAAGATGTGAAATATTGAATTGTCAATATTATTCTTTAGTGCAATAAGTTTTTAACCATAAAAATAATAAATACAAGAAAAATAAAAAGTAATAGAAAAAATAGAAACCAAAGATGTACTTGTGTTTAACTTTCGTTGTAACGATATTTTGATGATTATAGTCACTCTTGACACTACTGTCATCTTGCGCTCATAAGTTAATTTTCTTTTAAGATACGGAGTTGAAACATAGCTGACAATTACTCTAAGGGTGAATAAATAATACCTGAAAAAATTACAGTGTTTTGTTGTACCATCTCAAAATGCTGTTCATTTTCTACATGTACATGTAACCTTTTTATGGGACACCTTGTATTTCCCTGGATATTTCCTTGTATGATTTCTCGTGCTGCTTTTGGGATTGCCAAAAAATTCAGCACAAATAAAATGCAGGTTTTAAAATAATTTCTCATTATAAACCATTTGATGGGAATTTAAACTACGGTACCAAAAGTTGGGCCGGGGGGAGCCAATGATGAAAATGTTGACACATTTTTCGTAACTATTGGTTTCTATGGGACAGGAATTTTCAAAAGTCATGTGGAAAATCTCCAAAAATTCGGACATGCCCAATTGGCCTATCAAATCATGGGTTTCAGGGTTTGGCAACTCTGCCTGCTTTCCACAGTTTTAGGCACTCAAATATTGATAAATTTGTGAGATGCACAGTTTGCGCACGTCCATAATTAATTGCCAGCAGTTTGCCCACTTGTTCTGTTTGGCCATCTCACCTTGCTTGCCACTGAGTAAAAGCAGAAGTGAAGACGATGAGCGGGAATGAAAGGGGAGCAGCATGGGAGAACTGGGGCCTCCGGGTGTGGGGGAGCAACATTTTCAAATTGTTCCGCTGCACCGCTATAATAACTTGACTGGGATAAAATAGGGTGAAAATTGGTAAATCTTTCATAAAAGCTTTGTGTTTGTTAACACTATACTTTTCCAGATGGGTGCTAACACTAAGCTACCTCACCCATCTGAACAAGGCTTTGTTTACAAAACATGCTATTATGAAACATATTAATTACTTGATTGTTAATCTTCGATTTAACCATGGGGTCTATGACAATAACATAGATTTTGGGCATACATTGTACATGTAGGCATTTTTTTTTACTTCCCAGGCTGAACAAACCCAACGGCTAATGGCCCGACCCAATGCCCCTCAGACTAGACTAGACTTTTGCATGGAGGGCTATATTGGATTATAATTTGTAATAATAATGATTATAATGTTTTGTGATCTTTCTGGTGGTTTCCCTGGGGTTAGGGGGCAGGGACTTGCCGAATGCCCGGGATGTACAAGAAAATATTGCCCCACAATGTACATGTTTGTAACAATTTCAAAATTACGCCCCGCCTAAGTCCCCGCTTATCCTCGGGTCCCGGGGCAGGGACTGCAACTGACAGACCCATTATGAGGAGTGTCACCCCTGGTAGGGAAATTATTTAAATTTTATTTTACACTTTTTTTCTCTTTTATTTGACACCACTCGGGGAGGGGGCAGGTGTCATATACTTTTTGGCATTTCAAAATATGAAAAGGACTCATATCAACATTGACCCGGGTGTCACTCCTGGTTCCAGGGGAAAAGAAATATTGTTATTACTAATACATGTACTAGGCGGTCACCTGTATTCGGTGGTTCTTGGCTGTCATGATTACCTATACCCATACCACAGTTTATATACTAATTTGACCTCATAACTCTGAAATGACCTTCCAAAAATTTGGCTTTAAATGGTGACTGTAC
This sequence comes from Amphiura filiformis, assembly GCF_039555335.1. Taxonomy (NCBI): domain Eukaryota; kingdom Metazoa; phylum Echinodermata; class Ophiuroidea; order Amphilepidida; family Amphiuridae; genus Amphiura; species Amphiura filiformis. Next base: position 34,894,887 of record NC_092628.1, read on the forward strand.
CCACCAAGTTTCATGCCCATACAACTGTTTATACTGATTTGACCTCAGATGGCCCCTGGTGACCCTGGCTCTAACCCCTCGTCGCCAAATATGTGCCTGGACACCTCGAATAAGCCGTAAAGTCCCCCTCTGGTCATTTGTACTTTTTTACATATTTGCAAAGAGCATGTTTCAGGGATTAAAATGACACCTCAATGAACTTCATATGACAATCAGAAGCGAAGTTATGGCTTGTTATAGGTTGCCATGAATCAAAAAGCGAAACCAAGAAAAAACGTGCTCAAAGTTAGGGAAGCAAAATCACCTTTCATCAGATGGGCCTCAGAAAATGTAGATTATTTCATATTTCCACTTATTTCTTTAAAATAAAACTTTGTATGTGTTTAGAAGAAAGCTTAAACATTTCAAATCTGCAAAAATCTCAACTTCGCTTAAAATACGAGATTTGCATATATTTTCACATGTAGCTCGAAATGAAGTTTGCCGAGTTTACGGCTCATTCGCCGCGTCCAGCCACATATAATGTAGTTAATCAGACACACAAATATGATGTTGTGACTCGGACATGTTCTTATTCTTGAGTGCCGTTTCACACAGGGTTGACATACTATCTTAGATTAAGTTAGATACATAAGGTTGACATCCTGATACATGAATATCAGAGGGTGTAAGACACTACAGACTGTACCCACCCATATGACAAATTGACCTCAGATAACCCCTAGTGACCCCCAAATGACCTTCCCAAAATTTGGCTCTAAATGGTGACTGTACCCACCAAGTTTCATGCCCATCCAACAGTTACTAATTTGACCTCAGATATCCCCTTGTGACCCCAAAATGACCTTCCAAAATTTTGGCTCTAAATGTTGACTGTACCCACCAAGTTCCATGCCCATATGACAGTTTTTACTAATTTGACCTCAGATAACCCCTGGATGACATTGGGTAACCTTGACCCACAAAACAAACTTGTTCTGTTCTGGTTCATGATGCACCCACCCACCAAGTTTGAGGAACATGCGACCCCTAAATAGTCAGACAGACAGATGGACAGACAGATAGATCATAGACGTTGCTTATTATTACTGTACTGACTCAAGTATAGTCTCACACATTTTTAAGTGAAAAATAAGGTAGACTATATAGGCCAAGGGCATTTAGAAATCCGTTTTTGAAAGTGGGGGACACAGTCAATGACCATTATTGGTCAATAATCTTTGGCGAGACGATTGTCGCACATGTGTGACGAGGGTTGTCTGTAGGGGGATGTGCCCCCCCCGAGAAGTGGGAAAAGCGTTCAAAATGAAGCCCCAACTGAAGCCATTTGGTGCACCATTTTAGCACTACGGGTGTCCAAAACAACTGAAAGCGACCACTTATGGGGCGGGTGTCTGAGAGGGCACTCACATTTAAAGGTGGTTCCGGTGTGTGTGGTGCTCAAGGCTCCCTTTTCCCACATTTGGATTATGCTCCAGTTCTTTAAACTTAGACAACTGTAGATCTTTAGCTAAAACTTTGGGTTTTTTTAGCTCCACCGTCAATAATTTGGCCCAATTTTAGTTCACTAGACCCTTAAAAATGTTAAAATTTCAGTTCATCAAGTCTCTCTTTTGCCCAAAAATCAGTTCTTAGTTTCCAAGTTGAATGCCCCCCCCTCCCCCGGGCCATGCAGATGCCCATGATGCATGCCATGTATTGATGTTGAAGTCAGCATTGAGTCCATCTTGATATTGACTTTGGTGAAAAAATGTGATGGGTCTTGCACATCGACGGACCCGCAGTAGTTTTCACAGGCTTTTGGGCTGAGGAACCCACCCACCTTCAAGCAATTCCTTAAGGGGGTACTACACCCCTGCTCAATTTTGTGCCTATTTTTGTATTTTTCTCAAAAATTATAGTGCATTGGTGACAAGTAAGAATAGTATATTATAGGGGCAAGGACCACAACTACTGCACTGGAAATTTTATTTCAGCACAGACAACAGTTGTGGAGTTACAGTAAAAAATGAGGGAAACCCAGTATTTGATCAATAGATCAATAACTACTTGCCTTGAGTTGCTGAATTTTCAGTGCAGTAGTTGTAGTCCTTGCCCCTATAATATAAATATCTTACTTGTATCAAATGCGCTATAATTTTTGAGAAAAATGCAAAAATAGGCACCAAATTGGCAAGGGGTGTAGTACCCCCTTAAGTAATCACAGGCCAGTGATTTCTCTTCTCTTTTCCTCCCTTTTCTCTTTTTCTCCCCTTTTTCTTCTCTTTTCCCCTTTTCTCTCTTTCTTTTCTCCCTTTTATTTGGGGGGAGGGGGCAAAATGTGTGGGTGTGTGTGTCTGTGAGGCGGGGCATTTGATATTGTGTCCCCACATATCCCACTGTCCCTACCCGATTTACACCCTTGATATAGATTGAGACCATTTCATGGATCGGTAAAAATATTCAAGGTACATTGTACGGTACATGATCTTGCACACATACATTTGTACAACAGCGTTCCAGCTTTGACTTACGTTTGGCGGACAGAATGGAGGAAACTTAAAGTGAAAGATATCCTACTTAAAGGAACTTTTTCTAGGGCGAAATTTTGTGTAGAAACTGAATCTGACATTCAAATCGAAAATGAGGCGAATATTATACTTTTTTCCAAATCAATTGTCACCCGAACCTTTGAGTTTCTACCCCTGCTACGAAAATAAAGAAATATATGGATCCCATTCAATGCTTTTAATATCACAATTGTACCCTTGTTACACAATTAGCATAGAAAATTAGGCACTATTTGATAGTTTTCATGTTCATACACTCACAGGAAATTAGCAAGTCAAAATTTTGTCACCCCAAAACGGCCACTTTCGGCCATTATTATGTTTTGATGGATCCAAGTTGTGATAATATTGGATCCAACACATAATAATGATAAAATTGGATGCTTTACGCCCAATATTTATTGGTCTCGCTATGAGTTTTAAAATATTGGACTCGACTCACGTCTCGTCCAATATTTTAAAACTCATAGCTTCGACTCAATAAATATGGGTTTCAACCGATCCAATTTTATATCAAAATTGGACCAAAAGAATTTTTTCAAAATCAGTGAAAAATAAGGGCTTTAGTGCCAAAATCTGAAAATATGTGACATTTTGCCCCTAAAAACGTTTTTAGTAATCAAGAATTTTGGCATAACATCATAAATATTTGGTGGGTATGTTATCCCAGAATTTTGAGGTGGTGGGTCTGTGGGAGCTGACTGTATACCGGTAAAAGGGGGTAATGGGTATTTGGAGCTGCGAAAAAAGTAAGAGGGGGTCTTTTGGAACTGCGAACAGTCAAACTCAAGGGTCTTTCTTGGCTTTCTGGTTGAAAATTGCCTGAAAAAAATGTGAGGAATGAACAATTTTTTTTTGTAAACCTACGTTAAATTCACACCATTGATTTACACACAATTAAACAATGTAAAATTCGAACAAACATTTTAAATTGTTAACCCTAACCCAACTAGGTCTCACTAAAGCTCACTATCAAAACCACTCTACGTGCATGCATTCAACGGGACTTGATGACTTAATGCAGCCTAAGTCATAAATACCCAGGGAATTGCTGCCCTGGGCAGCCAAACCTCGTCGGTGATCGTCACAGTGCGTGGCATGCGAGGGGTTGCAAGTTCGAATCCTGGGGGTACCAAGTGACTTTTTTCTTTACCTTCTCTCCTTTTTCGTTTCTTCTTTCCCTTCCGATAGCAAAAAAAAAACATGTGTAGGGTTAGGGTTAATGCCTTATTCTTGACCCCAATCTACTATACATATAATATTCAATGCAACTGGAACATTTTAAAGCTAAACTTTCAACTGGCAAAGATGACCTTTGACCTGTAATTTATTACAGGTTTATAAACATTGACCCATACCCATATGTGATGCCATCAAACAAAATCATTTGGAATTTCGAAATATTAAATTGTCAGTTTCTTATAGGAATTTTAGGATAGTAAAAGCATAATATACAAAGCTGGGTCACTCCATATGATATCAAGGAGTCCCCCACCTGACCCCCTCAGATTTGCTTTATATTTTAGTCATAAAGTTTATTGTATTTATACAATAAACAAATTTACCTCCTGTGGAAGAGACTAACCCTGGTCCATAGCTTGTGCTTGGACAAATCAATATGATTGATTTATTGATTGGTTGCCTAGTAATGGCTTTATATAAGGACCAATGAGGTTTAAGGTCTATTGTTTGAAGTAGCCAATGGGAAGTGGTTAATAACCTTCTGACACTGCCAGTGGTTCAGGGATTAGGCACATTTTTATCTGTCATGGAAGGAGAAGGTTGTGTCTCCAATGTGAAAAAAATTAGGTTTCATAATAGGAGGAATTCAATCACCAGGGTGCCATGGGGTAGTAAGCCAGGGGTCATCCTACGTTCTCAATTTTTCTCCCAAAAATATAATAGGAGTTTCCGAGTTCTCGTAGCCCGCTGCTACCACGATTGTTTTTTCTTAGGCCCAAAGCCTTAACAAGTAAGTCTAAAATGTACAAGTATAGTACATGTTGTACATAGGGGAGGATAACCTCAGGAATTAAAAAAAAAAAAAAAAATAGGCACAGGTTTGGCTATTATTCGGGAATATATACTGGGTGCAGCTCGTACCTCTTCCTTACACAAAAGGTGTCTTGTAAAGTTGAGATAAATTATCTAAAATATCCTTGCCTTTGTCAATGACATCAAGGGCGTACATTTTCAAGAGATTCTGTAAAGGTTTTTAACGGTGTTATTAAGCCTGGGGAATTAAGCTATCAAAAAGGATAGCTAGGGTTCATGAAGAGGCTTATAGAATCACAAGTGAAAAAAAAAAAAAGGGGGGGTTGGGCAAATTTCTGTGCCATAAATTTGTTTGGCGGTAAAAAGGGACAGGGCCACAAATTTAATCTTGAATCCAATTATATGAAAATAATTGGATCACCATAGGTAATTGTATAAGTGTTTACAAATAGTAATAATTAAGTAACTAATAAATTTGAGAAATAGTGCATGAGAAGTTGAACGAAATATGTCAAATATCAGATTACTTTCCTGAATGTTTCGGCTTCAGGAAAGTAGGATTAATGTATATGCACTTTTCTAAGGAATTTATATTAAAGGATTGACTCAATAAATGTATGTAAACTTCTCTAGAGAAATTTTCTCTTGAAAAGTTAAGCCAAGTTTGATGTACAAGCTGTATCAAAATGATTGGTACCCATCACTTTGATGGTTATTGATAAGCCTGCTTCTTCCAAATGCAACATTGGATCCTCTTGAAATTGTCATGATTTATTGTTACATGACTGTTTATGACATTAATCAACAAATTATGTGGATCATACATGGCATTTGGATGTGGTAACCATGTCCATAATCACTGGAAACCGATGGGTACCAATCATTTTGATACAGCCTGTATTATAACGGTAGGGGAGATTGGGGTTAGTTGGAACACTGGGTAAGTTGAAACATTGTATTTTTTTCTGACACAAAAAATTAATTTGGTAAAATACTGGCACCTAGTAATAGGTATTAGTAAGGGTCATTCACCAAATTAGCAACAGCACTGATGCCCCACCAGTGTTGGCTTGGGAAAGGAATATCTGTTTTTTGACTTACTGACTAATTTTTATACCCCTCAGAAAAGATGCATTATCTCCATGTTGTTTGAAGATTCAGGGGATTATTTTTTGAGTATCATAAGCACTAGTAGTAAGTCCCAGAATAATGTTAAATAAAAGTTTTATTGTATTTCTTCTTTTGTGTAATGAACTTTGAAATGTAAAAATAGGCATTGGGGTTAGTTGAAACTTTTGAGGTGGGGTTAGTTGAAACATGAAAATCGCATAGAAAAATATGGTTAAAAATTTGACTTTTTAAAAATTTGTAACATGTTTACCATTTCTTCAATATTGCTTTAATATGGTTAAAAAGCAATAATACAAGCAAAAAGTGCACACAGAAAGTACATTTTATAATATTTTAGGCTTCTCATATTTTGGTCCATGGTGACACTCGTCACCTTGTGTCCAAAGTATTGAACCGCACTCCCACATAATATATTTATTTATTTTTTCACACTGATTGTATGTTAAAGGGTGCCTTCAAGGGAAGTATAACCCTAACAACACAATAATAATTATTTTGAAATTTTTACAAGCCGTGTTTCAACTAACCTCACCCTATGTTTCAACTTACCCCAGGGGCGGGGTTAGTTGAAACACTTTTTTTCAAATTTTCAAATTGGATTATATGAATAATCATAAACAGGTCCAATAAAGTTTAAGGCTGTATTTGTAGCATATATGTATATGTTTATACTGATATGGCTAGTGTTTCTTGAAAGTAATCGGTTTATGCGTTAAAAAGACGATTTTGTAAAAAATGTTTCAACTAACCCCAATCTCCCCTACCCTTTGGGTCCGCATTTTATTGGATAAGCTGAAGATAAATCCAATTCTGGTTTACAAATAAATGGAGATACTCCTGACAGATATGCCAGCAAAACTTTTGAGTAAAATGTGTCTCATTTCATCTGGGGTAATAAAGTTTATTGTATTTATACAATAAACAAATTTACCTCCTGTGGAAGAGACTAACCCTGGTCCATAGTTTGTGCTTGGACAAATCAATATGATTGATTTATTGATTGGTTGCCTAGTAATGGCTTTATATAAGGACCAATGAGGTTTAAGGTCTATTGTTTGAAGTAGCCAATGGGAAGTGGTTAATAACCTTCTGACACTGCCAGTGGTTCAGGGATTAGGCACATTTTTATCTGTCATGGAAGGAGAAGGTTGTGTCTCCAATGTGAAAAAAATTTTCCCACCCACCACACCCAAAAATTTAGGTCATATCCCAGTATTCAATACCTTTGTAGACAGTCACTTGGGAGCATTAGTTGGCTGGGAAGGCATCCATATCGCACGGGTATAGAGGTACATAGACCTAAAGGGTATTGCAGTCTCCGTGTTAATGGTAGCTTCTGGGCATGGGCAAATTACCAGGAAGAGGCGGTTAAGCTGACCAAGGGAGAGGATTCAATAAGTGCACATTTTAACTTCTCTTTGAGAGGTTAGGCCACATTTGGGTATACAGATCTAGGTGTTCAGGAAATCCTTTAAAAGGGTTCTGTAGATTGCGAATACATTGCTGTTAACTTCTTTAAAGTTGGGCCACACTTGGCGAGTGTGGAAAGGGCTTGAGAATACCCTGGAGGGCCCCGTATCTTACATGAAATTAATTTGGGTTAACTTCTCTGCAAGAAGAGGAGTTGGGCCACACTTGTGTGTGGGCCAGGGAAATTCCCCGGAGGGCCCTGTATCTTATGAGGAATTAAATTGGGTTAACTTATGCGAAAAGAGAAGTTGGGCCACACTTGCATGTGTGCAAAGGGGCGGAGGAAATTCCCTGGAGGGCCCCGTAGCTTACGAGGAATTTGGGTTAACTTCTTTGCGAGACAAGAAGTGGGGCCACACTTGCGTGTGTGCAAAAGGGCTTGGGGTAATACCCTGGAGGGCCCCATATTCATTAATTCATTTTCATTCATTCATTTCTTTCATGCATTTCTTTCATGCATTTAAAATGTATTGTACAAGGAATTAACTTGGGTTAACTTCTCTCTGAGAAGTTGGCCTCGTATTAAATTCATTCATTTTCATTCATTCATTCATTCTTCATTGCATCTTACAAGGAATTAATTTTGGTTAACGTCTCTATGATAAGATAAGATTGGGCCACACTTTGTGTGTGTGCAAAAGGGCCCAGGAAAATTCCCTGGAGGGTCCGTATCTTATACAAGGAATTAAGTTGGGTTAACTTCTCTGTGAGAAGTTGGGCCACACTTTGTTTCCGGAGAGGCTCCGTACCTTACGGATAAGTAGTGTAGGCATGAGCTCGGGAAATTACCGGGAGGGCCCCGTATCTTACGGGTGAGTAATTTAGGAATTGGCTCGGGAAATTCCCGGGAGGGCCCCGTATCTTACGGGTGAGCCAACACTGTGTGTAGATGGGAACAGACTCTGTATTTACGGGGAAAGTAAAGACTATCCAGGTCAAAAATTGTGGCGGTAAAAAAGGGACAGGGCCACAAATTTAATCTTGAATCCAATTATATGAAAATAATTGGATCACCATAGGTAATTGTATAAGTGTTTACAAATAGTAATAATTAAGTAACTAATAAATTTGAGAAATAGTGCATGAGAAGTTGAACTAAATATGTCAAATATCCAGATTACTTTCCTGAATGTTTCCGGCTTCAGGAAAGTAGGATTAATGTATATGCACTTTTCTAAGGAATTTATATTAAAGGATTGACTCAATAAATGTATGTAAACTTCTCTGGAGAAATTTTCTCTTGAAAAGTTAAGCCAAGTTTGATGTATTATAACGGTACCCTTTGGGTCCGCATTTTATTGGATAAGCTGAAGATAAATCCAATTCTGGTTTACAAATAAATGGAGATACTCCTGACAGATATGCCAGCAAAACTTTTGAGTAAAATGTGTCTCATTTCATCTGGGGGTAATATGTTGTACCTGCAAATTTGAGGTCTTAAAGCTCTTACGGATTTTCTGTGGCAGCCATTGAAAGTTGGAGTAGGGGAGTCTAAATTTGGACCCAAAAGTTGCCCTTTAAATAAATTTCATCTTTGGGAGTCTGTGCCTTCTTTATAAAAAGAGAGAGAGATCTGAAACTTTGTATACACACTAACTGCATGCCCTATTTGTCAAAAAGTATTAAAAAAATTCTGTAATTGCGCATTGTGTCACGGGGTCATTTAATATGCAAGAAAAAATGTAGTCTCCTACGCAGCCAGTTTGGTTACGCTCCCTCCACACAAACAGTCTGCCAATGACCATGTATACGGCGTTTCTGATTAGCTAAGAGGCGACAATGCAAAGTCAATGAGAACCGAACAGCAGTGCTGCATCCGGGAACTTGATTGCCCGTGGGTTGAACTCCTGGCTAAATAATCAGATACGCAAGCAGCACGTGCTGGATGACGTCATCAGCCGTGGAGACTAGAAAAAATGTAATGTTTTGTAAACTGGCAAGTTTAGCCCCCATACATGTAAATTCACATTTTTTGTCAGATTTATTATTTTTTGTTGTTACTGATGCTATACTAGCTTGAGTATAGAGCCTCTGCCAATGCCCAATATAGTACAAGTAATTATGAGGTCTGCGGCGCTACGCGCCTCTTCACACCTCGGCGCTGCGCGCCTCGAAGTCGGCGCTAGGCGTCTCTACTGTTGGACATCGCGATCCGAGGGAACTGACCAAGTTCTAATGCTATACATGATACATAGGATAAATACAATGCATATCCAAAAAATTGAGGTCACAACTCATTTACATTTCGAACAGCTCCCTCACAAAGATAACATTTATTGCAAATTCAACATTTTTAGGGGCCCAAAGTCGATGTGGTCCACCTTCAAAATTTGGAAAACATCACTTATATATGACTACTAGTCTTAAATTACAACTTTGCTAAGTCCCAGTAATTGTATAGGTTGACTTCATATACAATGTAAAAGACAAGCCCAAAGTTGACCATTTTCTTATGATTGCATGTTAAGAGCCAGTTGTACCCAAATAAGGGGGGTTGTGATAAAAAAAAATTCTCTAAAAAAACATTTTGGTACATATTAACACCAACAACTCACATGTACAATTTGAGCGTGCACAGCGCCCTCGTTCGGCTGAAAAAATTCTTGAAATTTCAGCCTCTCTGAGCCTACACAATGTAGTTTACAAATGGCAAACTTTGGGAGGGGCATAACCACGGCGGCATTCACCATACATAACTTCGCCCAGTCCCATTTCCCAAATATGAAATTTAAAAAGAAGTGAATTTCAGTTTGGCAGAGGTGGGCCTCAAACCCACACCGCAGCTGCATACGGAATCTCCAAGTCCAGCGGGCTAATCCATTGGACCACATGAGTTGTTGGTAGCCAGATTGAATTTTAAACATACATTTTGTATAGGTAACTCCAAGTCTCCAACATTTCTCGGGTATATAATAGAAATACAACACTATCGATTTTGACTGCATCGTGCATGGTATATCGGTCAGTGCAATGTATAGGGAGTCTGCCATTTTCTTGTAGGCCTATAGGCCCCGGAGTATAGACGTTGGGTTTCCCCCCAGTTTATTCAAGATTTTCACAGAGAACCCCCAAGATGTTTTTATAAAATGGAAGATTAGATTACCATAAAAGCGATACAGTAATCTTTATCGGGTTCTATGTAAAAATTATATAGATTTTTCATCATTTTTTTGAGCCATCAGTTTCAGTAAATTCAAAAAATATTTTGACGTACATATAAAATTGAAATAAAATTTTCCCCCTCCTAAACAACACCAACATTGGGTATCACGAATCGTGCTACATGTTGTGCAGTTAATTCCTTTATACACAGAATGCTTCAGTACTTTACACAAATTATATTTCAGCGAAAACCCGCCCACTCCACTATTTTATAAAGATAATCTGACTTCCCTAGAACATGCAATAATTAGCATTGAAACCAAGTTGTTTTTACGCATTTTAAAACACTTTGGCCCGATGGTGAAGGCCACTGTGGGGCATAACATCTTGCGCCATCATCATTCCAACTTGCATTTTGCATTTTTTTGAAGTACCAAATGGTTACATCACAAAAACCAAGAAAAAAAGTTGGGATCTTGATGTGATGGCGTATAAAAACAGCAAATCCATTGTTTTGCTGGAAAATGAAACTTACCATGAAGGTCTTTAATTTCAAACTTGTTTGGACTTTGGTTCTCGATGGCGCGGCCACGGTTGTTTGATGTATATAGAATTGGCTTCATTATTAACTAAATGCAAACTATAGATGGCGCTATTTATCATAAATCATATTTCTTTATTTGCAAGGGTTTGGTGATTAATACTGCCATTAAAACAGTTGGAATAGGTGAAACAAGCAACAAGGAAATTTATAAACATATTTTTATATCAAACAATAAAAAGAATTATTTGTATTAAAAGCTTGAAAGGGTAATTTCCAGTAACTAAATAGCGCCACCAATTGTGTCATTAATAGATACATTTTATATCCAAAAAAGCTTTAAAAATACTATAAAAGTGAATAATTTTGTAAAAGAGGGGAAATTTAAGTTGAGAATGACTCAAAAGCATCTGAATACATTAGCATGATATAACTTTTAGCTGTTTAGGCCTAAAATTTGGTTGTACATGATGTTTTGTTTGAAAAATTAATAAATGATCCCATCAAACAACCGTGCGACCTGTTATGATGCTTTGAAGTTTGCATGAGGGCGCTTTTCATCAAAACATTGGATTTGCTGTTTTTATGCACCATCAAGATCCCAACATTTTTTTATTGCCTCCACCGTGAGGCATACTGTTTTTGCAATGTCTGTGCTTCCGTCCTTCCGTCCGGATGCCATATCTCAGGTATGGATGGGCGGATTGACTTCAGATTTTGAGAATAGGTGGGTCATGGTCAAAAACTCTTGGCTACTTTTTTTTGGGTGAGGTTCAAGGTCATATACTGAGGTAAAAGGTCATTTGAGTTCAGGGGGCTCATTTTCCTTATTTACCTCTTTTCTCAGAGACTAGGGGTCGCATGTTCCTCAAACTTGGTGGGTGGGTGCATCTTGACCCCAGGCAGAACAAGTTTGTATTGGTTAGTGGGTCAAGGTTACCTGAGGTCATGCAGAGGTCATTTGAGGTCAAATTAGCCAAAACTGTCATATGGCCATGAAACAGTCCCCCCCATTAAACATGAAACAGGTACAGTCAACATTTAGAGCCAAATTTTTGGAAGGTCATTTTGGGGTCACCCAGGGTCATCTGAGGTCAAATTAGTAAAACTGTCGTATGGGAATGAAACTTGGTGGGTACAGTCAACATTTAGAGCCTAATTTTTGGAAGGTCATTTTGGTGTCACCCAGGGGTCATCTGAGTTCAAATTAGTAAAAACTGTCGTATAGGCATGAAATTTGGTGGGTACAGTCAAATGTTTGGAAGGTCATTTTGGGGTTATCTAAGGTCATCCAGGGGTCATCTGAGGTCAAATTGGTAAAAACTATCATATGGGCATCAAACTTGGTGGGTACAGTCAACATTTAGAGCCAAATTTTTGGGAGGTCATTTTGGGGTCACCAGGGGTCATTTGAGGTCAAATTAGTTAAAACTATCATATGGGCATGAAACTTAGTGAGTACAGTCAACATTTAGAGCCAAATTTTTGGGACATCATTTTGGGGTCACCCAGGGGTCATCTGAGGTCAAATTAGTAAAAACTGTTGGATGAGCATAAAACTTATTGGGTACAGTCAACATTTAGAGCCAAATTTTCGGAAGGTCATTTTGGGGTCACCAGGGGTCATCTGAGGTCAAATTAGTTTGAACTATCATATGGGCATGAAACTTGGTGAGTACAGTCACATTTAGAGCCAAATTTTTGGGAGGTCATTTTGGGGTCACCCAGGGGTCATCTGAGGTCAAATTAGTAAGAACTGTCGTATGGGCATGACATTTGGTGGGTACAGTCCATCGATATTAAATACAATCAGATGTCTAACGTGCGTACTGAAGAATAGTACGAGTGCGTAACCGCATTTTCGAAAAAAGTTCCACAAATTATGATAATGAGTTCCACAAATTATGATAATTAGTCGAATATCTGTTAATGCGCATGCGCAACATGTACAATATGCCGTACATTGTACATGCAATTTGATGAAATCTTATGCGTCATTTTTGTTCGTCCGATCAAAAAAATTAATGGCGACTCAATTTTCACCGCTTACATTGAAATTTCACAAACTGTTCAAACCCAAGGGAACGTCCTATATTATTATAATACTAGTTCTTTGTTATTATTTACCTAATCCTCTTACGCCGTCTTCGCAATGGATGCCTGGATGTTTATGATGGGTTTTGATCGATTGGCTGTCACTCAATTAATATTTAGTTATATATTTAGTTATAATTGTTTACAGTTATTTTATAATTTTCAGTGAAGAAATGAGTTTGATAATATTATTGAAAATAACACGATATAAATGAATGGGATGAATGGTTTTTTTTAAATGTTTTTTTTTTGTAATCAATATTATTTTTGAATATTATATTACTACTGTTTATTATTATTTATTTATATTATCTATTATTGTTATTTTTATTTATTACTATTATATTATTAAATTATTATTATAAATATTAATCATTATTTTATTATTATTATTATTTATTATTATTACTAGACCTAATATTATTATTACTATTTATTATTTAATATCACTATCTTATTTTTAAATTTGTAAAAATACAATTAAAAAGTAGGCCTACACTGAACTAATTTCAGATTTTTTCTTTATCTTTTTTCTTTTTATAGGCCTTTTCGTTTATTTGTACAGCTAAGTATAATATATTATTTGTTTATGTTATTATTTTTGTTAATTTCTTCAGGTAACTTTCATTTATTTATCATTCATTAATTAATTTAAATTTATTTAGATGGTACTGTAGGCTAGCATAGTAGCATGATTTTAATTTTATAAGTTTGTCATGATTTATTAAAATAACGACTTTGTTTATAATTTTACATGATAAATCTCTAGTACTAAATCATGCTAATAATTCCTATATTTTTTATTTATTTTTAAATCATAACATCATGATTCATTTTCATGTACGATAAATGTATTTTTATTTATTTTTAAATCTGCTAAAATAATGTCAGCTGACCGTGGGTGATGGTTAGACTTGATCCACCAGTCCTTCAACTGCTTACGCACGGTCATCGGGTTGTGCTTGCAGGTGAGGACTGGTAACGATTGCGTTCGAAAAGTGTCGAGCGCACACACTCATGAATAATTAATTAGTTGTGATCACGTGGGTGTAATAACTTTTTTATGAATGAATTTACTACGAAATACGATGAATGGCAAACAAATAAACAAGATATTTAAAAAAATAACAAATAAATAAAGTGTTTACTATTTTAACCGTATTTTAAATAATATTATTTCTATTTTATTGATTAAAAAATAATGTTACTTTTAAATAACAAACCAAGCAAATCATGCATTTTTGAGTTGTCACTCATCTCAGTCTCATTTTTGAGTTGTCACTCATCTCAGTCCCCATGCTCTTCGACTTGTAAAATAATAAAAATATGCATTAAACTTTTTGACTCGAGATATAAGGGGCTGTGCAATAATTATGAGCCATGGGAGGAGGGTAAAATTGGGGGGGGGAGCAAGAAATTTTTGCCAAGCCAAAATGGGCAAAGATTTTTTGGCGGGCCGAGAGGGGGTGGGCAAGCGATTTTTGGCGAGCCATTTGGAAATTTTACCCTCGGGGACTCATAATTATTGCACAGCCCCTAAGGGGGGTCGTAAAAAATTTAGCCCGCGATAGGGGGTCATAAAAAAATTCACTCCGGTCACCGACATATATGTGACCCCCCCTTCCGAAGAAAATGACATCCCCCTTAGATTATACCGTTTGTAAGTCATGTATAAATGTGCAGTTGGGAGTGGGCCTAGGACTACGGTACGGGATTGGTAGTCAGTATAGTGTTACGGTACTGTAGTCACAATGGCACACCAGTACCGTGAGGTAACTAACGTTGCGTTGCATTGTTAATTTACGCATAACTTACGTTGCTTTGTGCAACTTACGTTGCGTAACTTACGTTGCATTATTTGCGTCGTTAAGTTACGCAACGTAACTTACGTTTAATGCAACGTAACTTACGTTGCGTTGTTAATGTATGCAACGTAACTTACGTTATGCAACGTAACTTACGTTGCGTAATTTACGTTACATTGCGTTGCGTTGCGCAATTTATGTTGCGTCACGCAACTTATGTTGCATCGCGCAACTTACGTTGCCTAATGTAAGTTACGTCCCACGACTTACGTCACAGTCACACAATGTTACGCAACTCACAGTGTTACGCAACTTACGTCACAATGTTACGCAACTTACGTCCTAATAACAGTAGGCCCACGGCTGTCCCGGCTGTAGACTACAGCAAGTGTAACACACTTACACCATGCATACATAACGATACAATGTGTGTATAATAGGCCCAGTCTTAGACTAATGTGTGTATGCGTAGACTACGGCAAGTATAATGCCTGCCCCTGACAGTACGGTACGATGCATGAGGGCCCAGCCATAGACTACGGTAAGTGTAATGCCTTAATGGTGAAATGCGTGCAAGGCCCAGCCGTCTTGGAAAAGGTTAGGTAAATAGAATTACATGTACCGTACAGAGTCATGGTACTACTACTACTGCTATGCCTAGCAGCCTAGCAGGACCAGTATTTTGTCCTACATTCATGCAAAACATATCATGACAGGCTAGCTTAGGCCTATCATTCTTCTAGGCCTACTCACATTTGAATACTTTGTGGCTAAGCCTAAGCCATGAAGCCCGAGCCTAGGCATTCTAGGCCTAGTCATAATTCCGTTTGTGGATCGAGTCTTTGTCTTGTAAAATTGAGACTTGGAGATCCAACCCATGATTTGGCATGAAGACATGAACTTACCTTTTGTAACATGAAGAATACCATCCATTCGATTTCAAGTGCAGTGCAGCGTCTGATGTAGGAGACGTGCAGTTGCACAGCACAGTTCTCGGTGAGGCAAGTTACAATGTATTGACAGGTTGGCACTAAACTTTCACAGCGGGATTGACAGTCATGCAGTGACAAGCATACTCCGATTCAGACATGACAAACACTGGGACATCGTATTCATGGTAATTTAAATTTGTAAACCAGCACCATCACGATCACACTGTTCATGCTTTTCCCCGGTACTATTCATAGTAAGCCTATTCCTGGTTTGATTTAATATGACATGAAGACCTGGGCGGGTTCAAGAACATGACAACATTCTGCTCTTCGTGCAGCATATTTGTCAATTATGCATGTCTGAATCTGATGTACATTGATGTATGCCATACTCAGGATACTATGCAATCATCATGATCATTCATGCATTCATGATCATCACGACAATGAATTTTTTTGTCTGTCTTGAGACCGTGCATGACTGAGCTTTCTGTAGTACTTACATGCTTAGGTGCCTAGCCTGCACTGACCAATGAATAACATACAAATCACTCGGTGTGTGTACAATCCGTATAGTTGAATTTATCAGGCTGCTTGTTGACAGTGCACATCCAATTCATGAATTGCAAACTAGAAAATCATGCCGATCGCCGTTTGTTTGGCACCAAAATGCCTCATATTTTGCTCTAAAAGAACCCATGACTTCAGATAAGCGGTCTAAAAGATAACAAGCAACGTCACCTTCAACTTCTCCAGCCAAAGTTTCACCATTGACAATCAGGTTTGAAATTAAACATATTTTGTTGTTTTTTCTATGCACTTTCACACAGACAAGCTGATGGCATCTCTCTGCTCTGATTTCACAAAAAAATTCAATTTCATGAATAATTAATCATGTAATCATCTCTTTTACAAGCCCTTACTGGCCTTACAACAAGTATTGCACAGGCGTCAACGATAATACTGCTGATGAGTTTGACTAGTTTCTATTGAGCTACTGCGCATGCACCCCGGAATTCCGTCGTGAAAACAATAAAATACAAAAGAAATTTCTCGACACTTTTGTGCATGTTTCGTTCTCAGGCCCCGAACGAGAAACGGCCATTTTATTCCGCCATTTTGAATTGTTTCGAGGTCGGGGCCAAGGGACTCAGGCTAGGTGATGGTACTCAAGTAGGCCTACTTGTGGCTTTTAATACCACGGAATAATGGAAGTCAAGTGGTGACTTCCATATAAGGCTCATATATAATGGACGTTCCCTTGGGTTTGAACGGTTTGTGAAATTTCCGGGTTTTCATCCAAAATATCTCAACATCAGCTGATGTTTATGACTTGGTACTTTGTCACCCGTGAGCATTTGCGGACTTTTACCACTTGCATTACATTGGGCACACGTAGCTCTTCGATTTTAAGTGATTTTGGACAAGAAACTCCGTCTCCAAATCGGTGTACATTTTACACGCAATTTTCGCATTGGGCAGTGCACTGCAATGCAGTGTGAGTTGAGAGGTTGTACTGCAATGGCAACAACCGTGTCACGGATGTCATGGATATTTATAGTTCTCTGACCGGGATCTCTGATTGATTTCATCAGCTACTTCTCCTGTCACTGACGGGTAAGTAAGTTTAGCCCGGATTTTAGCTCATATTTGGACAGGAAATCTACTGTTACTGACGGCCGTATACATGTACCCATCATTCAATCATGCCATGGATGCCATGCATGCATGATTGCATGGTTACAAATATTCACTTGCATGCTTGTCAATGCTGAGACTAGCATGACTAGTAAACCAACACAACAGGTCAATGTCATACTCATAGTCGTTGATAGCAGTAGTTATGCATAGACTCTGGAGTTTAACATTTGTGACATTAAATCACCGACGACACACCGAGTAAATGTTCGCGCCCATGCCATGCCGGCATGGGTTTGAATTTGATCTTATTTATAGAAAAATTATTTAATTGAGGCCGTCAGCGTGACGTCATATGCCGCCATCTTGTGGGTACATGCTGCGATGGTCGTTCGATCTCCATGCGTAAACAGCAAAATCACGGCGTTGTTGCGTGATAACAGCTGCGTGGCATGAACACACAGATCATTTGTACGGTCCACAAGATGGCGAAATGCTGACGGCGTGGCCTCTATTTGTGTACATCGTGGAACATTCAACTACGATTGTTACTCACAACTAATCATGCTAAAATAATACACGAGTGTACAGTGCTACTCTACGCGAGTACGCGTCCATATTAGCGAGGTTATACTATGATCAGCTCTTAATAGGCGGGAATCATTCGGTTTTTGTTACTGCGCGAGTCAATAAAGTTCCAACTTACGCACACGTAAATTCACAAAAGCATGCGTCTTCACGCAAGACGCAAACATGGCAAAGCGCAGATCGCGTAACTGCTGCGCCCAGCTGTGTGTACGCCGTTCTATATCAATCCACGATGTTACGAGTCCCCGCCTATTATTTAAGAGCTGATCAGAGTATATCTGTGTACAACAGCTTACTACGCATAGCCACGCAAAGAGTATGTTCCACGATGTACACGAATTAAATAATTTTTCTATAGCATATGCTTACAAAATGTAGTACTAGTAGGCAGGCATATGTAAAATGTAAATTTGACGAAAATTTAAGTACAGGGCGTTCATGCGTGGTCTGACGTGCCGCTATACCATTTTTCACCCTGATGTAGCAGTGACGTCAGTGCGTATTTCATTGGGTGCAGCTTCAAGTCGCTAGTTTTTGCTCTAAAGCGCTGGCGGCATACATGCACATGCTCAAAGCATGAAAGACGTGCGACGTCGCATGGATGCGTGTGAGATACAGATGCCACAACTCGTTCACGTCACTGTCACATCAGGCTGAAAAATGGCACACACGACACAGTCGACACCGCTATTCCGACCACACAAATCAGGGTCTTAGGCAGGATTTGAAGGTTTGGGTGGGTAAATAAAAAAAACTGGGTAGGCCTACTGTGTAAATTTAAAATTTGTGTGGGCTAAAACTGGGTGGTTACAAATTTGGGTGTGTAAAACATAAAAACACTCCCTATATGGCTGGCTGCCTAATCCCTTGTACTGTACATGCTGTATCAGTCCGAATATGAAAATCACTGCACTCATCTGACACTGTCCGAAATTTAATTCTAAAAAAAACATGTAGCTAGTCCAAATGTTTTTCAGACTAGTGCAGTATTTTATTAAAATTCTGAAAATCATGTCACCAGCCCAAATCTGAATAGCACAGATTTAGATCAATATGCAGCTAGTCTGAATATGAAAAGTGTATACTGCACAAGATGGCAAGAAAATACTGCACCAGTCCAAAACTGAAAACCATTGGCATTGCTCTAGTCTGAATCTAAAAAAAAACCCACTGCGCTGGTCTGGATATGAAAAACACTGCGCTGGTCTAAATATGGGAAATATTTGGACTAGCTATGGACTATGCAGTGTTTTCAAATTCGGACTAGAAAGTCCTGTGGTTCTCAGTGTCGGGCTACAACGCTATATGGTTTTCAGTTTCGGACTGGCTCTGTATTTTTCAGATTCGGACTAGCGCAGTGTTTTTCAGATTCCGACTAGAGCAACACTTAACGCCACTGATTTGAACTCCTTACTATAGGGCCTGTGGGCTATTTTGTTGGCAGGGCCCTTATCCTTAAATCCGCCACTGGGCTGCAATATGCTAAAAAATAATAATTAATAACCACAATAACACACTCGTGTTTCACTTTTTTATTTCACAAACTAGGTCGTGACGGTGACGGTAACCTGGATTATGATGATAAGGAGAATGAACGAAGAATAGTAGGGGCCTACATCATGGATGGAATATAATTAACCTGGTATGTAGGCCTACACTACAGTAAATTTGATTTAAAGCCATAAATGTACATTGTACAAACTAATAGTACATCAAATTTTAATTTTATTATTCTTTACACAAAATGTGGAAATAGTATTAGAAATAACTGTCAGAAATGGGGTCTGTCCATTTTAACAAGATAAAGTTAAAGAAACCCTGCTGGCTATTTTGGCTGTCACCTACAACATGGAGTTCTATGGGGAATTAAATGTCTGATTAGTTTGAATATCGTACGACATTATGTCAAAATTATATTTTTGATCTGACCAACACAGTGTAAACATTACAAATATGCATTTTTACAAATTTCATAAAATTTTACAAATATGGCTTTAAATAAAAATGCAAACAAAATTGTATAGTAGTATATACACATTAGGCCTAAAAAATTGTTTGATTGGGGTAACATAAAAAAAAAATATTAGGGTAGGTCAGTTGGCAATTAAAAAAAAAAATTACTCACACAATTTAAACTGTAGGCCCTATTTAATTGCATGATAAAGGCCTTGGAACTTTTTGTTTTGTTTTTTTAATTTAATTTTTTTTTTTAATTTTTAAAAACTTTTGCAAAAAAAATAAGAAAAAAAGTCTAGGGTCAGGCTTATTATTAGGGTCGGTCGGGTTACATAAATCAAACAATTTTTAGGTCTTGCATGTGAGGAGGCGTGGCCTAGTGGTTAAGGCATAGGACTGTGAACCCAAGGGTCAAGGGTTCGAATCCCAGGTCCGGCTCTTTGTGTCCTTGGGCAAGACACTTCACTCTACTTGCTTAGTGCTTCGGAGGGCACTTTAAGCCCTATTAGTAGGGACAGATACAAATGTACATGGCGAGTTAAAAAAGGTGAGTTAGGAAAAAGCGAGGTACCCCCTACAAGGCTACAAAGTTTCAAAGTGACCACCTGCTGAGATTGTAGCAAGTCCCAGTGGTGAGTTAGGTTCTTATGCCAAGTCCAACTTAGTGTTGGGGCATGCACTTTCCTGGAGTGGACAGTCGGTAGCTTCAAAGTTGCAAATTTGACTTAGTCTGCGACTTTGCGGATACAAAATTTCGAAGGTTGGATTTTTAAAATATACATAAAAACAATCTATATGAATGCACCGAAGTGTATCACTTGTACATGTACAAAATGTATACACTAATAAATTTTAAACAAATATTTTAACATTTTTCTTTCTTCTTTTTCAAGGCAATGGAGATTGATCAATTTGGCGTAACTCACCACTGGGACTTGAATTGATATGGCGTCATTCGCCTGCGGGACTTGGTTACTTTGGCGTAACTTGTCAGTGGGACTTGATTGCTTTAATTGGCCTAACTAAACTTGCAGACTGTGACTTGATGGACAGCTCCATGGGGGTATGTGACAAATTGTGTATCTTTGTGGGCTGTAACTCGCTTTTTCACTAACTTGCCTTTTCTTAACTTGCCAAAAAATATTCCCTTGTTGGTAGATGAGCTGTGCAAAACAACAACAATTCAGCAATTTTGAGTGTGCAGGTAACTGACGATTTAAAAAAAAAAGGCAGGTTTACAACTTTACAAGGCGAGTTTAATCATGACCCACACAAATATTTACTCTACCCCTCACAAATATTTACGTCAGTGTGCGTAAATAAAGAAAATACAGAGGTTATCCCGACGATAACTAAAGAATAAATTCTGTTTGTCCTCAAAACATTTTGGTTGTCCCCAAAATGTGTCATATTTTTTAATGCAAAAAATCAAATTTGTTTGATGTCTTTTGGTGTGGTAAATCTGTAGCCACAAATTGCTAAACCTGAGGCCCTTGCATTCTTAATACGATATCAAATAATTTTCATTTGATGAAATTCACGATATAATACAAATTTGATGACAAATTATTAAAATTTGATATTTTTCACATTTTGGAGATATAACAGTCCTCAAAGTAAATTTTATAAATTTAATGATATAGTCTTAAAGTGTATGTAGCTGGGAGTCAATTTTCAATTGATCATCGGCTTTTATACACTTTAGGTAGAAATCATCAGATTTATAAAGTTTACTTGAGTACTGTTAAATATCAAAAATATCAATTTTAATGATTTGCCATAAAATGTGTATTACATTGCTAATTTCAAAAAATCAAAATTATTTGATCTATCAGAAGGCCATTCTTCGTATTCAGAATGCAATTCGATATGTCTGATGTGCTCTAATGTCCCACAATAATACTGTCCAAACATTCATACCCCTTCCCTTAAGGATACAAATTACAATCAATTTACATGAAATCAAAATTCAAAATTTCATGTCAAGTTTATCATGATTTTGGAGGTAAAATATAGTGGTTGTCCCCAGTCCCCAGTGGTTGATAAGTACATAGCTCAATATGGTTGTCCCCGGTAATTCTTGGACAAGAGGACAGACAAGAGGATTTATTTCGAACACTGATTGACATCCAGAGGCTTGCCTACAATGTATGTGATAAAGCTAAAATGAGTGTGTACTCGCTTTAACCAAAATTATGTGTACATACATGTACTGTTGAAACTGCAAGAATCACAATTTTGTCTCTGTCTTCAATTATTTTATTTTACAGATGAAAACAAGAACTTGCACTGGAAGTCTGGAAGGACCGTGGAGATAGGAGTACCGATCTGTATACAATTTTATACATCAAACCTATCAGACACAGAAGGGGTCATCCAATTTGAAATGACAGCCACCAACAGGACAGTTTTATGCACATTCGTACTTCCCCTGTACTACATGTATAAAGCACACATCCTGGAAAGAACTCCAGGACTGTGTAAAGACATGGAATGGTGATGGTCTCCAATCTTTGGCAGTCACACAAGCAAATCCATCTAAATTCAAGGCTACTGTTCTTCTTGAAAAACTGCCCTTAAATTAGTCATGCATGCCACCATGATGCCACATGCTTGCTGCCACCACTAGTGGAAACTTGATAATGGGACTGAGTATTTTGGAGGACAACAAACCATGAACTCAGGGGTAGCAATAAACCAGTGCTTAGAGGTCCAGGACCGCCATTGTTAAAGCCATATTATAACATTTGCTGAGGAGGACTCCTCAATATTTTTCAAAATTCTGTTTTTTACACAATAATATCCAGCAAAAATCAGGACTCTAGGTGCTGCAGTTTTAATTATTACAATGGAATGTGTCCCCAGAACAGTGGCATAGATTTCTTTGTGACATGGGGGGATGAGGTTGGAAAAATTGTCTTGATAGTGAATCCAACACATTTTGGCGACAAAAGAAGTTTATGGTACAATTTTTTTTTTTTTTTTGGTTTAAGGGTTTGAAATTTTCTGGGGGGGGGGGAGGGTTGAGTGAGCAAACCAACTCATTTTGGGGTTCATTACACCACACTGGGCTATACTTAACTAATACTATACTTTTATAGTGCGCCTTTTCCATTAGCTTCAAAGCGAAATGTCAAAAGAATACCAGAAATGATCAAATACAAAAAAAAAGGCAACATTATCAGCTACATGTCATGGAAAAAGATATATCTTGACCATGGTTTTGAATTATTCCAGGGGACATAGGCGCGAGATCCCAGGGGATATATCCCCCCCAATATTTTGTTGGGGGTGGTCCATACAATCATTTTAGCCCCCAAAGCCCAATTTTTTTTTTGATTTTCGCGAATTTATTCCACTTTTGCACTATTTCATTGATTTTACCTTCAAAATGGCAAAATTTTCCGCGCGCATTTGTGCCATATACTGGTTCTGTTGCCAAAAGTGCCGGATTCTCTATATTTCAAGGATTTTTTTCCAACCCATCCCCGCAATGTCAAAAAGAAATCTACGCCACTGCCAGAGGAGCAGCATTCCTGTTATGAACCGGTAAGGTATTCCACAAACGTGGATCTGCCACTGGTAAAATAGCAATGTGGTGGTACAGGTGTGCCAAAATATTCCTCTATCCAGTCAGAATCATTATCATACATGTATCAGTAATCTTGGTAATGAGCTTTTAATTTGATGGGGAAAATAAAACAATTAAAAAGATACATGCTTCTTGTGTGTGTTTCATTGCAAATCGCCTAATTAATGATTGTAGATACTGAATGTTAATTTTATTATTTGAGTTTCTCAAACATTGCTAGTATATCTTTAGTATCTACCCTATGGGGTTTAATACCCCAGGTTACAAAATGATTTTCAAAACATAAATTGTAGCGCTTGCTAAACTTTGGTTCACCTCAAGTACAGTAGTGACGTCAATGCTTTTTCGCGGTTGCGCTGCAAACAAGCGTCGCTTGGACTTGTGCGGCTACGCTCTCTGCGATTAACTTTACGTGCACAGTTAAATCCTGCACATAGTGAAATACGGACCTACGTCATTACCAAACTTGAGGCGAACCATGTTGCAATTGGATAAACAAGTTCACCTTTTTGTGTTGACTCACTTAAAGAGTGACAATCTTGGTTCTAGCAACAAAGGGTACCTAAAAAATTTTTATTTCCAAAAATCAAACAGAATTTTGAACCATTTTGCTTTCAGGTCATAAATTTGTGATTTTGAGTTTAACATAAAAGAACATATCATGTGTTTTCATTTTTGCAATAGCTGTGTGGAGCACAAAAAGTGCAACTCATCTTCTGCAAAAATTGCCACTTTTACAGGACTGTGCCCCCAAAACTGAACTGTTTATGGCCAACAACAAGTTCAGGATTTTGTATGTCAAACCCCGAAACTGAATACTTTTTTTACACCTACAGTACACTTGGACTTTAATTTGGACACTTCGTCATATGTGTGCGACAGGAACCAAAGAGGTCCAAATCCACTGAGTTGGACATAGAATTGAATACCTGAGTGGAAGAAGGGCCCAACTCCATCAAAACTGTTTTTGAGATATTAAGAAAAAACTTAATATTTGGAAAAGTTTTATAGGCAGAACGTTTTTATCTTCAGGGGACCTTAAATACATGAACATACAATAGTACATACATTCAAAATTAAATATGATGTTTCCATGGCAACGGTACAGGTCTTAATACGAGCTGGAGTTGGGCCCTTCTTCCACTAATATACCACAAGTACCAGTTCTGTGTTATAAATAGCTACAGAAATTAGATAATCACCATTAATTGCACAAGTAGAACTCATGTAATAGGTTGGCAAGAAAATGTATTGTAGTGAAAAGCAGATTTCATGGATGAACAAAATTCCTCTTTAACACTATATTTGTGGAAGAAGGGCCCAACTCCATGGAGTTGGGCCTTTCTTCCATGAAAACCATGATTAAGTGTATGTGGAAGACTATTTGGAGAGTGGATTTTGGCTCATCCTTCACACACAAGGAAGATCAGTCTGTTGGCAATAGAATGCTGGGTCTAACTCATTTTTGTAAAATTTTGGAGTTGGGCCCTTCTTCCACTCAGGTATTCAATTGTTAAACATTATAGGTTACATATGATTTTTGCTTCATACTAATAGAAAATTAGAAATAGGCCTAAATAAATTAAAAATGCTAGTGTCAATAATGCATGTGATAAATCTTCTCGCCAGTTGAAAGCCCAAGCATGTTTTGTTTAATAACTTTTTTAGCAACTGCTTTATCTCTTCAACAAATATTGAATGAACTTGATTCGATTTTTGTAGCTTTTTCAGGGCCAGATCAGAATTTCGTTTCACAGTGCGAGAATCAATCCTGATTCTTTCAGAATAAATTTATGGGAATCATTTGATTCTCGCAAATCAACTCATCTATCTCATTTATTCTGACCCTGTCTTTATTGTTTGTCCAAATAGAAATGAGAGGGTTTTTTAGGAGCGTCTATGCGTATAGGTTAGGAGACTGAAGGATTTAAACTAATGCCGAAATACACGCAAAAACATGGATCTTTCCCAAGTCCCCAAATTTGAGATATATTTAGTATTCAGACACGTTATAAAGATTTAGGTGACTAGGCAAGATCCAGGCTACGTACTGCACTTTTATTGCAGTATAAATCATGAATATTAATTAACATGCCCATATAAGGATCGTACATCCGGGCGATCATGCCCATATTAGCGTTCCTCATTAACATTATTTGTGGAACTTTATCTAATTAACATTATTTGTGGAACTCATTAACATTATTTGTGGAACTTTATGCAGTACTTCCGGTTACGCCGTAATCGAAAGCATAGGCTTCTGGTTGTTAAATAGACTTCAGTGGTACAGTCAATGTACAGAGCCAAATGTTTGGAAGGTCATTTTGGGGTCATCCAGGGGTCATCTGAGGTCAAATTAGTAAAAACTATCATATGGGCATGAAACTTGGTGGGTACAGTCAACATTTAGAGCCAAATTTTTGGGACATCATTTTTGGGTCACCCAGGGGTCATCTGAGGTCAAATTAGTAAAAACTGTTGGATGAGCATAAAACTTATTGGGTACAGTCAACATTTAGAGCCAAATTTTGGGAGGTCATTTTGGGGTCATCTGAGGTCAAATTAGTTTGAACTATCATATGGGCATGAAACTTGGTGAGTACAGTCACATTTAGAGCCAAATTTTGGCAGGTCATTTTAGGGTCATCTGAGGTCAAATTAGTAAAACTGTCATACGTACATGAAACTTGGTGGGTACAGTCAACATTTCTAAGAGCCAAATATTTGGAAGGTCATTTTGGGGTCATCCAGGGGTCATCTGAGGTCAAATTGGTAAAACTATCATATGGGCATGAAACTTGGTGGGTACAGTCAACATTTAGAGCCAAATTTTTGGGAGGTCATTTTGGGGTCACCAGGGGTAATTTGAGGTCAAATTAGTTAAAACTATCATATGGGCATGAAACTTAGTGAGTACAGTCAACATTTAGAGCCAGCCAAATTTTTGGGACATCATTTTTGGGTCACCCAGGGGTCATCTGAGGTCAAATTAGTAAAAACTGTCATACGTACATGAAACTTGGTGGGTACAGTCAACATTTCTAAGAGCCAAATATTTGGAAGGTCATTTTGGGGTAATCCGGGGTCACCCAGCTTTGTATCACCTTGTGAGTACATGCCACATCACTCCCTTTGGTGGAGGCATCACGGACGACGCTTTGCGTCGAAAACCGCGACATCCGAGAACCGCGATCCATCTAGTTCTCAAGTGGTTTTTGTGATGTAACCATTTGGTACTTCAAAAAAATGCAAAATGTAGGTTGGAATGATGATGGCGCAAGATGTTATGCCCCTCCAAAGTTGGTCATTTGTAAACTAGGCTCAGAGAGGCCGAAAATTCAAGAATTTTTTTCAGCTTAATGAGGGCGCTGTGCATGCTCATATTGTACATGTGAGTTATTGGTGATAGTATGTACCGTACCAAAATAATTTTTTAGAGAAAATTTTATTTGTATCGCAGTTGGGTAGATAAAAAGGAAGACTGGTTCTACCAAATATGTTCATTCTTTGCCATTTTGAGCTTGTAAATCAGCTGGGATATGTTTTATGCACTACCTAATTACTAACTAATGAACTTGTTTTTTGTTTGTTTTTGTTACATACAGCAGGCTCACCTTCCCTGGTTACTGCAGTGAAATTCTGTGATATCTGTGATAGGGTGTGTGTTCATGTGAATCAGACTGCCATTTCTGTCAAGAGGTAGGTGGGTTACACAGAAGCATTGACAATGTATTGGGTTTTGTATTGATCATAGTTCCTACTAGAGATGAAAATACAGAACAATTGGCAGCCCCGGCCGAATTACGCACATGTTCAACCAGCCAGGTCTGTTATGGCTTTATGCGCACACTCACCCCAACCCAGTGGAGTAGCATGAGTCATCTTATGGGGGGACCAACCTTTTAACATCTCCTATCAACCCTATCCCTAACAAACTTTATATTTGCTTTTGCTCGGGGCCCTGACCCTCGGGCTCGTGGATTTCTTCCACCCTATCCATCCGCTTGTAACTGGCATGTATTTTCAATTTACCAAACCAAAATTACTACATTGTATAATGATTGTGGCTCCATCGATTTGCAGCCGTCTTTTTGCAGTAAAACGTAATGATGGATTTACTTGAATGATAAAGTGCGAGTCAGGTACCAATGTACATATTATGCATATAATTTGCATATATTAATCACCAAATTCCAAAATTAATCTGCTCAATATTTTGAATCTTGTAGGATAGTTTAAAAATGTAAATGAATCTCTATGTTCTGTGATGATGTATACATATTTCCATAATTATGCATATTAAAATAATTTGCTTAAAAAAAGCCCATTAATCCACTCTGTCACCATAGCACAATGATGGACTGCTATGTGTATGAATATATAAAGAGTGTCAGATATTGAGAGGTTACCCAATACATGGCCTCAGTTTTCAATGTTCTGTGTTCACGACTGAGAAACTTACAACCAGGCCCCCCAAATTGGCAAAAGTATACAAAAACTCCCCAAAACGGGTTTTTTACGCCTTTTTGGTCAAAAAGGGTCCAAAATTTTGGGGAAAAGTCCAATAAGTGACGGGGGAAAAAAGGTAGTTAATGTACATGTACTCCATATTCATTTATCAGAATGGTACCATTTTGAATTTTTTATTTCATTATTTGTATTTACCTATAGGATGGGCCAATTATTTTCACCATGAATTTGGTACCAGATCAAATTGGTGACTCTGACCCAGACATGCTGTGCCGGAATGGATGTGGTTTCTTTGGCAGTGTAGAATGGCAGGGGAATTGTTCCCGATGTTGGACAGGGATGTCAGCGAGTGAGAAGCTAGAAGCAATGGCTGCTACCCAGCAGATACAACTACCAGAGAATTTGACTAGGTTAGTTCCTCTCAACATATCAATGTTGTTAACTGGAACATAAAATGTCTATAGTGTGTCTTGTCTCAAGTTGAGAGTAACGCAGTGTTGGATATAGCTATGGCAGATTTGAATTTGTGCGATGCTAGTATACAGACAAATCGCCCTACTGCACGATTTGAATCTGCCGCTGCAAAATCCAACATGGCATTACTGTTACAGACTATATTTATAACCTCTTCCTTATCATGTGGCACTATTATAGATGTGCAAAACAGACTTATGTGAAATGTGCTTCAGGTGCTGCACGACAAAAATAGCTACTTTAGTAATACAGGTGATGGAATACGCAATAACTAATCTTTCCCTCGAGATAGCAGAGGAATGAATAAATTAATTCTTCATCTAGAAATTGAACCCGGGACCTCCCGTTTA
The DNA here is from genome assembly GCF_039555335.1 of Amphiura filiformis. NCBI lineage: Eukaryota > Metazoa > Echinodermata > Ophiuroidea > Amphilepidida > Amphiuridae > Amphiura > Amphiura filiformis. The sequence continues at coordinate 34,923,574 of NC_092628.1, forward strand.
TTAAGCAGATGCACTAACCACAGCGATATCGAGGATTGACAGCATTGAATTGCTATATACATGTTAGAGGCCTTTGTTCAAATTCCCTAATTTCTCTAGTGACTATCATGATGGAGAAATAATGATTAATTCTAGCAGATTGCTCCAGGTGCTGTCTTCTTACTCTCAGAGTGGACATTATACAAGTATGTAATACTAGTATAAATTAATGCATAGATAATTCTCACTACATGCTCAAGCTGTAGTTATACTATTATCAGGGTAGACTCGGACTAGAATTACTTCACACTGTACATGAGTTTACATGTAGTTTGATAGCCATTTTCTTCTGAAATTAATGTGAAGAATATGTGTTGCCAATCAAGTCTTATGGATATGAACAAATTTGAACAATTATGGTAGCTAGGTTATTCATTGTTTTTGCTAAATGCACATGTTTAAAATGCATTTGACATAGGTGCTGCATTCTACTGTGTTTAGTTCTGTTTTATGCACAGAATTAAAACCAGAGAACCGGGACTCGACCGCCATCTTGATACAGGCATGGAGCAAAAATTGGGGGTATTCGGTTTCCCTCGGAATGCCCTCGAGGCATTCGTTGTCATGCAAGCGACATGGATGATGGGCATTTGAGAGACGCACTTGATGCGACCTGCACTTGAGTACCAAGACGCTTCAGATGAGACGCAGAATTGTTTTCGTTCGTCTCCAAGACCGTCGGCAAGGACCCGAATACCCCCAATTTTCTCCCCATAGCTGACGACGCGATTGTACGTGGCGGTATAGGGAGTCCCGGTTCTCCTTCTCTAATTCTGTGGTTTTATGCTACTCTGTTTATCAGTCCACAACCAATACAATATGTACTGTAGTTGAAAAATTAAAGTTAAGGGGGGATTTTGGCATTTCATTGAGTTCCCATATCAGTACAAGGACTTACTAATACACAGGTATGACCATCCTATGTGCTTTAAGTTGAAACATGTTTCAAGTACAATGTAGTTCTCAAAGTGCCTTTTCTTTCTCATTATACAACAGCTCTCTACAGGAGTCAAGCAAACCAGAGAAGATCCGAGTGAAATCAAAAAGAGTGAAACCAAGAAGAATGTTACAGAGGAACCCAAGTCATACCTGCATGTACTGTGGTCAGAAGTTCAAAGGTGACATCTCTCGCTACAGAGCTCATCTCTGGTATCATCAACATAAAGTGCAGAGATTTTGGTATCAGGTAGACACCAGTAAAGGTGTCAATGTGATTAAGTCTAGGCGGAAGTTTTATAAGAAAAGGCCAAATAGGTATATATTTTTGGGGCAAGAAGAAAGTAAAAATCTTGAAGCACAAGATTCATTATCAGTTGAAAGTAATGCCACAGAGGATAGCTTTGATGCAGCCAGTAACCTCAAGTGCAGATTTTGTGAGGCGCTTTTTACTAATGAGGACCAGCTTCTCCAGCACGAGAAATTCCACTCGACGCAGCGACCGTACACATGCACCATTTGCGGGCAGAGCTTTAAGATACGTGGTCACCTCGCTAGACACGAGGTCATTCATCAGAGAAATGAAAAACACAGCTGTGATTTTTGCAATGCCACATTTGCCAAGACTTCACAACTGAAGGTCCACAGAGTCATCCATTTGACAGGGAAAGAAGATGAAGATGACTCATTTGACTCGGAATTACCCACGCAAATACCCAGCAGAATTATATACCCCAAACAAAAGAAAGTGAATCCCTTAAAGATAGTACTAGGCCAGAAATTACTTAAACCAAAATTTGAAGAGGAAGATGAAATTGAGCTACCACCAGAAGAAGAAGAAGAAGATGATATGAATGTGGATGGGTCGGATGGGATACAGAGTATCAATATTGACTACATACAGAAGAAGGCTATTGAACAGCGTAGTGCATTAGGTGAAGGGAAGGTCTGTAACTTCTGTGACAAAAGGTGTGCTAGTGCAAGAGACTTGATGGAACATGAAAGAAAACATACCGGGGAGAAACCACACAAATGCCCAATATGCTCCATGAAAACTGCACGCAAGAGCGATCTCACCAAACACATGCGTACCATGCATCCTACTGTGCATTTCATGCGCTGCACTGTCTGTGACGCCCTCTTCACATCGCAAGAGAAGTATGAAGCTCATCAGCAGATCCACATACCTACTGATCTCATACCACCCACTCCGCCACCAAGCTACCTGGAAAGTTCCAGCAGTTTATTAATTGGTGATCTGGATCCAAGTGAACCGCAAGAGTACCCATTAGCACTGACAAAACATTCCAGTATATCAGAGAAGTCTACATCACACGCTGTTTTAGGGTTGTCAATACCTAAAGTGAGGTCACCATTCCGAGCACAACCTAAAGCACCTCTTGCCTGCCAGTACTGCCCAAGAGTGTACACCATCAGGAGAGATCTCATTGAGCATGAAAGAACGCACACAGGAGAAAAACCTTACGTTTGCAATAAATGCCCACAGAGGTTTCATCGTAAAAGCAACTACTTCCGCCATCGACAAATTTGCAAAGGGATGCCCCCAGGTCCAACAGCAACACCACTAAAAGTAATGGCCACCTCGTCAAAGATGTTTGGATGTTTTACTGCGAAAACACATTTCCTGATCAAGTTACCCTTTTAAAACATCAGAGATCACACAGCTCTACTTCTCAGCAGCAGAATTCAGCAGAGATGAAGGCAAAGAAAGGATTGGACAGGTTATTTCCATGTCAATATTGCAATAAGCGATTTTTAAATCGGTCTGGTCTTGTTGTTCACGAGAAGAGCCACAAAGGGACATATCGCACAGTTGCGGTACTGCAGAAGAAGATTCCTTACTAGATCTGGCTTAATTACACATGAGAATATGCATATAAAAAACAAGTCACGGATCATCAAAACAGAACCTATAGACCAAGTACCAAGTGAAACTGAAATGGCTAATGATAATCATGAGGAACTGGAAGAAGGTGCACCGGTACAAGATGATACAACCGAGACAGAACAGTTGACTGATGAATTCCAACCACAGCAGACGTACACCATACCAATGCTACCATCATGCGATGTAAAGGTGAATGAGAAGGTCCAGGCCTACAAATGTAGATACTGCAGTAAAGTCTGTGGAAAATACAGTAATCTACTGGTCCATGAGAAGCTTCATACACATGGAAATCGTTACAGGTGTAAGAAATGTGGGAAAGGCTTTGATGTTAGACGGCGACTAAAACAGCATGAAAACACGCACAAGGAATACATTTGCAATATCTGTACTAAAAGTTTCTTGCGTCATCTTCAGCTAATAAGACATATCAAATCTGCTCACAAGAACATGTCTTTGATGAGGCCAGTTTCAATTGCAAGCAGTCATGGTGAAATCAAGCCAGGTAAGAGAGGGTTGCTATGTATGTATTGTGGTCATCGATTTTGTCGTAAGAATAAACGACTGCTCAGCCATATGCGTAGTCATCGAAAACGCTATGGGAAGTACTGGTACATTAAGGCTGCTAATGTGGTTCCTGTTATAAGCTACACCAGTCCAGAATTATCAGTTGATGTGACAAATCAAGATGATCAAATGCCACAACAGGTCTTTTCTCCACATAGTGGCTCCGGTCCATTCAAATGCCGCTTCTGTGAAAAAAGTGTGCTCTAGGAAGATGTACCTTGAGCAACACGAGGTCATTCACACTGCTAACAGGCGGTTCCAGTGCAACACATGTGGTTTGAAGTTCTGCAAGTTATACCAACTGACAAGGCACAGAAAGAAGGCTCACAAAGGAAGCAAACCTAGTCCAAAAATGTTCATTGAAGAAGAAGGTATGGAAGAAGAACTAGACGATTATGATGAAGAAAGTGAGGAGCACTTTGTAGAGGAAGAGAGTTATGACGAAGAAAAGAAGAGCCACGTTTGTCATTTCTGTAATGCTGTATGCGATACAAGAGAAAATTTACTGAGTCATGAGAAATCCCATAGTTCTGATGGACAGGAAGTAAGCTACACTTGCAAGTTTTGTCCGATGATGTTCTACAGACGAACAGAGTATGAACGTCATGAGAGGACCCATACTGGGGAACGCCCATACAAGTGTAACATATGTAGCAAGACATTCAATCGCACATGGAATCTGAAGATACACAAACTCAATGTACATGGGATCAAATCATCTAGGTTCAGCACAGGGATGGAAATTACACCTGTTGTTAAGTCACCACCACAGATCCAGAGGCAACCAGACCTTTATCAAGATGATGTGGGAGGTGATGTCAAGAATGAATATACCTGCAAGTTTTGCGGAAAGCATCTGATGTCTGAGTGGAGCTTACGTGTTCATGAGAGAACACATTTGCAGCAAGAAGGTGTCCATCAGTGTCGTGTATGCGGTATAGGTTTCAATCGAGAATGGGATTTGAAACAACATCTGTGGTCTGAGCACAAAGGAAGAATGAATGCCAAGACTTGTAATATTTGCCAGAAAGAATTCGCCAACCCGTCTAACCTGAGAAAACACCTGAAGCAGGTACATTTAATCAAGAATCCGTTTGTGTCAAAGTACTCTTTGCCAACAGATCTCCCTGACATTAAAGATGAAGACATTATCACTGTAGCTCCTGCTCCTCGGCCTCAGCCTCGTCCTCAACCACCACCAGTCAGTCGCATCAAGACAGAAAATTTGTACAGTCTCAAGTGTGACAAATGTGGTAAGAGGTTCGGAGACCATCAGTCTTCGCAAGCATAAGATTACTGTGTGCGGTGGAGGGCACGTCAGTGCCACATCTGTAAACAAGTATTTTCCAACTCATCCAATCTGAATCGTCATATCGTCTCTCACACAGGACAGAAACCACACAAGTGCACTATCTGCCAACGTGGTTTCTTCCAATCAACCCATCTGACCAGACACATGTCTCTCCATTCTGGTAAGAGACCATTTGCTTGTAATCTTTGCAAAAGTAACTTCAGCTCACAGCCGCTGTTAGACCATCACAAGCTGAGTCATTCTTTGTCTCATGGTAAGAATAAATTGATGCAAGATGTTGCAAGCAGTCTCCAGATGAATGATGAATATCTACCGTTGGGCATGCAGGAGACAGGTGCAGCCCCATTAGCAAGTATAAAAGGTTACAAGTGTCAGTACTGTGAAGCCAACTTCATAGACCAGGCTCAACTTCGAGTCCATGAGAGAGCTCATCTTGTTGAACTACCATTCCGTTGTCAAACCTGTTTTAAGCTTTTTGAAACTAATGGTAAGCTTGAAGAGCATGAACAAATGCATATTGAAGGATCTGTCCAAGAGAATCAAGAATCACCAAAGAGGACTGTACCAAACCAAAGCAGTGAGGAAGTTGAGCAAAAACCTCAATTATGTGGTTACTGCTCTAAAGCATTCACAAATGCTAATGATCTGAAGAGACATGTATTTCTTGTACATAATGTTGATGAAACCACTGTGGAACCTAAACCAGAACGGAAGCCTGCTATATCAAGTGGAGGAAACAAGGTCTATCCCTGTGTGTTGTGTAGAAAGAACTTTTCAAGCAGTTCCAATCGATCTAGACATTTTCGAATATTTCACAAAGGTAAGAAGTCGCTGCCAGTGCTGCCATCATTCACACCAAAACCAGTTTCTAAAGCAGCTTCTAAACCAGCCGCAAAACCAACAGCAACACCAGCAGCAACCACTTATGTTGATCGTGCTACTAAGAGATACTATTGCATACCATGTAACAGGAGTTACAGTAGCAGTGGTAATTTATCCAAGCACAGGCGAATTCATCATGGTCAGAAGCTAAAGGTCACATCACCCCAAAAACCCATGAATCTAACCACATCTCCTGGGTTCTCTAAACCTATCCAAGATGTGCAATCATCCATGCGGTCTGTAGTAGGCTTTAGAAAGTACACTTGTCATTTGTGTAGCAAAACATTCAGCAACAGTGGGAACTTGGCAAGACACAAACGGTTGTTTCATAACCAGAGGTCTAGTATGGGGAATGTTTTAGGCAAGTTACTGCATGGAAAGCAGGTTGCCGCACAGCAGAGAAGTCAGATTTCACGAGTGACTCCTCAACAACAACCCAAATCACCGATACCATCTCCTGTAAAGTTGCCTGTGGTACAACAACACAAACCAGCTTTATCACCTAGATCAAAAGGTGGCAAGTTTGCTTGTAACATGTGTGATAGGTCATTCACACAAAGTACAAATTTGTCAAGGCACAAGCGAAACTTTCATGGTGTGAAACCTAGAGTGCCATATCCTGCAGAAAAACAAGTGGTTGTAAGAAGAAAGAGAAACCGGAGAGTGGAGGTGGTGGAGTGAAGTTTGGATGCTTGTACTGTCATGAGATGTTTTCTCTTAAGTCAGCTTTGATTGAGCATCAAGCAACTCACACAACCAAATCATCGTTCATGTGTCAACACTGTGATGCGACATTTGTTGATAGTAGCGCACTCGTTGCCCATGAGAAGCAACACTTGGAAGTGGACAAAAGTATGGAATGTCGATTCTGTGGTCAAACATTCACCAACCGAGGAGGACTGACGATGCACGAGAGGGCACACAAAGGGGACAAGCGATACCAATGTCGTCAGTGCTTCAAAACTTTTTTCAACAAAGCAGGGCTAATGTCACATGAAAGATGTCATGCTGGAGATAGTCATGGTGTCAGCGAGGAAGAGTCTCCAAAACGTAGTCGAAGCAGCAGTGTCAGCAGCAGCAACAGCACCAAGCAGTACACTCCAAGCCCTCCACACGAGAGTGCTACCAGCATCATAAAACTCAATGAATTTACAAATGACATTGCAAGACCACATTCTTGTGAATGGTGTGACAAGCGATTTTTGACTACGACTGATTTAAAGCGCCACATCAGGACACACACAGGAGAACAACCCTATCCTTGTCCACTGTGTCCAAAACGATTCTCGCAGAGTCAGAATCTGAAGAAGCATCTCTTTGTAATCCACAAGCAAGGCATGCCATTGGCCTCGTGGAATCTAAGCGACACCCAGATGACTGCAGCACCAGCTATGCCCATACTTACTCCAGAAAAAGCTGTCCCGGAAAGAGTTGGAAAAGGTGGCTACAAATGCAGGTACTGTAGTAAAGTATGCAGTGCACTTCAGTACTTAATGCAGCACGAAAAAGTTCACACTGGGGGTGCACCACAATTGGGGAAGAATAGAAAGAAAACGCCAGTGAAGATGTCGTTCAAGTTGCCAGCAAAAGGGTCAACAACAGAGTCAAGTTCATCAAGTCCATCAAGTAGTAGGCCTAATGGGCAGGGAAGGCGCTACCATTGTTCAATGTGTTCCAAATCATTCGGGTCATCGGGTGACCTCACACGTCACATCAGGACCCACACAGGAGAGAAACCATTTGAATGTGAACTATGCCACAAACTGTTCTCACGTAATCATCATCTCAAGCTACACCGGGAATCTGCACATACCCAAGAAGAGTTTGTCACTGTGACTCCAACAGAACCAGAACCAGAGATGGAAGAGTCCGAGGATGCTTACCCTGAATTGGATATTCACATCAAGTCTGAGCCGCTGTCAGATGGAGAGGAAGAAGAAGATCATGAAAGTCAACCAGAATATCCTGTGCTGGATGCATACCCTGACCCAGCTGCAGATGATAATATGTTAGTAGACAATTCTGATGAAGTCGATCATGGCTACAATAATATGGATGAAGCCGACTATGTAAATCAGCATGGAGAAATGATGGAAGAAGATATGGAAGCGCCACCAATTATCCCGAGATATTTGGAAACAAGTCAGTCGTTTGATGAAGAGGACGATATGGGTAGTGAAGGTAAACAGTGTCAGTTCTGTAGCAAATCTTTCATTACCATACAGGATTTGATGCGACATGAAGTTACACATACAGGCAAGGAGCAGTATATGTGTGGTGTATGTAACACAACATTCTCCAGTGAGGACAATTTGATATCACATAGTTTGATTCATAGTAAAGAATCAGACTAAAATCAGTAAGAAGCAACTTTTGGTTGGTGTTCATTTGGACTTTCTAAAAATTTTCCTAAAACTTTGAATTTTCATGTTTAACTTACTCTGCACTGACTTGACAATGAATTTGTAATTTTAGGCATATTGTACCATACATATTGACTCGTTAAAATAAAAACACATTTGGGATTAAGGTTTTTCAGGCCACCTATGGGAAACAACTTTGTTGTTGTTGTTTGGCTAATAGACAAAATTAAATTAAGTTGGCATTTCTGAGGTAAATTTCAACATTACAGTTGTGTAGCATCATTGTGGCATGAGGAGGTATATGTGTCCATCCACTCCCTAATGGAATGACTATGACATTGATAATCATTGTGTGAAACTTTGAATATCATATTTAAAAAGCAAAAATGTAATCAATATAGTCGAAAGTAACAACTTGGTTGTATACACCATGAAACAAGCAACATTTTTTACAATAATAATGAAATTTCCTGTTGTTAAAACAACACACATGCTGTTAATTCATGATTGTTACCACATTATTCTGTCTCAAGTACATACATATTTCAAATGCGTCAAACCTAGTGCTTTGCACAGCCATATTATGCTACATAATTATGTCATGATATCAAGCAAAATCAGTCGGAACTCGGACAAAGGAAATATTTCCTTTTGTTTCCTGTTGTTTTGGAAACTCTTTAATTGTTCAAACCTTTGAAACTGGTTGTTCATTTTTAATGGGGTTTTCTGCAAAATCCAGCTTTGTAAATATTTTTTTACTATCCTATAACAAACTGAAAATTTAATATTTCCAAGTTGAGACTGATTTTGCTTGATCGCATCACATATGGTGTTGATAGAAAGAGGCCTGCATGATTCTTTGTACTGTACTTTCAATCTGGATATGGATGTTGGAATAAGTAAGAAGCTTGTAACAAGTTTCATAGTACACTGTACACTGTATGTATAATGAAATTGATCACAATCCTGTAATAGCAAAGGGATTATTTAGCCTGAATTTAAAAGAAGCGTTTTAATTAGTTTAGTCCTAGATCACCCACACCTTACTATTTGACAAAGGACACATTCCAGGGAGGATATATGAACAACATCAAACAATAAAAAGTCTTTTATCATGTATTGTACTGGCCACCCGCCTGTTCAACAGTCTGAGCATACATTGATATTTTTTCATTGTGTTTTGCCCCTTGAGCGTCTTCATGATGACATTGTACGCTATATAAATTGTCATTAGTATTAGTATTATTTGTACAAATCATGTCTTAGCCAACATTTGCTATGTTTTTATGTGGCGCATACTATTTATTTCAATTTGTACTCAAATATTTTACTGAAGACAGAACAGAAACATACATTGTATTAACACTCTCAAACTTGGGATACCTGTTTTGTCTTGTCTCTGAAATCAGGAAACATTGCAAATAACAATATTGAATATAGTAATGAGATTGCTAAATTTAATCTTGAAAAACAGTTGTATAAGTAACTTGACATGTTATCACGTTAGGGCCAGAGTAATGGAAGACACATTCGTCTACGACCGAATTTGAGATTTTTTGATATTTATCAACACTAAGATGTATTCTTTCACTTGAAACTGATAAAATACAACTTGCTAATATTTATTTGTCTCTTGGCTTGATTTCTTTCACTCTTTTCAACTCTAAAAAGTCACATGGCTCAAGACAGCTTAGTAAATTGGCGGAAATAATGAGTCAGAAATGCTTGAATGCAAAATATTGTGATTCTGCAGCAGCGATTCAGCGTCAGCGTGACGCAAGCGCAACTCTGCGCGTATGTCCAACGCAGTCAAGGCGCATTCGGTATGTTGTTAACGCCAGCAAATGTGGTGTAAACAAAACAAAAATTTGCAGTCAAAATGCCACTTAGATTTTTAATTATTTTGAATTTTGGCGCACTGAAAGCAGAGATTATAGATTCATTGGTGCAAAAGATGCATATTTAGACCATGCACCAGATACAGCTTTTACAAGTGTGAAAGTCTTACCGTTTTAAAATTTAAGGACGTTTTGTGCATAATTTTGACATTTTTTACTAAAACGTCGATTTCTCAGAGTTCACTTTTGACAATATTGCGCGATTTTTGTGACAAGATAACTCGAAAAATATGCAAGCAAAGGGTAAACTTTTTGCACTATCCTTTAGAGTACATCAAAGTCTAGGGAAGGTTTTTCATTTTTTCAAAATATTTGTTTTAAACAAAAATATACACCATTATGTGCAATTTTTAGCTTAATAATGTGACAAAATGGCTTTTTTTTCACGCTTTTTTTCAATATTTGAAAAAAGAGACTTAATTTCAAAAAATAAAAAACCTTCCCTAAGTTCATGTCTCTTCTTCATGAAAAGCTAACTGAATTTTTTTATCTCGAACGGATTTTTTCTAAGTTGTCACAAAAAAATTGGGGTAAAAAGTGAATTTTGTGATTTTTTCAAAAACTTGAGATTTTTGAACAAATCTGACGTCACCATGGGATTCCTTGACTCATTTCCTTTCCAAAAATGTATAGTTTTATATACTTTGGACATACAATTCAGAAATAATGAAGCTCGAAAAGGTCCATGTTCTCTCCCATTACTCTGCCCTTAAAATGTGTTGGTGTATGATACATGGTTCTTCTTTCCCCTGTAATTTGACATGGTTAAAATGGGGTTTCTGTTGTAAACATAAGTTGACAAACTTGGTTGGACGCATTCTAAGCATAAAACTGATTGTAAGTTGTACAGTAATAAAGAATAAATTTGTAAAAATTCACAGTACTATAAATAAGTGAAGCCTTAGTTGAATTGATGCCAAAATGCAGGTCATAGATGTTAGGTGTTGCAATACTTGTACAGTTTGAGTTGAATCATATATATATATATTGATGCATTTGTAGATTTTTACTTTCTCTTCTAGTGTGTGTTTTTGTGTTCAGCTTGTAGACCCAAATCTGATATAGTTGTGTTAGTGCTAAAATTACTTAAACTTTGTTTTATTGTGCATTTATAATGTAGTATGGTGTGAACTATTTGTTTGCAAAGGTAATACTTGTTGGTCAAGATGGTCAATCAGAAAGACTGTTTTGAATCAACCATGTAAGAAAAAGATGTTTGACAATCATGTACAAGCGATTTATTGTGCTATGTATCTTAACCATTTACTGCTAACCAGGCAGATCACCTGCCAGATGTGGAGTCTGAATCCAACTTGGGTATGCACAGATATTTGTGTCGAGCATACTACGTAAAGACCACATGCTTACGGCGTAAACACTGCTTTTGAGATTGATGAATCAATACTGGCAAGGTCAAGGTTTGGTCATGTAGGTCGCATGATCGTGTTATTCCAATGGCACAGAAGGTACATCCTCTCATGATCGAGCATTAGATATTTTGCCTATAATAGGTGTGTCAGTTTGCATGTAATTTTGCAATTATTCCAACGGCAAATCTCCAGCAGATTTTTGCTGGTGTTAAAGTACACATATCTCTGAATATATGATACACTTATTTACACACTCATAATATTGCATCAATTTAAGTCTTAATAAAAGATGTGTATACATACGAATAGCGAGATCAGAGGGGAATACATCCTCATTTTATATTGGACTTGCCAATCTCATAGAATAATGTTGAATTGTAACATATGTGCACCAGGTGTGTAGGCCTACATCTGACCAGACCTATTCATGGTTTGCAATTATTTCACTTTTCAATAAAACTCTTAAAACAATTTTCTTAAAATGTGTTGCACAAATTATGTGATCTCCAAATTACACCTATTCATCTGATTTACTTGTTCAAGTTGGTGAAATTAAAGTGCCTATGTGTATATCCTGTGTTAAATGAATTGAATGGCAATGCTATTTTCATACGGGGATGGTATCAGAAGTTCACCATTATACCTTATGTAATTGTTTGCATAGTGCAATGGCTTTGTGTATTGAGGCAGGGTTGATATCTTCTGTTGTGGAATGGGTTATTCCAATTAAAATCTATACACCAACTATTGAAGACATTACCTTAATTTTGAACATAGGGAGTGCATGTCTTCCATTGGGAGTGTATGGATTTCAACTGGAATAGTCCCAATACACCAGAGGTTATTTGATGTCATATTATTTATTTGGCCTAACTTTATTACATTTGAAAGGTGATGTGAAAGCACCAAGAAACTGAATATCATTGTCATAATTAGCAGGGCTGGGCCTGAACTTTTTGAGGCACTAGCCATTCGGGCTTTTAACTCTTAAAAAGTTACAAGCCTGACAAATTTTTGTCAGCCCGAATAAATAAATCGGCAGCACTGGGCTTGGGCTGGGCCTGAACTTTTTGATTCACTAGCCATTCGGGCTTTTAACTCTTAAAAAGTTACAAGCCTGACAAATTTTTGTCAGCCCGAATAAATAAATCGGCAGCACTGGGCTTGGGCACAGGGATAGCATTATTGCTAATCCAGAGAGAGGGTGCTTATTTGATCAATTCAGCAGCTACAATGTGAGTTGCTAATTGAAAGTTGGGGGATCGTAATCATGAATTGAACTTGCCACAACCTATGGAGGTATAAAAAGCCGGGGGTGGTCACTCCCATTGTGGCCTGTACACCATCCGTGATAATCAACTTTTGAAAAGCATCCTAAACAAGGATTTAACCCTTGGCTAAAATGATACCCTAAACACGGATTTTCTTCCTTGCATCAAATTTCATACCCTAAAATTTATTTCAAACCCTAAACATGTTAATGTACGTGCGTATCGTGCCTACCCACGAAAAACTACCCTTTTTACGCGTTTTCATTATCACGGATGGTGTACACAATGGGAGTGACCCCGGATAAAAAGTTGTCAAAAATTGAATACTTAATTATGTTGGGGCGGCATGTAGGACTTATTTATGCCAATGCTATGAATGCCATATTATAACCAATTGAATTACCAATACTCTGAGTGTCAAAATGCCACATGCCTGTCAGGCTAGTGCATTCAGAATGTTACAGGTCCGAGAGCAAATGAACACGCCCCATTGGTGCGGCGCGCAGGCGTGTGTAGGAGTCCAATCATTATTAGAAATCAAAATTGTAATAGCTAGCATGCACACACAGCTTTATATACAGTGAAGCACAAAATATAGTGTAATTTTGAAATATTTATTAGGGGACTCTTTTTTGCAATGCATAAAGTGTAGAATTGGGTAGTCTGCATTCCTAATCTGGATAGGCGAGTACACTCAGAAAATATGTGAATATGCATATTTTCAGATTAGGGATTACTCTTGACTTACAAATGTGCAGTACAGAATTTTGAAACATGAAAAGCATAGCTATAGTGGTTCAATTTTGCCAGAAGTAAATAACAACATCTCAAACACTAACAACAATTGACACAGCCGCCTCATCAATGTGTGACGTTTATTAGAAGTTTCATTTTCAATATGAATTGTATTTTAGCCATTATGGTTCTGTAAGGAACAATAAGTAAATCAAATCCTATAAAGTTGTTTTACAGAGGCAGTGAATGGTCAGGGGGTGCTCCAATTATATTTTCACAAGAGTGTGCCGCTGGAACTCTGAAAACCCTACCCATATTTAGTGATTTCTTGCCGAAAAAAAAAATCTGGCTGATTTGGCAGTTTTGACCAATTTTTTGAAATCGGGAACCATGTTTAGGGAATTTTTTTTCTCAAATCAGGACCCAATGTTTAGGTATTTTTCTTGTAAAACTGAGCAGCACATCCCTGTAAACCTCATATATACGTGAGTATCTCCCCTTGGAGTGAGTGTAATTGAAAAGTGTTGCTAGTTCATTACAATTCAGAGGCATAACTAGGGGGGAACATGCCCCGGGCGCCACCCATAGGGGTAGTGCCAAATTGACCAATTCAGCATTGATTCTGTGCCCCTCCAAGTGATGAAAGTCAAATTTTTATTTCATTAATTGAAAGAACATTTTAAGACCGATATTCAACTTCTAGTAACCAAAATTAATTAGTGGTAGGCCACATTAATTTGTCCAAAATTTCAATCGCGCAATTGTTTCAAGAATGGGGGGGGGGGGGCAATTATGTATCCCTAGCCCCGGGCGCCACAACCCCTAGCTATGCCACTATTACAATTTATATAATTTGAAATGTGAAAATTGCCTTAGCATAAAAAATGTATAAAGGAAATTATTTTTATCTGTTTTATGTATAATTATGATAGAGTGAATTTGAATTGGACAAATCTGCAGTTTTAATGCATGGAACTACATGTATCCAGTAAATGCAAAATATTATACAAAAAATGTTAATATGTCATGTTATGTAAAGGGTATATAAAGGGTTCAGTAACATCCAGAAAGTGTTGACCAAAAAAATATGCAAAAACATTTTCCCAAAAATATTTTGCAATAACATTTGGACAACGTTTGTATTGTGTTTTGTTTGTTTGGGTTTTTTAATTTTTTTTTATTTATTTAAAACGTTTTCAAAAACTGTTTTTATAACCTTTATGCCTAAATAACCTAGCTGACATTTAAATGTTATTAAAAGGTTTTGACCACAACTAAAATGTGTTGATACACATTTATAATGTTTTAAAAACCTGTTTGTGTTTGCTGGATGGTAGTATAGTAGTTGAACTGTAAGTTCTTATTCATATGTTCAACCAAGTCTTATCAAGTATATATGTAATAGTAGTTCTGCTGTAAATTCCTCTTATTATGGCAAATTCAATCAATTAACTCCAATTTATTTCCATTATTAAAAATCTTTACATCAAAAAGTGACAAAAAATGATAAGAAGTCTGAAAACAGAACACTCTTTTGCACCTTTATTAGTAGCTTAGATGTGCTAGCATAGCTTGCTAGTGGTCAAGCCATGTATTAAAGACAAAATTGGACATTTATTGGCTTATTGCAATATCTCTACTTTTACATGTAGAGAAATTAGCTACATGTATTTGAATGGGGCTTCAACTTTGTCAATACTGCTGTTTTCCTTGGTTTTGCCCAATTTTTCACTGCAGAATACCTGATTTATTCTTCACTTTATTCTGATTTATTCTTCACTTTATTCTTCACAATATATACACAATTTTTATATTTTTTACACTTTCGCTGCAATCACTGAAGGTTTCAAAATTGGTGAGAATTTGCAAATTTGTGAGAATCAGTTTTGAAAAAAGAAGTAACGTGCATATTGCTGGCATATCTAATCTGATTCGGGGAATAATTTATAATTATATTATTTGAAGGCAGCCATGTTATTATGGAAATTAAGAATGCCGCTCTTTGGTTAATCTTTGTAAAATTTGCATTTGTAATTTTGTGGAATTGAGAATTTGTTATACACAGAGCGATCTTTGAAAGAAAACTCAAGCATACAGGGTATGTACATTGTATAGCGTTCGATTTACCTGGTGCGTAGCAGAGGAAAATGCTCCCCATTTTGGACAACCTGCTACACAAAAGAAATACAATGGATAATGGAACAAAAGAACAGGGTCAGACATTGTGAGTTACGGCTTTCTGGCTCTCAACCGTTGAAGTAGTTCTCATAAATTGAAATTGTAGAATTATTTTGTTCATAAATTCATATTATACTGTAGCTTTAAATGTATTTTGTGTTCTGTTCTGATGGTGAAAGTTGACCCATTAATGTTCCAATACAAGTTTATTTGATTGATTGTAATATTATTTCAGTACTATATTGTATCTTTCTTTGGTGGCTGTATACAATTATTGTTGATGATTACACAATATAAATAAATTTCTGGATTTAAAATGTGTTGAAAATGGTATATTTTGTTGGTGTTCAACTTGTTTGATGCATCTTATTATACAAGGTCAAAGCTCAAAATTACTCCAATTTGGTTAAAAGCTGAAAAGTTATCACATTTTAATGAAAATGTTCTCAAAATCTTTATCTTTTGTATAAAACCAGACTGGTGTCTGTGTAAGCTATCTTCAGAAGATAGCTTGGTACCCAAACTATTTCTTTCAAATAAAAAATTACTGCCCATTGATGTTGACGTATTTTTCTGTGTTACCCATGAAATGTCGCACATAGTGAAAATTAATTTTCCTGAATTATCATAACAAGACCAAATTTATATTTTGAGACTATATCAAAATTGGACAAATGTTTTTATGTGTTTGATCCTATGGAGTCCACATTTTCGCTATTAACTCCAAACTGATTGGCCGAAGGTAGGTCAAAATATATTTTTTTCTGAATCCTAGGTTGGTCTGAACCCTGGAATTATGAAAACTTTCGGGCCTCATAACTGCTAAATTATTAGTCTAAAGAATATAAAAGTATACATTTTAGAATGGAAATGATTTGATGAATTCATCTGTGATGTCCAATTTGGGCCAAAATGCTCATTTTTGGAGAAAATCCCAAATTTTTTCGTGCAACGTAACAAAAAAATTGTTTGGCCAAAAAATTTTTTTTATTAATTTTTAAAAACTAGATAAAAATATCTAGGGGCCGTTTTTTAATTTTTTTTAATTTTGAAACCGTTTTTTGAAACCGTTTTTGGGGATTTTTGAAACCGTTTTTTGGGATTTTCTCCAAAAAAACCGTTTTTTGGGATTTTCTCCAAAAATGAGCATTTTGGCCCAAATTGGACCTCACAGATGAATTCAGCAAGTCATTTCCAGTCTAAAAATGTATACTTTTATATTCTTTAGACTAATAATTTAGCAGTTATGAAGCCTGAAAATTTTCCAGGGTTAAGACCACCCTTAAGGAATATTTTGGAATAGGTTTTAACCAAATCGGAACAATTTTGAGTTTTGACCCCTGTGTACACTATAGACCCTGAATTTCTCGGAATGCTCGCATCCGTTATATTCTTAAATACCTCAGATGTCAATATTAAAACTTTACACTCAAAACAGTGGCGTACCGTGGCCGCCCCAACCCCGGGGGGCTGAAGAAGAAACAATTTTGCCGCCCCTTCCTTTAACAGCACGAAAAGGTTGACCCAATTTTTTCACGGTCGTTTGAAAAAGTGAAGAGCAAAAAAAAAAAAAAAAAAAAAGGATTTTAGGCGCTAGCGTCCTAAAAGCAACCTTTTTCAAAATTTTGATGCATTTTCCATTTTTTGCGCCCTTTTTTCTTTGCTAATTCATTTTACCGCCCCCTTCGTTTTTGCCGCCCCAGTTTTTGCCGCCCCTTCTTCTTCCGCCGCCCCTTCGTTTTTGCCGCCCCTACTTTGACCCCGGGGGCTGGCGCCCCAAAGCCCCCCCAAAATACGCGCATGCAAAAGCAAGCAGTTGAATAACTAGAATTTTTCCATTCCACAAATCCACCAAAAAGTTAAGCGGGGTGGGGTAACACACCCCATCGACAAAAAAGTCCAATTTTCGGAGTAAAAAAATTCAAAGAAGGTCCAAATATTAAGAAGAAAAATTAACAAAGGTGCCATTTCTGTTCCAAATAGCCCACAACGTTCATTTTAGACGGATGTAGTCCACTTTTGTCATGCAAGTGAGTTTTTGGACATTTCTCACCCCTTCCCGGTAAAATATCTTGGCTACGGACCCCTATGTCTAAATTTGATCTCTGATTCTCGGGGGATACATTCAATGTCGGCAGGGCCGTTCCGACCATTAGGCCAGGTAAGGCGGTCGCCTAGGGCGGCAAACGCAGAGGGGCGCAAAACGGGAATGGAGAAAAAAAGGGAAGAAAAAATAAGGGCGGATAAAAAGAAAAATGGGAGGAAAAATAAAAAGGGGGCGAAAAGAGAAACAGAAAACAGGGCGGAAAACTGAAGAGTTTTCAAGGGGGTAACCCCCCTTAACACTTTTTTGGTGGGGCGACAGGGAGAGGCTTTGCCTAGGGCGGCAAAATCCCTAGGAACGGCCCTGAATGTCGGAGATGGGAGCCAGAGGAGTTAAGGAGTCAGTGGCATTTTGGAACAGAAGGGTCGAAATTGCCAATTTTAGCAGTATAGGCCTATCGAGTCATTTTTCCTGCTTTTTTGGATGTTTTATTTATATTAAAAAAAAGGTAACAGGTTTTGATTTTGTTTCCATTTTGTTTATGGAAACAGTATTTTTGTGGGACATGAGAGCACATCAGTCATATTGAATTCCATTCTGAATACGAGGAATGTCCTGATATCAAATAATTCGATTTTTTTTAAAATATGTGATATAAGCATAATCCCGGGCATAGGCCTAATACAAATTTTATGGCAAATTATTGATCAATATTTTTTTGTAATTTTTGATATATAACATTCCTCGAATTAATGCGTACTTAAAGTGTTATAGGGTACCTGCAGGTAATATAGGACCATTAAGGACGTTTAGCTTATTTGTATAAAAACTAAAGAAGATATGCCCACAAGAGATTGTTATGATGAACAACCTGTCCTTTAAGATTAATAAAACAGGCAATGTTACCTTGTTTTTATGTTTGTTTGGACGCTATGACGTCAAAATGACGTCATCGTCAAGTGTCCCATATGCAGGTAATATGGGACACTGTGTTATCTCTATGGTGAAAATCAAAAAGTTCAGAAAATCACTCTTTTGTTCTAAAAACATTTTTGTTACATGATTTTGAATGTTAAATGCAAATTTCTACAAGAAAACTCAATTTTCTAAATAGTTTTGCTTTTCGCATTGACAATGCACACAATTTCCTATGTGTCCCATATTACCTGCACCCATTCAGTTGAAAATCAGAGAAAATAATCGTTTATAAAAGGAAAGTGCCACTTGTCAGTGGAATTTTACCTGCTGATAAGCTTAACCCATCACCTAAAGATCATAAAAAATGACAAATGCCCCCTCAGTACCAGAGATTTTGGATGTGACGTCGTTGATTTTATATCAGGCCAAAAAAACCACATAATTTTTTAGGCAATTTCACTCTTTTGGCATTGATTTCCAAGAGTTTGATACACAAACTCCAAAACTGCATTTCTAGAAGCACAATTGATGTCTCTAAACACTTAACAAATCAACTTAAAGTGTTTACCTTCTCTAAGCTACTTTTTTGTTAAAATGAAAACAGGTGTCCCATATTACCTGCTGTCCCATATTACCTGCACCTACCCTATATAGGGCCTGGCTGGGAGGAATTGAGATTGAAAATTTTGACCTTTCGCTTGACATCACTGTTTATCAACAAAGGCGAGGGACTCGTCTATCGATATGCTCGAAAGAGCCGCTACACTGTTCAATGGCTTTCCTGTATTATATGAAATGTGGCGGGCGATTTAAATTGCACGTGCCCTTAGCAGACTATGCGTACGCACACTGCAGGGCAAAGAACAATTGAAATTGCCATAATGCGCACGCATACTGCCGGGCAATGACGTCAGATGCCAAGTGGTCTATAGGCCTTCATTTTCCCAAAAACACCTACAGATCGAGGGCTTACCAGACTAAGTGTGAAATGAATACAAATACCCATGACCCATTATAAATCAAGAAGGCCTATATGTCACATGATCGATACCGTAACGCAAAATAACGAAACATTTTAATAAAACCTAAGAAAAGACAAGAATATTGTAAAAAAACACAAAAATGTACAACATTCTCTAAAATAACGGAAAATATCAGTAGATATTCTAAGGTAACACTGAATTTCAGGAGATATTCTAAAATAATTTGTTTTTTTAAGGATACTTTGCGTTATCGATCAAGTGACATAGGGCCTTCAAGATGCAAAATGGGTGGGGGGGGGACAAAAAATACAAAAATTGAAAAAGAAGTAAATGAAAAATAATCATAATAAAATAAATTGAAATATATCAAACAAGTCCAGAAACCCTCAAATCCAACACAAAATAGAGCAATGAAAAACTTTATGACGAGTCTTGAACTCGCGCTCTTTGAGAGCTTGTGAGTCTGGCGCTTTGAGCCAATGTGGTTGAGACACGATGTCGACGATTTGCTCAAACCCTTTGACCCATTCCATGTCAACTCCAGGGATGTGCACCGCAGCACCTCTTCAATTTTTTCTTTTTCTATGTGGTGGTAGATATTGATGAGAAAGTAAAATCCCGAAAATTTGAGCTTCATACTCCACTAAGTTTTCCCGTGGCATCAATTTGAAATTCAGGGGGTCAGCATAAAATATGTGTCGCAACGTGAAAGACGACGTTTGGAGGTCCATGAATGTATAAAGGGAACCCTTTACAACTTTGAAAAGTATGTATATCCTGCGGTACTTTTTTGTGTAGAATTCAAATCTGGCATCAGAAAACTTGTAAATCCTTTACTTTAAAAGACATAGGGCCCTCAAAATGCAACTTGGATATTGGATAAGAGCAATGTCCTACCAGGGCTCTGACTGGCAAAAAAAATGGACAATAAAATTTTTACTTTCGGAGTTCTGACCCCCCGAAGTTGGTCCTGGTCAGTGGACGAAGTTGCATTTTGAGGGCCCTATATCTGTTAAAGTAAAGGAGTGACAAGTTTTCTGATGCCAGATTTGAATTCTACACAAAAAAAGTACCCCAGGATACATACTTGTTAAAGTTCAAGTGTAGGGGGTTCCCTTTATAGGCCTACATTTATAGCTATTTATGGACCTCAAAACGTCGTCTTTCCCCGCGTCTTTCGCGTTGCGACATCGACACATTTTTTACGCTGACCCCCCTAAATTTCAAATTGATTCCACGGGAAAACGAAATGGAGTATGAAGCTCAAATTTTCAGGATTTTACTTTCTCATCAATATCTACAACCACACAGAAAAAAGAAAAAATTGAAGAGGTGCTGCGGTGCACATCCCTGGAGTTGACATGGAATGGGTCCTTTACACCTTTATGGATGGCGCTTTTCATATTTCTTCATGTATGCACAGGCGGTGATGGAAGCGATATTGCCAATTTTGACGGCGCCATTGAATTAACACTTCATGAAATCTTTACAAACAATTCTAAATTTGTTATGTGGTGTCAAAGCAAAATTATCTTACTCTAAAACCGTCGGGGTTCGACAAAGTACCCCACTGTAAGTATGTTAATTTTCCATTTGTAATTGCTAACCGTGTTTGGAATGGGGTGGTCAGCCCTGTATCGGCTTCGCCAGCCTCGTACGTCACGTGTTGCGTGACCTATGCCGCCTGATATGCAGGCGACACGTTCCCATTTGACTTCCATTCTGTAATACCAATATGGCCAATGGTGACTAAATGCGCTATTTGCCTTATCTTGAATGTCTTTCATATTAAGAACTATGCTACATTTTAATTTGCACGGTGCGCAAAAAGTAGATTTTCCCCGGGA
This sequence comes from Amphiura filiformis, assembly GCF_039555335.1. NCBI lineage: Eukaryota > Metazoa > Echinodermata > Ophiuroidea > Amphilepidida > Amphiuridae > Amphiura > Amphiura filiformis. The sequence continues at coordinate 34,944,823 of NC_092628.1, forward strand.
GGTTTTCCTGCCGGGGAGGGCCAAATCCAACGAGGGGTCTTGAACACAAGAAAGGCGGCACTTTCCCTAGCTACGGTCGCGGTAGTAGGCCTACGTAGGCCTAGTTTTATGATCATTTAGTTCTGTTGAAATTCGCGGACTGAGCGTGCGGCCTTTAAAAGGCTCAAATCTTTGCAATTTCCCGGGTCCCCCTACCTCAGACATATGACTCTGGTCGTTATTAGACTTTTATTTTTGACCTGAATTTTGGCCGTATGAATTTAAATCCATTGAAGGGCGCTGCCAACACGCAAGTTCCCCGGCCCGGCCCCTTGAATCCCTTAAAGGCCCTTTCAGTGACCCCAGTGAAAGTGCAACAAAATTGATATTGTTCATAAATTATCTGAAAGTGAAGGATAAGTCATTAAAATTGTCATTAGGTATTCTTGAAATGAAAAAAAAATGGCAAAAATGATGAACTTCAGCAGTAGGCCTATTGAAAAAGCTGAGACCCCATGCGTCTGTGAATTTACGGGCCACTTTTTACAGTGTAGGCCTACTGTCAGTATACAAATTACAGATTCATGTAAATGGCCTTATTTTGTTTTAAATACACAGCTTGCAGGCTATGTTATAATGTAGCACATCTATGACATGACAATCATTGTAGGCCTACCAAAATCTCCTTCGATGATTTTTTCGATCGTCGGGATGAGCAAATCACTGAATGGGCCTTTTTTGTCAAAGAGCTTTTATAAACACAGAGTGGCAATAGATTACGTACTGCTTTGTTCCTTTAATGCCGATTTGATTTTCCGACAGGCTATTCATAAAAGTGGTAACGCATATTTAAAAACGGCACTTCTGCACTGCTTTCTGCTTCTTACTAAGATCGTCAATAACTCCCTCTTTTCTGGCTGCTTTCCTGCTGAACTACGTAGGGCTACCATCACGCCTGTGCTAAAAAAGGTGTCCCTTGTATGAAAAGACGTGTTTTTTTTCCCAAGAACAAGAGATGGAATTCCATGGGAGAAGATACTGTAAACTTTAAGCAGAATGATGACACTGTATAAATTTCAAGGAAAAATATTGACACTGTAAACTTCAAGCAGAATGGGGACACTGTAGACTTCAAGCAGAAAGACACTGTAGACTTCAAGCAGAAAGACACTGTGGACTTCAAGCAGAAAGACACCGTAGACTTCAAGCAAAAAGACACTGTAGAGGCTTCAAGCAGAAAGACACTGTAGACTTCAAGCAGAAAGACACTGTGGACTTGAAGCAGAAAGACACTGTAGACTTCAAGCAGAAAGACACCGTAGACTTCAAGCAGAAAGACACTGTGGACTTCAAGCAGAAAGACACCGTAGACTTCAAACATAATAAATGAGGGGGCAGGAATCCAGCACCTTTTGGCGACAAAAGAAGTGTATGGTACAAATGCGCGCGTTTTTTAAGGTTAAAATGACCAGATATGAGGTTAATTAATAACTCTCAGAAGTAGGCCTACTTTAACTTTTTCATTTTGGGGGGCAAACAGGGGGAAAGGGTTCAAAATGGGGGGGGCTCCAGCACCCGCTGCCCCCCCGCTGGTTACGCCACTGACTTCAAGCAGAAAGACACTGTACTCTTCAAGCAGAAAGACACTGTAGACTTCAAGCAGAATGATGACACTGATGTAGACGGCACACCTGCAATTTAAATGCGCGCAACCCACACAAGTTAGCGACTTGCGGAAAACCACCCTGCTGACTAAACATTCAGAAGGTTCAGAAGGATTAAGGCAAAATGTATAACACTTTGGGTTGGTAAACTGTTCTTTCTTAGGCCTACTGTTAATAGTGTTTCCTTATGTTTTTAGACTATAGGCCTATAGGGCCTATGGATTTCAGTCAGATGTTTAGAAATCAGTGAACACCATATATCACTGACCAATGTTCAGAAATTTGACACATGATGTTTAGCTTCTTTCAGCTGCTTTCTCAGTATCATGAATAAATGATAGTGTTAAGGGATCTGGAATGAGCGTTTTGAGCGTTTCGACAGTATTTTTGTGGGACATGAGAGCACATCAGACATATCGAATTGCATTCTGAATACGAAGAATGTCTTTCTGATATCAAATAATTTTCATTTTTTGAAATTCGCGATATAATACAAATTTTATGACAAATTATTAAAATTTGATATTTTCACATTTGATACAGACTTGACATTTAGTATGGAATATTTTTTCCGCAAAATTCCAAGACTGGTCTGGAAGGGGTCTGCATAAACCGCACGGGCTAAATATTAATTGGGGTGTGTAAAAGATGCTGTAAAATAATTGTTTGATAGAAAATGTGCTTTCCATGAGTTTACATTATGGTGCTCATAATGTAGCAAATTTGCCTAAAATGGCGGATTTAGTGAGGCTGAATTTGAGCTTTGTGGGGAATATAACTTTATGCAACATTGTTCTGTTATTATCAAATTTATAGGCAGTGGCGTAACTTTGGTTCCGGGTGCCCGGGGGCGAAAGTAGATCGGGTGCCCCTGACCAAGGGCGGGACCAAGTGTGTGCATGGTGCAAAGCAGTACAGTAGCCAGTGGGGCAGAGTGCCCTCCCCCACCCCGGACAAAATATGAAAGAGAAAAGTGCTCTTCCGACAAAAAATGAAAGAGAAAATCGGGAAGGCAAAGGAAAAGAAGCCCGTTTTCCACCAAAATTCATCCCGATCATCATGATCATGGGCCAAAATTGAAAAGAAAATTGTGCGCTATACTCGCGCTCACAATGTCCCTATTAGGCTCTTTTCACCCAGATCGTGGGCCAAAATAACGTAAAATACAAAACATTTTTCTTTCCAGGATCTGTGTCCAAATAAAGCCTTTTTAGGATGATCAAAGACTTCATATGTACATACTCTCTCTAAAAAAACTGGTATAATTATGTATAATTCCCGGGTCAAAATTATGCAAGCGCGAAATTGTTTTCGTTTTTGCCCTCGAAAATATTACCCCCCTCCCCCCCCCCCGCCCAAGAAAGCTAGCTATGCCCCTGATTGAAAGCCATATATATATACCTACCGAATAACTTAATAATAGTGTTTCCGATCAAATTAATTTCATGTTTCAATGAACTTCATGTTAACACAAAAATGTTTTCATCTTCTCCAATGGCTTTACTGTTGAAGATTCGTCACTAGCTGCAGTGACGTAGCTAGAGGTTGTGACCCCCGGAGGCAAGAGAACATAATACCCTAGTCTCGCGGCCAGACTGTATGTGGCTATGTTAGGAGGATCGACGAGTGTCAGACCGACGCAAACTGGCTGTGTAGGAGACTAATAATACCCCTCTTCCTAATACAATTGCGCGTGGCCGCGCGAAATGTCAGGCTTAAATACCACTAATTTGGTATAGGCCCTAATTAAGTTTAGTTTCGGTCTTTCAAATGACAACTTATGGTGCACTGCGCGAAAATTTTGTGTTGAGGAGGGCACCCAAATGAAGATTAATTCTCTCTATGGTGGGGAAAGGTGTCCACTTCATTCCTATAATAAAGTATTATCGTGTCGAAATGGTATCCAGGCCTGGCCAGGGTGCCCCTTAGCCCGGGTGCCCGGGGGCGCGGCCCCCCAGAGCCCATAGGAGTTACGCCACTGTTTATAGGGGTCTGAGGTGATATTTCCTTAACTTCGTCAGCAATTGGCATTCATCACAGCTGAAATACACTTGCAATGTACCAATTTTTTAAACATGGAAAGTTTGAATGGCCTCCCTGAGGTCAAATGTTGAACTTATGGTACAAAACAACTGCGTGGATTCTTGGTTGTCCAATGAGCTCACGCTGTTTAGTTTAGGGCTGAAAAAGATAACCACAAATTTTCTGGGGGGTTGACCGATAATTTTCATGTCAAAAAAGGGGGGGGCTGAAATTTTCGAGGTCTGTAAAGGCCGGGGAGGCCCTGAAAATTTTTTTGCGATAAAATGTTTTGCATCAGGCCGGCCTTACAACTTGTGAACGGTCCCTAAGTTTATAATATGAAAGCCACAGGGGCCATTTAAACTTTCTGAGTGCGAACCACTTTTCAGAGCCATATTTTTTTAAAGCTCCTTCCAGGCTTTCAAAACTGGTAGATTGCAACTGCATTTCAGTTCTGACGAACAATTGGTATTTGGGTTCAGTAAATATCACCTTAAACCTCAATAAATTCGAAATTTACCCCCCACAAAAATCAAATTCAGTCTCCTTAAATCCGCCATTAGGCTGATTAACTATATTATGAGCGCCATAATGTAAAATGGAAAGCACATTTTCTGTCAAGCAAGTACTTTACACCATCTCCCGACACACGGCCCAATAATATTTACCCCGTGCGCCATGCAGACCCCTTCCAAACCAGTCATGGAATTTTGCGAAAAAATATTCCATACTAAATGTCAAGTCTGGATATAACAGTCCTCGCCAAAGTAAATTTTATAAATCTAATGATGTATTCTTAAAGTGTATGTAGCTGGGAGGAAAAGCCGACGATCAATTGAAAATTTTGACCTTTCATATTGAAGATAGGCCTATGGATTTTTCCCCCAAAGACCTATTTTTTTTTGGTGTTTTGGGGAAAAATCTATATCTTCAATACGAAAGGTCAAAATTTTCAATTGATCGTCGGCTTTTCATCCCACCTAGGCCTACATGTATAATTGTAGCCTACATACACTTTAAGTATAAATCATCACATAAAGTTTACCTCGAGTACAAATATCAAACTAAAATATCAATTTTTAATCATTTGCCATAAAATGTGTATTACATTGCGAATTTCAAAAAATCTAAATTATTTGATATCAGAAGGACATTCTTTGTATTCAAAACGCAATTCGACATGTCTGTTGTGCTCAATGTCCCACAATAAATACTGTCAAAACGTTCATATTCAAGATTATTTTATTGTTCAAACCTTACTAATACAAGGTACAGAACTGAGCAGAACATAAGCACTTAACATAAAATTTCAGTACGGCACAACAATTTCAGTTATTACAACAAAATACAGAACAAAATTTTACATAATATAAAAATAAACATACGCAATAAAATAGATTGGATTTGTACAAAATTATGATATATGTATAATTTAATTTTTATGACCCTTTTTTGCTTCCGTATGGCGACAAGCTGCGGCATTTAATGGCACACAAGCTGTTTGTAAAGATAAAGATGGCGGATTGCTGACACGGGGCCTGGAAATTCACTAGACAAAGAAATAGAAACTAGGGATATTTTAGTAGGTATCTTCGGATTTGTTACAATAATCATGAACTAAATGTATTTAGGTATATTTCGTTTCTAAAAGTGACGAACTTTTAGCTCCTTTTCCCCCGGAATTTGTGTGTTTTAAGACCCCTAGTTCTTGAGTTATAACTGTCTTAGCATGTGTAAACTTGTATACCTGCATGCCTGATCTCATACCAATGCCTAGACTGGGAACTCAGTCCTCAATGATAGTCAGTCATTTATCTTTTGGTCGTTATATGACTATCATTTGAGGATTGAGTTGTTACCATACATATTCCGAGGTGCAGTTTCAGACAATAGCTTGGGATTTTTGGGGCAGAGGTTATCTATTGAAATTTGAATCCTTTCATGACCACTGAAGCATAGTCACGTCTGCCAAGGACACTCGGCACGAATTGAAAGACCATGTCCCTTTCGACAAAAGAATGCATGCATGTGAAAGGTCATACGACACCAATTTGGTGTTGTTATGCACCTCGAAATATGTACCTTAAAGTCTGTGTCTGACCAATACCTTGTGTATTGGTACATGATTCGGCGAGTATATATCAGCAATAGCGAATAAATGGTCATTTTTTACTCTGTTCAAAACATCACATGTACACCAAATACAGCCCCCGAAATGGTTTACTTTTAGCAAGCCTTAACTCCGAAACAGTTTAGTCAAAGTTAAAAATGCGATCCCCAACCCTTTGCTTACCTTTGGACGAATTTGTTGTAATCTCCGCTAGCTACGTGTTGAAAAATGTCTGGTACTTACCCGGTACAAACACAAAAATGACCACATCGCTTCAGTCCTGGTATGAATATTTCTTCCGTAATCCAATGGTTCCAACGTGGGCCTGTTGTACGTTGTGCACACGTCACGCATATATTACGGCATGGCAGCAAACAGGTTGCGCTGTCCTCTGACCCTGACTGTTCATCACGTAGACAGACCGTGACCTGGGTACATGTACAAAGCAGGGGATGTGACTGCGAGCCGCCATTTTGACACGCGGTATCTACTCTACGTTTTATATCAAACAATTTTCGATAACGGATTTCTACTAGGATTTCAATTTTTACTAATGAAGGTGCATGTAGTTTTGAGGAATAACACAGGATGTTTTGAGTTTTATTTCAACTGGTGGTGTAGGAAGGTGAGTGAATTTGTGAATGAGGCCGGGGTATGAGATTTTCTTGTTTCAACGATCCGATAGTAGGATACTAAACGTAGGCTAAAAATGTCTATTGCGTCATTCATTCGCCATGTTTACATGAAAACATTAGCTGCTGCGAGGTCAGTGTCGTTCAATTCGTTACCTAAATTCCTTTCAGGATATTCTGATTTCACTTGTTTATAATGTGTACGAACGTCCTCCATACAAACTCAAAAGTATAAATGCAAGGTGTTATTGCTGACAATAGAAACATTGTTGCAACGTCATTAAAAACAGGTATGTGCTACAGACGTACTTTCGCTGAAACGTGATACAGGCTAGTAAGGCAGTCTGTGTAACTTGCATGCTTGCTTGTAATATAATGTAAGCATTGAGACACAAGCGGCTAGGGGACCTTGAGGGGTAACCTTGTCAATCAAATACTTCATCTATTGTGTCCAATATTTAATCCGATAAGTGATCGATGTATATCGATAAAAGTAGGTCAAGATCAGCCCTCGAATTAAGGATCTGAAGGGGCACGGCAACTTTTTTAGGGCAAGTGAATTTTCACTGAAAAGGTAAGGCAGCACGGCAATTTGTAATATTTCAAAAGGGCATCAAAAGGGCATCAAGGCAACTGTTGAAAATTTGAGAAGGGCACCAAGGCAATTTTTCAAAAGCAAATGGATGCATTGCATTACCGTCAGCTGAATTTGACACCAAAGTAAAATTCGACTCTCAACTTTACACTAAAACTAACCTGATTGCTTAAAAAACCTGCTTTATAATACAGTTTAATTTACTTAAATTTTGCGATCCCTAGTTCTGAGCTGCAAAACTGACTCTAAATGTGATGAAACAGCTGTAACTTTGGTAATAATATTGATCAAATTCGCCGGGATAAAAACTATTTCGTGCAAACATATCTAGAGATGGGCTCACATGTACAAGATAAGACGATACCGGAAGGGTATCGCCATCGGTTTGCAATGGGAAGTCAATGTTTGATAATCGAGAGAACAATTGATTTGCCCAGCGCTCAGATTTTGTTTACGACACGAGGTCGAGGAAGCTATAGTTACTAACAGCGTTTCTGATTGGTCGATAGTACATGTATGTTGAAGGTATTTCTCTGACCAATCGAGAAAATGAAGTCAGATTTCTAGTAACCAGATAATGTATAAGCCGATGTGATTGGCTGAATATGTAAGCTTACGTAGGGGTAATGAATATTAATTCACAACAAACTATTGTGTATACTGTGATTGATAGCTGGGTTACGATGCTCAAAATAGCGATCGTGTTCAAGATTTTCGATTTAATTTTCCACAATTTTGCTGGGATTTAACCAGAACTTGTTAATGATTTTATAATGAAGGGGCATGGCTGGCCGGCTAGGGCACCCACGGCAACTTCATTTAGGGGCACGGCAAGTGACTGCCGTCGGTAAAGGACATATTTTGAGGGCATTGCGGCAATGGGGGTGGGCAAGATCATGGAATTAAGCTACGGCGGTGCGCTTTCATACTTTTATTAGGTATCCCAGGCAAACCTTAGTTTAGGTATGCTAGGTGAATTCAAATTTGCCATCAAACTGCATCATTTTATATATCAAATTAAAGCTCTTGAGTAAACAAAGCCAAAACTGAAAACCTTTTTTTCATAGCACTTTCGTAGCAAAGTTACATCTGGTCAAAGATTGACTTTCATCAAAAAGATTCAGCTAGCAAAATTCCCCAAAAGCGGCATTTTGAGGGGTGTTTCTAGATCTTAGTCTCATTATGATAGCAGCTTTTTAAATGGAACTGCTATCAAAATCCTCTAAAATTCCATGTGCGATTGTCTTATCACCATAAAAATCATATATTTGGGTCAAGTGAAGTATAGAAAACATATTTATGTAGGTTTCCTTCTTGACCAGTTGTTTTAAATTTCTATGTAAATATGCATTGACATTGTCGGTGAATTTGGTTGACTAGCAAATGTGTTAACTAAGGTTTGCCTGGGATACCTACTTAGTTAACACATTTGCTTGTCAGCGAAATTCGCCGAGACCGGGGCCCAAACACAACGCATATTTACATAGAAATTTGAATTTTTTTCGAGGATAGGTCGGTGAAGGAAACCTACATAAATATGTTTTCTATACTTCACTTGACCCAAATATATGATTTTTATGGTGATAATCAAGTCGCACATGGAATTTTAGAGGATTTTGATAGCAGTTCCATTAAAAAAAGTTGCTATCGCCATGAGACTAAGATCTAGAAACACCCCTAAATGCCGTTTTGGGGAATTTTGCTAAGAGAATCTTTTTGATGAAAGTCAATCTTTGACAAGATGTAACTTTGTTACGGAAAGTGCTATGACAAAAATGTTTTCAGTTTTGGCTTTCTTTACTCAAGGGCTTTAATTTGATATGTAAAATGATGCAGTTTGATGGCAAATTTGAATTCACCTAGCATACCTACTTTTATGAGGTGATTCAGCCAGGTACCTGGATTCAGCACTCAACAACAAGTTGTCATGACTTAATTTATTCTTTATGATTACGATTTAAAAAAATATATATAAACGGGTTATATAAAGGGTATGTGAATAAAACTTTTTCATAACATTCAAAAACATTTTTTGATAACTTACTGCAAATATTCTCAAACATATCATTATTTAAAAGGGCATTTCGTGATCCACATGCCAGCCTCATCCCCCACTTTTCTCAAAAAAGTTGAGATTTTTATATCACTGGAAACCTCTGGCTACATAATGTTTATGTACAAAATATTTCGTTTAGCAAAGATATCGTGAAATTTGAATTTCGTTCTGGTGCACCAGAACGAAATTACAACGTATTGTCTATGGAGCAGTGTAATACACATAATCATGCATAACTCGCAAACGCAATATCGGAATCAACTGAAATTTTGGGAATATGCTTTTTTCGTGGATATGTACTGAAAAATGTCATAAAAAGAGGATGCTAGGATCACGAAATACTCCTTTAAGTGGTGACAAAATATTTGGCAAAAAATGTTTGCAGAAAATATTTCAATAACATTTTGAAAACATTAAAAAACTATTTTTGTAGTGTGTTTCCATACAAAACGTTTTAAAATGTTTTTATGACCTTTATTTAACCCGACATTTAATGTTATTAAAACGTTTTTACCAAAACCAAAACCCAAAAATATACATGTAGGCCTAACCTGTTTTGTGTTTGCTGGGATGGCCTTTCAGACCTTCAGATTAAAATGTAGATTACTTGCTAGCTTTATATTATAAATGGTCAATGATTTAATATAAAAGTTATTATTATTATCATTATTTATAACATTGTGATGATTTTTCATTATTATTATAAATTTTATTTCATCATTTCAAATTGTAATATTTTATAATTATTAAAATTTTATTCCATGTAGATTTATGCGCCCACGTTAAACTTGGTCAATTTCGCACAGTGGTCCTCTGGGGATAATTGCCTATCGATTGGATTGATCATGGATAGGCCTATGAACGTATTGGTGATGTCATAAGCTTAACTTTGGTGGACAATAGAATAACCATTGATTGACAAGGTTACCCCTGCACTGCGTCCCCTAGCCGCTTGTATTGAGACGCCATACAATTTAAAAATTTAGCACAATTTGGAATATTTTAGATAGCCAACCCCATTCTGTTAGTAGATCTGCGAGACACCCCATTGGAAATTCCTATTTTTTTCATCTCAAATTTTTTTCATCTCAACACGATCACAGTCTCTAAAATGACAGTTCCATCCATTCTATTACCGTATGTAAATCATAAATATGAGTGCTACTATTAGGGCAACTCTAATAAAGTTCATGAGCTGGATCAAAATACCAGGACTAAATTAACCAAAAGTTGTAAAGGCTTATGCATCTGCCTTTAGCACTATTTTAGGACACAATTGTCATCGTTGTGTTCATTTTAGGATTGAAATCATTGCAATTTTTTTGCCCGCGCGCGCGCATTAGTCCTGGTAATGTTCTTTCAGTAGCAGATCAGCAGGACGATTTGGAAATTTTGCATCCTGGCTCTGTAACACCGGTACATCCCCCTTAGAATTTTAGCATTGAAATGGCAAATTTTCTGTGCGCAATTTATCAAAGTTTCGTTCGCTTAGTTTCCGGCTAAAGGATTTCTGGGGACAGCTTGGAAAAACTTGGGTTACGGATGTGGGGGAGGGGTGTATCTGAGTAGGGTGGCAATCATGTTGTGCAGGTGACAGCAAAAGGTAAATCAGGCCACCAACAAAATTTATTTCTCAACCCCCCACCCCCCCCCCCCAAGAAAATGGTCTAGTGATGGCCCTGCTGACATGCTGAACAAGTGGACATCACATCATATTATGTGCTAGCAGTGGTCTATAGGTCTCGCTTAAGGATACAAATTACAACTACCTTGTGCAATTTCACTAATGTTTATTGTATTATGCGATGCCTTTACCCTATATTTGGCAACTCAATTTTAGTATTATATTGTATTTTTAATGTATTTTATATGCTTATAATTATGTACTGTGTAATTTTAGTTCTTTTATTTTGGTGTGTGTATAAGGGCCCCCATCCAGTGGGTCTGCGTGCCTGTTCGGGGTTGCCCTTTTGCACCACACACAGCATTTTGATATTTTGTGCAATAAAGATATTAAACTAAACTAAACTAGACTTAGCTGTGGTCTAAGACCACAAACACAGCCGTGTTGTAACCCCTTAATGACCTTTGACCCCAAAATATATGAAAATCCCATAGACATTGGCCAATGTCAACGTATGTGTGCACGTGGCATCACTTTGCCATGTTTATTTGTGGCAGAAGGGGCAGTTTGAAGGTTTTTTGTCTCAGACCGGAAGTGACCCATTAATGACCTTTTACCCCAAATAAAAAAATACCACATATACACTGAGTAACATCAATTCATGAGTGAATGTACCGTCTCTGTGCTATAATTTTCTTGGCTGATAAAGTTTTTGAAGTTATTTCGTTTTATACCGGAAGTGACCCCTTAATGACCTTTGACCCCAAATCTGTGTACACCCCATAGACACTGGGTAATAACAATGCACGTGTGCAAGTGGCATCACTGTCCTCGTAATTTGTGGGAGAAGATGCATTTTAAAGGTATTTCGTTTTATACCGAAAAGTGACCCATTAATGAACTGTGACCAAAAATAAAAAAATACCATATATAAATTGGGTAAACACAAATCATGTGTGAACATACCATCACTCTCCTATGTTTTTCTTAGCTAATAAAATTTTTTGAAGATATTTCGATTTATACCGGAAGTGACCCCTTAATGATCTTTGACCCCAAATCTGTGTACACCACATTGACACTAGGTAATAATAATGCATGTGTGCAAGTGGTGTCACTGTCCTACGTAATTTGTGGGAGAAGATGCATTTTAAAGGTATTTCGTTTTAGACCACGAACACAGCCGTGTTGTAACCCCTTAATGACCTTTGACCCCAAAATATATGAAAATCCCATAGACATTGGCTAATGTCAACGTATGTGTGCACGTGGCATCACTTTGCCATGTTTATTTGTGGCAGAAGGGGCAGTTTGAAGGTTTTTTGTCTCAGACCGGAAGTGACCCCTTAATGACCTTTGACCCCTTAATGACCTTTTGACCCCAAATAAAAAAAATACCACATATACATTGGGTAACTGCAACTCATATGTGAACATACCGTTACTGTTCTATGTTTTCCTTAGCTAATAATTTTTTTTGAAGGTATTCCGTTTTATACCGGAAGTGACCCCTTAATGACCTTTGACCCCAAATCTGTGTACACCATATAGACACTGGGAAATTACAATGCATGTGTGCAAGTGGCGTCACTGTCCTACGTAATTTGTAGGAGAAGATGCATTTTGAGTTGAAATCACGTTTTTGATTCCTATGACCCCTGCGTGACCTTTGACCCCACGAGTTTCATGTGACATGTAGGGGCACGGTCAATGATCATTGTGACCAAGTAAGGTCAAAATCGATGTAGGCATGTGAGTGCTAGAGCAAATGAAATGGTTGACAGAAAGAACTAGACGACCAGCCATGCCGCGACATGGCACACAAGACGGCCCGAAAATGGATTTTCAACTTTTTGACCTTAAACTTTGACCATTTGGGCCGAGGCTATTATAGACTTCCCCACCATTAATGGTGCATCACTGTAGCATATAGGGGCTTAATCCGTCTTCCATAGGCTGAGATATAGCCACTTTTCCGTAATTAAAAAAAAAAATTGGCAAATTTGACGTTTTGACCCCCTTAATGACCTTTGACCCCAATATAAAAAAAAACCTCATCTACACCGAGAAAATGCATTGTTACAGTTTAAATTTAAAAAATCTACTATGCTTAGTTATGGAGATAAAAATTCTTGAAGTTATTTAGCTTAAAACCGGAAATGACGCCTAAATGACCTTTGACCAAAAAATAAAAATACCGTGCATACATCGGGTAACACTAATAATGCATATATGAAGTTTATGTCACTCTACGTTTTGAGATAAAAAAAATAAAAATATTTGATTATTTTTGGTTTTTGACCGAAGCGACCCTTAATGACCTTTGACCCCAAAACTGTAGACACCTTAAAGACCCTGGTTGGTAGCAATGCATGTGTGCTAATGGCAACACTCTGCTATGTAATTTGTAAAAACAGTGATTTTTTGAATATTTTTAGCTTTCAGACCGGAAATGACCCCCTTAATGACCTTTGACCCCTTATCTGTGAACACCCTATAGACACCGACCAAAGTCAAGTCACATGACCTAAGCATGTCACCATCACATGTTATTTGTGGAAGAAGATACATTTTATAGTAAAAATCGCATTTTGACCCCTGTGACCAGGTCAAAGGTCAGATGCAAGTCAAAGTCATATGACCTGTGCGGGCAAGGTAAGTGGTTATCCTTACCAAGTTTAGTCACAATCCATCAACCAACGACTGAGCTATAGGCACGAACGTGGTGACAGAAAGAAGAAAGAACTAGACGACCAGCCATGCCGCGACATGGCACACAAGACGGCCCGGAAATAGATTTTCAACTTTTTGACCTTGAACTTTGACCATTTGGACCGAGGCTATTATAGACTTCCCCCACCATTAATGGTGCATCATTGTAGCATATAGGGGCTTAATCCGTCTTCCATAGGCTGAGATATATCCACTTTTCTGTAATTAAAAAAAAAAATGGGCAAATTTGACGTTTTAACCACCTTAGTGACCTTTGACCCCAATATAAAAAAAAAAACATCTACACCGAGAAAATGCATTGTTACAGTTCAAATTTAAAAAATCTACTATGCTTAGTTATAAATGGAGATAAAAATTCTTGAAGTTATTTAGCTTAAAACCGGAAATGACGTCTAAATGACCTTTGACCAAAAAAATAAAAATACCGTGCATACATCGGGTAACACTAATGCATATATGAAGTTTATGTCACTCTACATTTTGAGATAAAAAAAATAAAAATATTTGATGATTTTTGGTTTTTGACCGGAAGTGACCCCAAAACTGTAGACACCTTAAAGACCCTGGTTGGTAGCAATGCATGTGCTAATGGCAACACTCTGCTATGTAATTTGTAAAAACAGTGATTTTTTGAATATTTTTAGCTTTCAGACCGGAAATGACCCCCTTAATGATCTTTGACCCCTTATCTGTGAACACCCTATAGACACCGACCAAAGTCAAGTCACATGACCTAAGCATGTCACCATCACATGTTATTTGTGGAAGAAGATACATTTTATAGTAAAATCGCATTTTAGCCATTGTGAGCAGGTCAAAGGTCAAATGGAGTTCAATGTCATGTAACATGTGGGGACATGGTCAGTGGTGTTTGTGACCAGGCATGGTCAAAATCGGTCAAAGCATACCAGAGATAGGGCGAAACGTGGCGAATCACGCAAAATGTCACGTTTTGCTAAGAAAAAGCAAAAAAAATCACGTTTTTGACCATTGCAGCTAGGTCAAAGGTCACAGCCAGGTCAAAGTCAAATGGAAGTTTTGGAGTAGCCCAGTGGTCATTTGGGTCAAGTATGGTTGAAATCTGCCAATGCCTTGCGGAGCTAGAGGCACGAACGTGGTTGACAGAAAGAAAGATCCCAAGCAAGACAGGACAAGACAGGCGCAGCTGCGCGCCGTCTTGTAAAGATCCCAAGCAAGACAGGACAAGACGGCGCAGCTGCGCGCCATCTTGTAAGAAAGAAAGAAGAAGAACCTGTAAGAAAAAAGACACAGCCGTGACTAACGTCACGGCTGTGTAATCAAACATGATGTCAATTTAAGTCCAAATTTAATGTCAAGTTTTATATTTTATAAATCATGATTTTGAAGGTAAAATATAGTGGTTGTCCAGGGGATACGTACGTAGCTCAATATGTTTGTCCTCAGTGATTTTTGGACAAGAGGATAAGTGCTTATTTTTCGAACACTTAAAGAAGATTCAATTCGGTCTTAAATTGAGGCTAATTCATTCTAAATTACTCATGTTTTTATCCTGTTTTAAAATAATTTCTAATTATATTTTTATGACGGTTGTCATGCAATGTGCCAAGGATGGTTGTGGATTAGGGGGAGATGGATTAGGGGGAGGGAATATCATAAATTTGATCTAAAACCCCAATTAAAAATTTGAATCCGGTAAAAAAATGTCTAAATGAACTCCCAGACATCTAAACCAAGTACCGGTAAATAAATATAAAAAAATGTGAAAAAAGAGGGGGGGGGGGATTAAATACCCCCTACTTTGTGACTGTTTATGCCTGTACTCGCTCACTTTTTAACTGATTTTCAAAAATAAAAAGGTGTCAAAATGCTCAGGAGGATGAACCATTTCAAATGAGACGTGTAGGTAAAATGTTTGAAACATTTCACCTTTTTACTACCCCAGTTTCCGATACAGGGCCTATTATGTTTTGATGAGTCCAAGTGTGTAAAAATATTGGATCCAAAACATAATAATGATAAAATTGGATGCTTTACGGCTACCCAATATTTATTGGTCTCGCTATGAGTTTTAAAATATTGGACTCAACTACGTCTCATCCAATATTTTAAAACTCATAGCTCGACCAGTAAATATGGGCTCAATCGATCCAATTTTACATCAGACTTGTGTTATGAACCTGGTATTTTAACTGATATTTCCTGTGTCTGTGTTGAATAATTTATTACTACAGTTGAATTGAGTTGTTGATAACAGACTGCAAACATGCCAAGAAGAAGTGCCAAAAGTAGAGCCAGGCAAATGAGTAACCAGAAGAAGGTAAGTTTTTGATCTTTTAAAATAATACAAAGTTCAAAGTTGTATTTTTTATTGATAAATAATGATATGTGACCAGCTCCAACAAAACCTGGAACAAGCCGCCAGGCATGTTTTTGAGGTATAGGCCTTTAAAGATGACATTCCCATAAAAAAAAAATCAAATTTTGGAATTTTTAATTTCATGGTATTTGACCTTGGGACTGAGTGGACTTTCAAATCTTTGAAAGTACTTATTAAAAGGAGGTTTATTTAATCAATAATTGACAGTTGAACTATGATAATCCCTATTCAATCATGTGTAAAGCAGGAAACTACGGTAATTAGCACATTGCTCAAATTAGCAGTTCAGCAAAAATATCAAGGTATCATTTACAAAATGATCCATATCAATTGATGCTATGTATATAATTTTGGTATCATTTTGAAGCTTATTGTCCCGTGCTTACATTTTTATTCAAATCATGGAATGTCAAAAATGTGACTTGTTCCTGGCTTTGTCAGATATTAGAAATACTTTGACCAAGTTTCAAGACAAAAGTATGCAAAATAAAAGTACCCTGAACATTTATGCATGGATTTTTAGCAAAATATTGGCAAAAATTATCTGTTAATGAGCTTCTCCAGTCAGTTTAGCTCATTAACTTGATTGATTATTGATAAAAACAATAAGATATAAATTGATATATTTTGAAAACCGTATGTCCAATATTTCCAAATTTTGAGTTGTATTGCTCCAGTGGTTTTGATATGTATGAGAAGCAAAAATTTGTAAAACAATACCCCATAGGATAGTACATGCACTTCCGGTGTGGTTACCACAAATCACTACGTTTTTGTTCGTACCATTTAAATAAAAATATCTTGGGCTTTAAATTTCACTTGGATAATGAGAAAAATATTAGCTTGCTTCTGATACCAAAATCTCAATTTTGATGAAGAAAAATAATGGATGGATAAGGCTGTCAATTGGGTGAAGGACCTTTAACCAATATCCCCATCCTAGAGATGTTTTGTTTCTTATGATTAGACTAGAGGAGCAATTTGAGATATTGCATGTTGGATTGGTTACAATTGTTGGCCACCATCTTGTTTCCAATACTTACGTTTAACAACCTAAAAACAAAGAATCAAGCGGATATAATTTGCTTTTAACAGACATTCTACACAGACTAGGCCTATTGTATATTCATAACCTACCTACACTGCAAGATTCTCATCTGTGTGACGCCGATGTCACATCAATGTCACTCCATCGGAAACTACACCTCGGTTTTCCATATCGCCGGTCCGAAATAGCCGGGTAGCCAGCCGCCTAGGTTTCTACATCGTGACTACGCAGCGCGGTAACCTCCCAGGAAAGTCACACCGGTGTGACTACGCGACTGGGCCTGGGTGCTCAGTACCGGGGTTCTGGGTTGCCGGTTTTGCTTTTATTGCCATATTTTTTATATTCTCTTGATTTATTCAAATAATATTCTTTATTTCTTGCTTTTTTTAAGGGATTAGGGAGGGGGAAATTGCAAACTGAACTTTTAAAATAATATTAGATGAATAAAATAAATTTGTTAGTAAAAGAAATAAACATGATAAGTAAACAAAGTATAATTCAATAAACTAATATGATGAATAAAATACATTTTTGTTAATTGGTGGTTATTTGAATAACTAAATAAATAAAAATTAAGAAATAAATAAACAGGAAGAAACCAATAAACGAAGAATGGAAGAAACAAAGAAACACTTCGAAAGAAAACAACTTGAGAAAAATTGCAAATAAAGAAGTTAAAAGTAGGAAAATTATAAGAGGCATGTAGGCCTATTGATGATTTAAAATATTAAATGTGTAAAATAAATTAATAATTATAACAATAATAATTCATAATATTTATGTGATAATAAATAAGACATAATTTCAAACAAACACTGCAATAGGCCTATATTGATGTGACACCGATTTAAAGGCATAATTTGATAACGTAAAAAATCAACATGAAAAACGAATCAAACTAATAGGCCTATAAAAACAACATTTTGAAAAACAGAAAAAGAAAAAAGAAAATTGCACAAGCCAAAGTTTTTACGGCAGTAGAAGTAGTAGGCCTATATTCAGAAAAGTGGCAAGAAGACAAACAAAATGCATGATAGGCCTATAAGCAATTTTAAATATAACAGAAAAATTCTTGCTTCAAAATACCTAAGTGAATTTTTGGCAAATTAAAATGTATAAATTGAAAATTCCAGGCCTATAGGCCTACTTTAAACTTGAAAACGAAACAAACTAATGAGCCAAGTAAATCAAACAATAATCAATGCGAACTTCGGCTGAAAACAAAATTTAAACTCTTTAAAACATTTAAAAAAACAATAAGCCTATGTAGGCCTATTTATAACATTATCATGGAAAATATGAAAAATAGGCTAAAATTGATTGCAAAACATGCCATCCAACCATTCAAGTAAACAAAACAATGATATAAGTTCTGTGGGAAAACAAATAAACACAATAAAAACAAACAAATTAATAAACCAAGATCAACACACACAGTTGATGAGATTATAAACATGCAGCATAAAGAATCAAAATTAGGCCTATATAAAAGAGAACAATTAAATTATAAACAAAACAAAATGAATCGAAAGTCTCAAAATTGAGATATTATAGAGAATGCAAAGCAAGATAAAAACAAACAAACAAACAAAAACAGACGGCAGAACAGCTAGCCATGGACCCACTACGTACAGCATGCATCAATCAATCAATTAATATTATAAAAACCAACTCATTCCATTCATGAGCGTATTATGACATGCAGTAAACAAGCATGTTGCGCGTATTTACCATCATCAGCGCGTATAAGCGCGCGTACCCGGAGTGCTCGAACTCATAACAAGGTACGGTCAACGAACTTTTGGCGGCGTAGTCACCTTGAAGTTGACCGACTGGGTACCGAGCAGGCAGCGCATAGGCGCTGGTTACGGAAGTGACTTTGATGTGACTACAAGATGTGGACCACTGTCGGAATCTAGTCAGTGGTGTACATCATGAGTCGCCGCGCGCATCGAGCAGGTAACACATCGGAGGCTAGCAGTTGTAGTCACTGCGTGATTGGCGGTGGTGACTGCAGAGATCCAGTGCAATGTAGTCACTCTGCCGCCAGGAATTTTGCAGTGTACACTAAGTGAGTAAATATACAGCTTGGATAAAGAAAAATGAGGATCACCAGGGGAAGCACCAGTCCAGAGACCCAAATAATTTTTGCTGAAGAAGAGAGTTTTACCCAACCGTCTCCTTAATTGATCAAATCTTCAGTTCCCCCGATGGACAATTCTCCATTACTGACAATTTGCCCTGCACTAAAGGTGGGGGTCATGTCCTTCCCATTTATTTGTCACTGGCCATCCGTTCTGGTTAAGGATGGTGATGCTGGACACAAGTTATGATATTGCAAAAGTATTATCATAAGTTAACCATATGACACAAAGCAAGGGTTTTTCTATTACAATATATCAATTGCAGTGATGTCCATTTTCATGATTGCCTGTTGAAAAGACCCAAGGAACCATAATTATAATATCAAATGTGATCTGAAAACATTTCCCAATTGTATTTTTGCAGGCAGGTACATACAAATCACTCAATGATGATTCAGATGACTCAGATGTGGTAGCTCTTTCTTCTGATGAGGAAGTTCCCAACAGTATCATTGAAAAGAAGACAGATAAGAACAGCAGGTTACAAAAGACGTCTTTGGGGTCTCGCAGGCAACATGCCCCTGTTAAGTATACTGAGGATCTGGATGAATCTGAAGAAAGTGAAGAAGAAGCACCAAAAACAAAGCAACGTAAGAAACCTGCCAACTCATCTCATTCTGAATCTGGATTGGAGTCTTCAGATGTGGATGGAAACAAAGATTCTGACGATGATGATGATTTTGAAAGTATACCATCAAAGGCAAAGAGGTCCAAACAGAGCAAATCATCAGCTGTGAAGTCAAGAAATGTCAGGAAAGTTTCTGAGTCATCAGAATTGGAAGTTGAAGAAGAAAAAGTTGATAATAAAAAGAACAAGAATGGTAATATTGACAGTGATGAACATAGTGAGGATAACAAAAAGAAATCGAGTAGTGAAAGTGAAAGTGAAGAGATTGAAGAAGTAAAACCAAAACCAAAAAAGAAACCAACTAGACCTGCAAAGAAGCAAACACCGCCTAAGAAAATATCACCAGATGAGGTTGCATATACATCATCTGGTCGACGCAGAAAGGTGGTCAGTTATGTGGAGAAAGACTCTGGCTCCTCTGAAGATGAAGATGATGATGATTATGAAAGTAAATCATCAAGGGCAAAAAGGTCCAAACAAAGCAGATCATCAGCTGTGAAGTCAAGAAATGTCAGGAAAACTTCTGAATCATCAGAATTTGAAGTTGAAGAAGTCGAGGAAAAAGTTGATGATAAAAAGAATAAGGGTGATAATGTTGATAATGATGAACTATTTTATGAGATAGAGGAAGAAACAAAGAAGCCTGCTAGGCGCAAACCAGCTGCAAAGAAGGCTGCTGCTAAAAAACCATCTGCTCGAAAAACTAACAGGTGGTCTTCAGACTCTGATGATGATGATGATGAAGATTTTGAAAGTAAACCATCAAGAGCAAAGAGGTCCAAACAGATAAAGTCATCAGCTGCGAAGTCAAGAAATGTCAGGAAAGCTTCTGAATCATCAGAATTGGAAGTTGAAGAAGAAGAACAAGTTGACAATAAAAAGAATAAGGATGATAATATTGACAATGATGAAATATTCTACGAGATAGAGGAAGAAACAAAGAAGCCTGCAAGGCGCAAACCAGCTGCAAAAAAGGCGGCTGCGAAGGAACCATCTGCTCGAAAAACTAGCAACTCTGGTTCATCAAAAGCAAGTAAAAAAGCACTTGATTCCGAGTCAGATGAAGAAAGCTATGATGATAAAAATAAAAAAGATAAAGAAGAGGAATCAGATGAAATTGAGGACATTCCTAAAACAAAAAAACAATCAACTGCCCAGAAGAACAGTACAGTACCAGAGAAAGAGGCTGTTGATTTGAAAACTTTGTATTCTAGAGCTACAAGTGGCAGGCGTAGAACAACTGTCATCAATTATGCAGAAGAGAAGTTATCTGCATCTTCTCGAAAAAAAAGAAGAGGAGGTTATCGATCTAAGTTCAGATGAAGAGGAAGAGGAAAAGCCTAGATCTAGAGGGAGAAAACCTCCACCAAAGTCGGCATCATCGAAAAGAGGTACTAAAAGAAGTTTAGAGGAGGAGGAGACTCGAGCAAGAAGTCAGCGCTCTTCAGCCAGGTCATCAAAAAGAACACGATATCAAGAATCTGAATCAGAAGAAATTAGTGAATCCTCTGAGGAAGAGTTGGTGAAAAAGAAGCAACCAGCTAGGAAAGCTCCTAGTACGGGTAAACAAAAAGGAAAAAAAGTTGAGTCCGAGTCAGAAGAAGAAGAGTCGGAAGATGAATCCTCGGAGGAAGAGAAGGTGAAAAAGAAGCAACCAGCTAGGAAAGCTCCTAGTAGGGGTAAACAAAAAGGAAAAAAAGTTGATTCCGAGTCAGAAGAAGAGTCAGAAGATGAATCCTCGGAGGAAGAGAAGGTGAAAAAGAAGCAACCAGCTAGGAAAGCTCCTAGTAGGGGTAAACAAAAAGGAAAAAAAGTTGATTCCGAGTCAGAAGAAGAGTCAGAAGATGAATCCTCAGAGGAAGAAAAGGTGAAAAAGAAGCAACCAGCTAGGAAAGCTCCTAGTAGGGGTAAACAAAAAGGAAAAAAAGTTGAGTCTGAGTCAGAAGAAGAGTGGGAAGATGATGATGAGGAAGAGGAGAAAACAAGGAATAAACCTGCCAAGAAACCAACCTCAAGGTCAAGGAAATACCAGGAGTCAGAAGATGAAGAAGATGAGAAAGAAGATGGAGAAAAGGAGGACGACAATCAACTTTCTTTGAGAGGAGGTCGGGAGCGATTATTAAGGAACAAAATGACTCCAAAATTAATTCTTGAGAAAGCTAAGATTCCATCAAAGGCACAGAAAGAAGAAGAATCACCGCCACCAATTCCAGAAATGGAAGAAGCAAGTTCAAGTGATGAGGAAGAAGCTACAAAGGCATGTAGGTATTGCTCCAAGAAATATGTGACAGCATATGATTTGAAACGACATGAAGAGACACACAAAAAGCAATTAAAATTTGTCTGTGAGATATGCAATCAGGCCTTTGCAAAGAAGGATAACTTGAAGTCACATTCTCGTATTCATTCCAAAGCCATCTATAAGTGTCATAGATGTAGTATGAGCTTCAATCAGCAGGCCAAACTTCTTCATCACTTAACCAGCTTTATCCATAAGAAGAAGAAACCTAAACCTGTGCCAAGTGTAGAGAAGAAAATGCCAAAGAAAATGATGCAGAGGGAAAAGAAAATGTAGAGGATAAAAAGAATGAAGCTCAGGATAAAGATAACGATGTTCAAGATAAACAAAATGATGTTCATGATGATGAAAATGATGTTGATGATAATGAAAATGATGGTCAGGATAAAGAAAATGGTGTAAAGGATAAGAAAAATGATGTAAAGGATAAAGAAAATGGTGTAAAGGATAAGAAAAATGATGTAGAGGATAAAGAAAGTGATGTGGAGGAAAAGGAAAGTGATGCGGAGGAAAAGGAAAGCGATGCCGAGGAAAAGGAAAGTGATGCCGAGGAACAGAAAAGTGACGCTAAGGAAAAGAAAAGTGACGCTAAGGAAAAGAAAAGTAACGCTAAGGAAAAGAAAAGTGACGCTAAGGAAAAGAAAAGTGGTGCTAAGGAAAAGAAAAGTGGTGCTAAGGAAGAGGAAAGTGATGATGAGGAAGAGGAAAGTGATGGAGATGAAAATGAAAGCGATGAAGATGAAAATGAAAGCGATGGAGAAGAAAACGAAGGAAGTGACACAGAGGAAGAGGAGGATACATAAGCATAACATCATTTATGTAATTAAGTACTTGTAAGTGTTCTTGCCAGTTTATATTGTATTACAATAATAATTTGTTACTTGTTATCATGGCTTGAAATAATGTCAAAAATAATTTCATGAGTCGTTTTGGCTTTGAAGCATGTTGTTGACTGATAGGTTTTGGACTGGAAATGGAAACTGTATCCCAGTAACTGGATAGTTATGTTTTTGAAGTCTGTTTATGACACTGACCATTAACACCTACATGTACCACTGGTGCCTATAGGCAGTGGTTTAATCAGACAGACTTCTTTGATCACAGGTATCTACCAGCATCTACTTGTTTTGTTTTGATAGTACAAGTTTCTATAAATCTAAAAATATGACAAAATGTAAATGTGCAAAAAGATATAGGTAGCCTTACTTGTTTTACACATATGGACCATATTATAGCGTCACAACGTGTTCAGTCACAATGGTTCATTATGTAAAAAAAGAAGCTGTTTTAAACAGTCTTAAAAGTTGCATCTGAGTCCATAGGAGTCAACTCACAAACAATACAGTTGGCCAGGTCTATTCATGTGTTAAAGAAAGAAAACCTGATTGCTATGGACTCATGTGCAACTTCAGGGTCAGAATTTCGGTGAGAATTCAAGAATTGGTTCTCGCAAAGATTCTCATTTACAGATTTGCGTGAATCAAAGTTGATTCTTGCAAACGTGTGTAGTTTACACAGAAGTTGATTAGCAAGAATCAAATGATTCCCGCAAATTTATTCTGCAAGAATCAAGATTGATTCTTGCACTGTGAAATGAAATGAAATTCTGACCATGCAACTTTTAAAACAGTCTCTTTTCTTACACAATTAACCATTGTGACTGAATGCAATGATGTGTAACACTATAAATTGGTGTAAAACAAATAGGGCTATACATACCTTTTCGCATCCTTACATTTCGTAAAATATTTTCGACTTATTTTAAATGTATTAGGGGGGACTGATAAGTTTTGGACCCTATAGCAGGGTATATAGCTGATACCACATTAAAATGCTTGTGAAGAAAACCCTACACAGTTTTTGCAATGTGGAGAGCTCTTGTGGTACAGCAAACCACCTGAAGTAAGCAAACAAAGGTCCATCACTTGAACCCTACAAAGGCTTTGCAATATTTGTCAACTGAAATTTATACTGATTCACTGATTTGTACAAAAACACACATCATTCATGCATTTATGATTATGTATAACTACTGGTAGTACCGAACTGTATGCACACCATACTAATGATCCATGATGTTATGAGCCGTTGCCAACTGTAAGCAAAACAAAGTATATGCTACAAGTTACTGGTTACAGTGGGGATGTTTCTTGTCTCAAATCTGTTCATCAGAGTTTAAATGAGTTGAATTCAGTGTCTAACAAATTGACTAAATTGATATAGTGAAATTGTCAATACGCTTTCTGTGAGTAATACATGTCTGTGGTGTAAATCACATGTGGTTATTGAATAGTTTTGATGCAAAATATGATGTATGAAAGGATGGATGCCTTGTGTATTTTGTATTAATATTGCTATTTTATGGAATGAGATAACTTATTTACACAAGGAAATTGAAATCTTAATTTGAAAATGTTTGTGACTCATCCAGCTTCACTAGGTGACCCGTTCTGGCTGCTGGTTGGTGGTAGTGAAGTCAGGTGGATATGCTTGGTAATGGCTAATTAGGCGGCTCCAATTAGCATGAGTATGGTATTGAAAGTTGACTTACAAGTGATCATTAAAATGACTAAAATATAAAATAGTACTATGGTATTTTGCTGTAAGCCTGTGATGAGAGCTTATTTGTGTGATGTTAAGGGATCTGAAATGAGTGTTTCGACAGTATTTTTTATGGAACATGAGAGCACCTCAGACATATCGAATTGCATTCTGAATACTGAAGCATGTCTTTCTGATATCAAATAATTTTCATTTTTGAAAATCACGATATAATACAAATTTTATGACAAATTATAAAAATTTGATATCTTTCAAATTTTTGATATATAACAGTCCTCGAAGTAAATTTTATAAATCTAATGATATATTCTTAAAGTGTATGAAGCTGGGAGGAAAAGCCGACGATCAATTGAAAATTTTGACCTTTCATATTGAAGATACTTTTTCCCAAAAGACCTAATTTTTTTTTGTGTTTTGGGAAAAAAATCCATATCTTCAATGCGAAAGGTCAAAATTTTCAATTGATCGTCGGCTTTTCATCCCACCTACATATACATTAAGTATAAATCATCAGATTTATAAAGTTTACTTCGAGTACTGTTAAATATCAAAAATATCAATTTTTATGATTTGCCATAAAATGTGTATTACATTGCAAATTTCAAAAAATCTAAATTATTTGATATTAGAATGACATTCTTCGTATTCAGAATGCAATTCGATATGTCTGATATGCTCTAATGTCCCACAATAAATACTGTCCAAACCCCTTCCCTTAACAAAGCACCTCAGAAGCATAGTATGTATGCTTTATGTGTCATATGCGTTGCTAATTGTGCCACCATACACGTCTTATGAGTTGTGCCTTGTCAACATCGTGGAAGTATGCTCTTGTCAAAGGTTTACAGCAATTTATTGATAACAACAGACAAAATAAGACAGCTGTAGCTATATATATCCTGTTGAACACATGATTTCTTCATCACATTGTTTTCAGTTTTCATACTGAGCACTTGGAATCGGTTAGAGATAAGCTCAGAATTATGGTCCAGGGAGAGTAAGAGCAGAGATATGGGTAGGTAGAGTTGTAGATGTATTGAGAATTGACAAACTGTTGACACAAAATTAAAAGGGTCTAGGTTGAGCACACTAAACGGTATGAATTTTTACGTATTAGTAGTTTGAATTTCAACCTTCATCATGAAGCTCCCATGGCCAAGTGGTTAAGGCACAGGTCTTGAAAACCCAGGGCTGTCAACTCTCACGCATTGGCCGTGAGTCTCACGCATTGGGTCACTTTCTCACGCCAAGGTAGTATAATCTCACGCCAAGGTAGTAAAGCGCACACAAAAAGCTGGAAAATGAGTAAAATCTCACGCATCGTCATGAATAATTTGTTGCTGCTCCTACCCCCCCCCCCCCCACCCCCCACCCCGCTTTTCACATTCTCGAGCGCCGTGGCTCGAAATAATCATGGTACAAAATGAACATTGGAGTCGGCAAATCCCGGTACGTCTCTGTCTCACGCCAAGCAATTCCAAAAAGTTGACAGCCCTGTGTAAACCTCAGATCCTGGGTTCATTTCCCAGGCAGAATCACTTTTTCTATTGTATCCTTTATTATTTGGGATGGTGAATCTGGTGAAAAAAAGTTACTGATGTTGGAAAAAATGATTTTCAGACAGGCTACATAACAATTTGAGAATTTTGTTTTGTGATTTTGATATCAGAGCCAGTAAAATTAAGAAGCTACATTGCATAACTTAACATGGAAAAACATTGGCATGATAGACTGGAACTAATATAGTAAACACATTTGATTTGATTTGATTGCATTCAGTGTATGTCCAGCACTCTGCCTGAGGTGAAGCAATTTTTACATGAAGGTATAATGTATTATTTGACCTGATAAATGAGCAACAAATTACAAGGTTTTGTAAAATGATGTTTAGGTGCTAAATTTAATGAAATACTCAGGATTCAAACACTCAAAATTTATTAATGCAACTCGAGAACAACTTGTCTGAAATCCATCGTCCATACATTATCCTGATTTCAGAATCGGGTCATATTATACTGGTACCATGAAAGTGATCATTGCGGAGCCCTGTCATTTTGAGCACTTTGTCAATTTGGAACTATGTAACTTGTTTGTAAATTCTTTTTGTTAAGTCTTCTTACAAACTTACATAGATCTATGTATAGATGAAAGCAAACTTATTTGCGTGTTTTAACTTTCTCAGTAGTCATGTTGACCCCTGCAAAAATTTTCACTTTAACAGACTATGAAGAATGAAGAAATTCTTTATAAAATGAATGTGAAACAGCAAATATTCAAAGCACTTGCATATTCCAGTTGAATTCCATACATGTAGAAGACAAATTTCAAATGTGGTAACCCATTTAGGTAACCCCATTTGAAATTCACACTCCATGTGTGGGCAATTAAGGTCATGTCTAACAGAGGGGGTCTATAGATTTCAACTGGAATAGCTCATTTTGTATGTCAACTTTTGTTTCAATTTTTGTATGGTCACAAGTTACATGTATGTACATATTTGTTTAATATCACATCAAATATGTGTGCATGTTATGGTAAATCTCATGAAGTATTATTATGGTGTCGTAAGATTGTTTATCCATGTATTTCATCTCAATTTGTTGGGGGGGCACTCAACTTTAGCGATGCGATGACAGGTATGTGCCGACCAGCTTTAGGAAGTATGTGACTTATCGTCTATAAATGTTGTTAAAAAAGGTGGGGTCATTGGGTATAAACAAATGAAAAAGGTGGTAATTGGGTATAAAATTCAGAAAAAGGTGGTCATTTGATAAAATATTTTATGAACAAAATCCTAGTTTGTTTCCAAATTTACAAATTTGCTGAGAATGTGACAGATTCTGCATTATTTTATGACATTTTGATGACAATTCTAGAGAAAGGGGGCTATTGGGTAGCCGAACCTGAAAAAAAAAAGCAGGACTTGTCATTGGGTATATTTGACTTCAAAAAAGGGGGCTTATTGACAGGCACATACTTGTCACTTGAAAAGTTGCCCCCCCCCCTGGTATTTATTTCAGGGTTAGAATTTCAGCAAAAATCTGCAAGTTGATTCTCACAAAGGTCTTGGTAAAAAGATTTGTGTACCGTACATCAAAACTAATTCTCATAATCAAAGCTTTGTAAGAATCAAAATTGATTTTATGTGATGAAATTCTACACCTGGCTTTTAATACTTTGATTTTCACTAGATATTTGCATTGTGCATATTTGTAATGGTATTGTTAAAAAAGGAGAATGCTCAAAATATTTTTAAGAAATGAAAAGTGGAAATGAATAAGTGTTAAGGTAAAAAACAATGTACATATCTTGAATTGATAAAGTTAAATAGTGAAACCAGTGAAAGTTTGATTTGATCAATGATTTTATATTTCAAATGTTCCCTCCATTTAAGATTACTTTATAATGATTATATGAGCAAAATGTTAGACTTTGCTTATAGTTATTAGATTAGACATTGGTGCTCAAACTAATGTGTGATTTTTGTCACTGGTTTGACGACCATTACTAGATATTTGGGTATACATACAGATTAGTGTCGGCAGAAGCATTAAAATTTAGTGGGGGTCAGGGATGCATATATGTAATTTTGTTTCGGTTTAACTGAGACTTTCTCCAAGCACGCAAAACATTTCAATTTCAGACAATTGTAGCCCCAAAAGAGGTGTATATTGTTACTTTGTGGGCCAGTATGCACAAAGCATTCAAAATTTGGTGAATTGGGCCCGAAACACGTAATGTTTTGTATTAAAAGGCAAACATTTCTGTTATGAGTTTTAGGGAGGGGGATGTCTTCCCCTTGCAAAAATTTAAGGGGAAGTGTCCACCCCGCTTCTGCCGCCTACGATATAGATATATTGACTATTCCCATCGATGAAATAGGAAGCAACGATTAAATCAGCATATTTTATTTATAAATTATCTAAAAATGGGGTGTCTTGTTTTGTAAAAAGTTGCATCTAGGTGGACTGGGCAAGTTTTGGAAATGAACTCTTCATTTGGCAAAAAGTAATGATTTCACAATAATCTCAGGTAGCATTTAACAAAAAGCAAATAATGTGAATGTTATGTTGGAAAATCCAATCATTTTAAAGGTACAGTGAACACTTGTTACACAAAATGATAATGCAAAGTGATTTTGAAAGTTCCAAGTTTATCTGTCTGTATGTATACATTAACAAACCTCCCAACACAAACCAAAATCAGCAGCCTTGGCAAGATTGTGTTAACAAGTTTGCACTGTACTTTGTTAGTTCACCTTTACATTACCTTACTAAATCTAAGCATTTACTTCACAATGAAGAATGAACCCCTTTATTGTGATGAATTCCCTAAAAGATAATGACATCATTATTTTCAGACATAACCTTTTTCAAGAATTTCTTATTTTCATTAAAAGTGAGCCCAACAAGTCACATGTCTTGCTTGTTTGTAAATACATGTACTATATTTTGTCATTGATTAATACACATACAGCGGAAGTGTATGTGAAGTCCAATCATGATAACTGCATGGACTCCGCCCACCCTCTTAATATGACAATGAAAAACAACTCCCCATTTTGGATTACAAAATTTATATATTTTTGTATAATATTTGTGTTTGTGAAAATGGTTGTAAATAGTTCTATTATGCAAAGAATATCTTTGCTGATATTTTAGTGTTGTTTGTAGGTTTATACTGTGCATGTAGATTTGAAAATGTGTATCAGGTTGTATTTGTGACAAAAGTCTTGTATCATTAATGTGGCATATTTGTCTTAAAATTTCTTGTTTTTCTCATTTGTGAAAATTGACGCATGCCAGTTCCATGGAAAGAAAGGGGTATTCCTAGTTTGACTGGAAAGTACACATAGCTGCATGGGATGGGAACAAGAAATTCTCTAAAATAAATGTAGTACAAACATTTTCACTTTCACAGTAATTTTGTGGAATTTGCTTGAATTGTGAAATGTATTCCATAGATAGTTTAATGACAAAATGTCCTGTTTGATACAGCTGATCATTTTCAATTGAATTCAGTCACAAGACTTTATGATGGAGATCATGTGATCCATATGAGCCTATTTTATTTCAATAATTTGGTTGTCATATTTTTGTAGCATCATTCAACACAGTCATGGTCCCATTAGCTAGGCTGGGCTTCCATGCAAAATGGGGTAATCATGTTTAATTTGCAAATAATATTGAATATTGAAGTAACATGATTTGTCATCACAACTTTTTAACTGTCCTATACATGTAATGTACATATTTTGTTGAATAAGATGACATGTCGTTCGCTCTATGTAGCACAATATTGTAACAAGTTTTGTTTTGGTACAGACCCAGACTGAGTTTGGAAAAACAAAAAACATGAAATAGGAATAACAGTGTATATTTGTCAAATTGTTGATTGTAGCATCATGGAATGGGTTTTTTAGGAGAATGGTGTTTTCAGCATTCACTGATGTATATTTCAACATGTAAGAGGCGAGACTGATAACATCATATATGACATTAACACAGTAATACAGAGTACCTGGAAAATGGTATGAATAAATGGAGAAAAAGATGACAAACCAAGAAAGACCAAATGAATTTATAATTGTAGGACCATACAAATGTGTTACTGCTACCAGTGGTCTTTGTAATGTCATTGACATCGGACAAGGCTTGCTTTTCATGCTTGAATGTGTTTTTTATCAATGTAAAATTATTGTAGTAGGATAAAATAAAAGCTTAAGCAGTTGTTTGCATTACACCAACTAGTAGCAAATCTAGGTGAGGAAATTTAGGAGGAGGATCTTGAATGTGATTACTTTCTATTCCAGAAAAATACAGAACTAATTTTTTGGATTAAAAAATATTATCCAGTTTTGCCAAATGAAACATAGCTTAATCCTAATCCTTTAGGTAGTCCTAACTGGCAATAAAAGTCCAATTTTAATATTTGGTCAATTTTTGGAAATAAGGGCCAAAAACATGCGTTTTTAGGTTGTTTTTCGACCTTTTTCGTATTCTGTGACAATCAGGCCCAAAGACTTGAACAAAGACTACAAAATGTAATTTCAAGTTATGCATTCTAATATTTGGAAAACACATTTTCCAATCTTTTTCATAACCAATTAGCAAAAATAACATGTGATATTAAAATTATGAGCCAACGCTTAGCCTATACTCAAAATTTTGAATGCTTAGACTTGTGCCAAGTCTTACACTTTTGTCACTACAATTGTAAGAAAACATGCAAAATTGCATGTTTTTGGTCCATTTTCCTCAAATTGACCAAATATTGAAATTTGACTTTTATTGCCAGTTAGGACTAACTAAAGGATTAGGATTTAGCTATGTTTCATTTGGCAAAACAGGATAATTTTTTTTTAATTCCAAAAACTTAGTGCTGTATTTTTCTGGAATATGGTGTAGGTACCCATGCTTATAAAGTGCAACCTGGTCAATACAAAATTGTCAGAGCCTCAGATTTTACTTTGTGTTAAAAGCAATTTGTGTTATCAGTTCATTAGTGTATAAAGATGTGTACTTGGGACCATTCAAATGCATCAGGTTTTGTGTTAACGAGGTTCCACAATGCCAATAATGGAGAGCTAGTTGAAAGAATGCAATTGACAACTTGACACAAAGTCAAAGAATAAATGTCAAATTTACCATTCAGATATTTTTATGATTTCTAACACAAACACTTGCGTGTGTTGATATTTCCCTGAAATTCATAACTTACCAATGTTACCATAATTTTATGACAAAATTTCATATTTACATATTGTTAAATTCACACTATAACCTCAATTCATGAAAATAAAACCTTTGCAAAAATGATCATTTATAAAGTAAAGTACGCTGTTGGTACCACAATGGAAAGTTCTCTTTTATTTTATTCTTTAGTAGTTTTCATGGTCATCTTGACAATGATATCCTGTAAGCAGGCATTATATAAAGTTGTTGAAACATTTATATAGCACCACAATTGTACAATTTTACTGTTACGTTGGCACTTCTTGATTTCTTTTTAATTAATTCCATTTTGCTTGACAAACCAAGTGAATTTTTATGCACTATAATATTTCATCCTTCACAATGGAGGACTTCATCAGATACGACTGATATGGTCATCTGATCCGCTTTCCCAGGAAACTGGTTTCCGGTTCTTCACAAGTCTCTTTTCCAGTCTTTAATAAAAAGATGATCGTAGACGTGACTTCTCTGGTCACGGTTTCCGATGTGAAGGACTGAAATATTGAAGTGAGTAAAATTCACTTTGTTTTGTCAAGCAAAATAGAAATATTTGTTCAATGGTTCAATGATTTCTTTTTGTTGTAAGTTTCAATTGTAACACATTGGATGTGTTGAACTATTCTTTTCTATGACCGACTTAACTGTTTTATGTCTGGTAATTAAGAGGCTCATTATTAGAGCCCCAGGAGCCCCCTCCCCATGAGCATGGGTACCTCATCTCTACTTTTACTAATAACCCCTTTACACTTTGGTGTTGGTAAAGGTATGTGCTGGATCAAAACTGAATAGGCAGAAGTCTTGCAATTTGAACAAAAAGACCTGCTCAAACTTGAAGCAAATGCACCCTGGGCAGTGTTTACTTCTGTCCATTGATTCATACCAATTTGGCACTGACCAAGTATATTTAAAAAAGGAAAGGTGTATTTACTTTGGTAGTAAATTTATAAACAAAAGGGTGTACTGCTGAAATTGTTTTAAAAAACCGGGGTTTTCACACAATAATAGGGTTATAGAGGCCAATTTTTACAAAACAATGTAAATGTGAAAGCTAAACTGTATCTAAAATTAGAGCAAGTTGATGAAATAAATCATGTGGATTAAACTTAAGTGTTTATGTATTGTATGTATTTTAGTTTGTCCTAAGGGAAACCTTATGCCAGCAAGTTTTCAGCATGATGCAATGTATTTTGCCAAGTTCTACCAATTTGCATGAAAAAAGAGAGCATTTTTAAAAAGTGACATCCTTGGGATATTCCCTCCTTCAGGGTGATTCCCACTGGCTATTGTAACAGGCTCATTACAGTGTGACAGATCAACACTCACTGGCCATCCTCATATTTATCATGTTTTTAGAGAAAAGTCTTCCTAGTATGTTATATTTGAAATGCTCTCTTGTCTCATTCAAATTGGTGTAAGTTGGGGGCAATAAAGTTGCAAAATATTTGAATGATATGCCTATTGAGTGGCACCTATGAAATTATAGGCCTAATTTGAAATAATTTTATCATGTTTTGAGGTCAACTATTCATTAACCGAAAAGAAAGAATGGAATAAATCTTTGGTGTACCAAAAAGGAAACCAAATCATTTCTATAGTCTTAGAAGTCGCATAAAATGATCCCTCTGTGATCAACTAAGAGGCAAAACAATAAACCAATAATCAAATCCAAGATTTAAAACCTTAGATCTTTGTGAATTTATAATCGGTGAAGTTGAAAAAGTATTGAACCACTTACCCTTAGCTACTACGTTAGTGTCACCTGAACAACCTTTACTAGATGCATTACGTGTAGTCCTTAAGTTTGATGTGTGGCTGACTCATTTTAAGGTTGTCAAAATTGTTCTAATTTCTCCCTGGAGGGGGCACACACATATAAAGGTGGTACGTATCCCGAACGGGTATATGCGGCGGTCAAGGTTCCCTTTTTCAAGCTCTCCGGCAGTTCCTCAAGACTTTCATTTAGATCATGCTCCAGTTCTTCAAACTTCTCTTGACAAGCTGTTATCTCAAATTAGGATTTTTTTAGCTCAACAGCATATAATTTGGCCCAATTTTCGTTGACTGGACCCCCCCCCCCATGTTGAAATTTCAGTTCATCAAGCCAATATTTTGCAATTTTACCCTATTTGGGCCCAAATATGGGTGTTTTACGGGCTAAAGAGGAAGATGCACTAGGCAATTTTGAGGACCCCCAAAATCTGGGGGGGCTGGGCCCATCTGGCCCTGCGAACAGTGATGTCTGTTATCCATGATATACCCACACAGTGCCGTAGCCAGGTTTTTGGAACTTGGGAGGTCGGGGGGCAAACTTGTGAATGTACCGATCGAACAATGGAAATATTTTTGCTGGCGGAAGTTGTAAATTGTTGACCCCATTCCCCAGTGCGCAAACAATCTAAACGAAATTATCAATATTGTTGACCCTAATTTTTTTTTCACCAACATTAAGGCGCATCGTGTACCGACGGCCCAAGATGTACCGACGGCCCTGGCTATAATACCCCACTGTTAACTGACATAAGAGTTCTAAACTGTCAGAAGTCACATCCTAACCATATAGCTCCATATCTTTGTGTTAAATAAATAAATGTTTTGATAAGTGATTTCATATTGATATCCTACTGACGAAAGGGGAAAGGTCGATGTGTGCGTCTGTATTTTGTGTTCGTTGGGGTTAATAGCTGTTGTTTATGGCCGATATCATAATAGACCTGCAAATACCGACTGATTATACAGAATTGTTTGACAGAACTAGAAACAGCTTTGTGAGAAAGAGCACAAGAGCGACAGTGCAAGTCATGTTCATCATGGTCATGATCAACAGAAATGTTTTATATAATTATATTTGCAGGTAAGATATTGCAATCACTTTTTCTATTATAATGATTTGATTTATGAGGAAAAAAGAATAGCTGGCTGGCAGACTGATCAGCCAGGATTGGTGGTTTGAGGTTCAAGTCCGTAAGACCCCGACCCCGGATGATGATTGTGACAAACCTGGTCACAAACATGTTGACACTACACATGTGTAGCAGTGTTGTAGTCGAGTCCTCATCATCCGAGTCCGAGTCCTTGGTGTCCGAGTCCCAAGTCCGAGTCCCTGCCAATTTCTGATGTCCGAGTCCGAGTCCTCAATGTTCGAGTCCGAGTCCTTATGTATCAAATTCAAGCCCCGGGGTTTTCACCAATACCTTATCAACCTAGGCCTATACTTAACCAGAATTTTAGTTCTATATTATTTAGTTCTAAATACATAATGTGCTAGTCCTACCTAGCATGCTTAGTATTGTTTTGTGGCTGTGCAATAATTATGCGGAGCCCGGGAAGGGTGTAATTGCAAAAAATGCTTATCCCCTCTCAGCGGAGCCTGCCAAAAATCGCTTGCCCCGCCCCCCGGCCTGCCAAAAATCTTCGCACATGCCATTTCTTGCTGATTTTGGGGGGATCCCAATTTACAAACTTTAAATGGTTTAGATAATTATGTCATGTATGTTGCGAGCGTAGCGAGCAGGGAAATTTGCATTATGTAGGCCTAAGCGTTTCTGTTCTGTTTTCTAAGTCTTTTTAGAGCGTTTTGAAAGGTGCCCCATAGGAATATGTGCCAAAAATTGTTTGTTCCCCCCTCTCGGCTTGCCAAAAATTGCTTCCACCCTCCCTTTCAATCGGTAAAATTTTGGGGACTGCTCTATAATCCGAAGGTTCTTTAATCCGAAAGTCCTTTAGTCCGAAGGTTCGCTAGTCCGAACACGTACGTGTTCATAGCATTCGCTAGTCCGAATTTTAAAAGAGGTTCTCTACTCCGAAAAAAAATTGAAGAGGTTCTTTATTCCGACGGTTCTTTATTTCGAAGGTTCTATAGTCCGAATTTTAAAAACGGTTCTCTAGTCCGAATATGAAAATAGTCTCTATAGTCCGAATTTAAAAAGGGTTCTATAGTCCGAATATAGAAATAGGCTCTATAGTCCGAATTTTAAAAAGGGTTCTATAGTCCGAATATAGAAACAGGCTCTATAATCCGAATTCCAAAAAAGGTTCTCTATTCCGAAATTGCAAAACGGTTCTATAGTCCGAAACGGATACCGTGTCCGAATCAGTAAAAAGGTTCTATAGTCCGAATTTTAAAAACATTAACATAACTTTTAGCTAGATACGACTAAAGCAGAGTTTATGGTAAACGAGATGACTCTACTGCTAAAATAGCGTACACCACCAAATCACGATGTAATGTAGATGGATTCCAGTAAAAACAAAAATCTTTTTAGAGATATTTTGGCCTTTCTGTGGAAAAAAGAGAGGCATGTTATAGCTTAAATAAAATGAGACCTACACATGAACTTGGATCGCCCAAAAAGTTGCATAACACAATTTTTGAATAAAGTAGGTCCTCGGAATGACAAATGCCAATAAACGGGTTTTCAGGGTAGAGAACGGGTCGAAAATGATGATGTTTTAATCACAAGACTACCCGTACATTGAAACATTTTACACCCCGGGCACCTCCAAATCGCAAGATAAAACTATACTTTAAATATTCTGTATAATTTGATTAAATGACTAAAATTTGTTAAAATGAAAAAGCCGCAGCATTTACATGGTGGGATGGCGCTATGAAAATTTAAACTCGACAATGCCTGAATACATCGTAGAGTATTACTAGTATATAATATTATAATGGAATGAAAAATAGATAAAATGACATAACGGGAAATATCCAGAGAAACCAACCATGTTGAACAGCAGCGGATTTGTATTTAACAATTGATGATTTGACACTGAAACAAATGATAAAAATAAAATTCGGACTATAGAACCCGTTTACCAATTCGGACTAAATAGCACGGTATCCGTTTCGGAGTATAGAACCGTTTTGCAATTTCGGACTAGAGAACCTTTTTTCAAATTCGGATTAGAGAACCTATTTCTATATTCGGACCAGAGAACCTTTTGTTAAATTCGGACTATAGAGCCTATTTTCATATTCGGACTAGAGAACCGTTTTTAAAATTCGGATTAAAGAACCTCTTTTAATATTCGGATTAGGGAACTTTTTTTAAAATTCGAACTATAGGCCTAGAACCTTCGAAATAAAGAACCGTCGGAATAAAGAACCTTCGTAATAAAGAACCGTCGGATTAAAGAACCTTCGGACTGAAGAACCATCGGAATAAAGAACCGTCGGACTATAGAGCTTCCACCAAAATTTTACCTTCCCCCCATGCTCATAATTTTTGCTCAGCCCTTTAGGTAGCATACCCTGGAAACAGAGTATAATCACAGACTTACAGTAACTTATTAGGCTTGTGTTTTAGAGAGGCAAAAGATGCAATATTACAATCAAAATATGACGTCACTACTAAACCCCAGGTGCCAAACGAAGAGGTGTTGGATCCGGCTGTAGGCCTATGCATTAGGCCTAATATTTCTGTGATGTAAAGGTGGTACGGGTATGTGCGGCGGTCAAGGGTCCCTTGATACATTTGCATCATGCTCCAGTTCATTGAGCCTATAAACACTCTGAAACTTTTAGCTCTTAAGCTCAAATTTGGAAACATTTTGAATTTGTTAATTAGCTCCAAAGCCTATAATTTGGCCCAATTTTAGTTCACAGACCTCCACAAAAATGTTGAAATTTCAGGCCACTATTTTGCCACCAAATCAGTTCTTCCCAAAGTTCGGTGCCACACATCCTTACCAAAATTTAACTTTGAGTGCCCAGAGTATTATTATTATTCATGTACATTCTAGACTTGCGTCTAACAAAGCAGTCATGTCAATGATTAAAATCGATTTAACCAATTAAAAATATAACTGAAAGCAATCTTGCTTTTTGGTTGTACTTTTATTTACAAACTGAATTTATTTGCAAGCAAAATTATTTAAATGTATCACATGATGTGATCATTGATCAGGCATAAGAAGTTTGCAATGAACAAAAAAAAGACCTAAAAAGACCCTATTTTGCCGGACTCGAGGAGGACTCGAAGCCGAGTCCCTGAGTCCTTGGGGTCCGAGTCCGAGTCCAAGTCCTTAGCTTCCGAGTCCAAGTCCGAGTCCGAGTCCTTGAAAAAAGGACTCGAGTCCGAGTCCGAGTCCCGAGTCCTCCAACACTGCTAGATAGCAGCAATAACTTTTTGGCCAAAGACAGCATTACAGGCATTGTCCTTACAAATACTTCTCCTGGAGTCACCTGAATTCACTTATACAGCCTGTCTCCAAAAAAAATTGTGCAAGAGACAAGCGCCCTCTTTGGCAATTAGAAAATACCGTTGTGACATAATGCTTACATCAACGTCACGGGCGCAGTATTAGCTCTCAAATGCTGTTTGTTCTGTTCAATTTGCTTGTTCCAATTTCGAGATATGTTTATTTAACAACGAAAGGGTAAAATCACAATTGTGCCACTTTTACTAGGGAAGAGAGCTGTACATGTAAATCCATTACTGGTCGATCACGATAGAATTTCAGTCTTTAAAACTTAGACTCCGTGGAGCAAGCGTTAACATTGCTACCCAAGCAGCCTGGGGTCTGGGACTTAGTCTCCGGACCAAGTAAGGTGCCAAATTCGGCAGCCGATGAAATGGGCCGGTATACGTTTGGAGAAGTCTTAGAATTTGATTTGGGTTACAAAATACGGTATACGTATTATGGTTAAGGTTTGGGATTAATGCTGTTAATATGTTCAAACAAATCATTTCAAACAAATGTCATGTATTTCTGACGACTAAATCACTACTCTTTGGAAATACAGCGTCATTTTAAGCAACTTATAGACTATGCTATGCACATAACGCACTGTAGAATACATGAAGTGGCCATACCCTTATCATAATGTGGTGAAAAATCAAATAATGTTATGTGAGTGCCAAGATAAGCCCCCCTCCCCCGATCAATGTTGAGTCCAATGTTGAGTCCTTTTTTGGTCACGCGCGCCTAGTATAGTGACATCAACATTGATTGTTGGGGAAGGGGGAGGATTGAGGTGTTTGGAAAAAAATATAGACTTGACACCAAAGAAACCTTCATTTCATCACGTTAAAAATTACGGAAATAAGGCCATAACATAGTGTACGTTTTCCATAAGTGTTCTAACACATTTGTACACACAAAGTAAATAAGATAATTTTTGTTATAATGAGTGACAAATAAATAAATAGATAAATAAATAAATAAATGAATGAATGAAGGAAGGAAGGAATAATTGATACCAAATTTGAAACCGTGGAAGTTTCTATCATTAATTTCGAAATTTAGAGACTGGTCACTTTAAAATCTTAAAACCATATTTTGTGCCCTGTTTAAGTTTACTATTCATGACTGTAACAGTCAAAAAGGTAAATTGGAAATGTGTGAATTATTGTTTTCACCAACAATTATTCCATAGAAGAAAATAAAAGTAAACGCAACATCTCTTGATTAGAAAACAAAAAAAAATAAACCCGTGCATACTTGTTTTGTTTTATAATTTTAAAGAATGCGGTCTACCTCAATTGAAGTAACGGAGTAAGAAAAAGAAATAAAAGAGAAAAAAGAAAGAAAAAAATAACAGCATTACATGGATTCGAACTTATGATCTTCGTGTGAGAAGCGGGTGAACTAACCATGAGCCCCTGGGGAAGCTTATAATCGCAATCGATTTCAGTGTATTTAATGCTCTGTCCATGCTACTGTATTGTGTTAAAACCCATGGTTTTTTCCTATTTTGCTGCATTTATCTCACTTTTTTTTAAAAATATGCACGGTTACATTACACATCTTTGTGTCTGCGATATGTATATAGGTAATTATATCTCCATAAGCCAAATTAGTACGGTCTACCATGGTGTAAAATAAATAGATATTACCTTTTGAAGTTATATTATGTTGGTAGACCGTTATTGCGTCATTAATTATTGTTATCCTTATTATAAATAAATTCGCATGACTACCAACAGTTCTGCTACAGTGTAGTGGTTAGGTTTCTGACTTGTGATCACGAGGTCTAGAGTTCGTGTCTCGTTATTGCCGATTTTTTGGCTTTTAAATTCTGCTCTGTATCCCTTTTATAAATTTCAGATGACACCTAAGACTGTGGAATTTATGGATTCATATTTTTTTCAGTTATGATCAATCGGTGGGATTAGAAATTACTTTAATGGGCGTTCTCGATAGAATTTCATTTATAAATACTTAGACTCTGTAGAGCAAGCGTTAACATGGCTACCCATACGTTTTTAGAGGTCTTTAGGTGTATAATTTAGAATTTTGATTTGGGGTTACAAAATAGGGTATACGTATTAGGGTTAGGATTTTCTATTAGAGTTAGAAATATGTTTTGGGGTTAGGATTTGAAATAAGAGTTAGACCTACCATGGTTACAGTTCCAAAACGGAGGGATCGTAAGGCCTCCTATATAGATATATCTTTACAAGCTGTTGCGGCGACTGAGGGCTATATCACAATTTCATGTATCACCAGAACCGGGGATCAGAAGTGTATCAGAAGATAGGAAAAAATGCTAAGTCCGCAAAG
The DNA here is from genome assembly GCF_039555335.1 of Amphiura filiformis. NCBI lineage: Eukaryota > Metazoa > Echinodermata > Ophiuroidea > Amphilepidida > Amphiuridae > Amphiura > Amphiura filiformis. Next base: position 34,984,520 of record NC_092628.1, read on the forward strand.
ACTGAAAAGTTATCGAGATCAACCTGTATGACGGTGACAGCCTATTTGCCTACATTCATACATTTTGTGTGATATGTTTCCGCTTTTATTTTTTTGTTTTATTTTTTTATAAATCTTATCAAGCATATTAAAAAAAAAAAAAAAAACGATTTTAAGAAATTTGAGAAAAATGCAGTTTTGTGATTTTTATTGCAAAAACGACCATTTTTTAAAGATATTTTTGTTTTGATTCGTTTGTGAAATTTGAAACTCTTATGACTTTCATAATAGGAGATCAGGAATGTCCCTGAGTATGTTGACTGAGTTAATAAAGTTTGACAATGACCATGATCAAAATCGCCATACTAGGATCCACAGCATGCTCATCTATCAGGGGAACAGTTCTTAAACCCCAACACATTTGTACATTCATTGAATGACCTTAGAAGATTTGAGTACAAAAACTCATATTCTGCAACTTGAGGTCAAATTTTGCACTATGATTATGTAATTGAGGTTATTGGACTATGTCATTGGGATGAGGCTCTTGTGGGCCATAGTGTTTTATACGAAGTCAGATTTTGCAATTCGGAACAAAATATTTCAATTGAATTTTAAACAAATGCGAATTTTAAGCTGTTGAAATCACAAATGGAAACAACTTATTTTCGTTCGAGTATATACATAAGATATAATATGCATAGAAACGTTCGAAAAAATCGCTTTCCAGCACTTCTAAGAAAATAATATTTCAAAACTACTTACTGTATGGTTCGTATAATATATAAGAATCCAAATATTACATTCTATGACCATTCTTTGACAAGTGATTTTTGGTTTATTGCCTAATAACTATTATCATCTATTAATAATTATTTGAATGCCAATCTCCCCCTCCCTACCTACGAATAGGCCTACACGCGGTCATCATTTCTGACCGATTTCATTTTGGCATATATATAGGCCTAACCGATTTCTCTTTGGCATATATATTAACGTGTTTTTTTTGGCCTCTTGATTTTCGATATTGATTTTTGATACTCGATAACCAATTCTTTATCAATAATCAATAATCATTTGATCCTCCTCTACCCCTCCCCATATACAACCAACCTAGCTATTAGCCATTTCATTTTCCAGTATGTCGTTGCATTTAAGTTATCAACATCGATTAATATTGATACTTGATTGATCGATTATCGATTATTGATAATCGATTATCAATTACCCTAACTCCTCCCTGCCCCCCCCACACACAAGGAAATTGTGCTGACAAATGCAAGCCCCATGATGCTACAACAAAGCATTTTGTATAGTTTTTTAAGGTTGGGCCCTACTAGATAGAGTACTAGAGTATTTGCACTGATGCAAAGTACAATGTACATAAATAATGTACTTTCTATGATATAGGGGCCTATTTTAATGAAATGAACACTGTCCATGACATTATGCTTTTGGCATTTTGCATTAATATTTTTATTTATTTACTCCAGTCCTAATAATGTTATATGAATTTGTTTGGAATAATTTCCATGAGGAAGTTTTTTGCAAACAGGGGTTTTATAGAAGTTTCAGAGGGAAGTTCTCAGGGGCGGCGCCAGGGTATTTTGATAGGGGGGCAAAACAATTGTGGAATTTGTATGCAGCGCGACAGCACTGGCCGTCGCGCTTGCGCGACGCAGGGGGGTGTCTGAGGGGGGATGTGCCCCCCTCAGAATTTAGAAAATTTTCAAAATGAAAGCACGAATGAAGCCATTTGATGCACCATTTTCACCCTTTTTAGGGTTATTTATTTATTTTCTAACCGCATATTTTTCGGGATTTCATTCACGGGCCCGACTTTCAGCCTGCTGGTTTTAGGCATGGACCTACTCAATTAGTAAATCCAGCACCTTTTGGCAACAAAATAAGTTCGTGGTACAAATGTGCACGAAGTGAAATATGGTGGAAACGTTAAATAAAGTCGCGCGAAGCGCGAAAAAATTTGGCACTTTTTAGGCTAAAATCCTCAAATATGAGGTTACTTTGGTCAGAAACCCACATAGGCGTCAACATTGGGGAATGATTGTATGGACCATCTGGGGGGATTTATACCCCACACCTCGGGTCAGATCTACGCCTCTGGTCGCAACGCGGTGTATGTTAAGTCAATTGCATTGTATATAAATTGGCATGATAAAATGATATGAATGGGGGGTGTCTTGAGATTGGAAATATTTCAAATTGAAAGCCACAATCAAGAGCATAGGCGGGAGGTAGTCGCCCCCTATGATCACTAAAAGCCGAAAAGGTCCACTTTGCGAGCGTAGCGAGCGAAAAAACCCCAGTTTTTTATGCTTTTTCAGTCAGAAAAGGACAAACTTTTATGGGGGAAATTTGCCGAAAATGGGCCCAAAATATAAAAACCAATAACTTTAAAACCACGTAGGTCAGCATTCCAAAAGGGTCAAGATGTCCGAAGGGGGGGACACTCCTTCTAACCATGGCCAGGAGGGAATGGCTCCTTTTCTTCTTTTCCTCCTTTTTTTCTCCCTCCCTTTTCTCTCCTTCTTCTCTTTCTCTTTTCCTTCCTTTTACCTCTTTTTGAAAATCATAGGGGGCAATTGCCCCCCCTTGCTCCCCCCCCCCGTGGCGCCGCCCCTGGAAGTACTCATTGCTTGAACATCGGCAAGTTTATTTTGCATAACAGAAAGGGCATACAACTGCATATTTTAATACAAAATGGGATTTGGCTTTGCAGACTGAAAAGGATGAGGGGAGTTATTCATCCCTATATGAGATACTATTGAGCCAAAATGATCTCATCTCCTATGGCAAAGTTCAATTACCTCCATTCAATAGAATATAGCTCAAAGTTGACCTCCAATTAGAGAGTATGGAATTTTTTACCCAACAGACTCAAAGGTCATTCTATGGGTATACAAATATATTGGATTTAAAGAACTGTGTACTGGAAGATGTTATTATGTTATGTGACTTGACTTGTGGTATATTAATTGTTTTAACAAACATGTTTCACCCCTGTCCCAAGGATGTCTGTGTTTATATTTATCATTTCAGAATGTCATAAATATGTATCAATTGAGGAAATGTCTGATAGTGGGAAAAGAAAGGTGTTGTGTTGCACACTTTTGGAGTTAGTCAATTACCGAGGTCAATTAGACATGAAATTGTAGAAGTTCAAGTTTAAAATGTTTTGTATTGCCCGCCTGCCTGGTAATACAGTAATACTAGTCTGATATAATTGGTTTATGCAGTTTTATGCACATTTTGTTATGCAAAATTAACTTGCAGTCAAGCCTATAGTGAATTGTACATTCAGTCTATAGGCCTACCGGTCTATCATGAATCATGATATCATCAATAATGTATGTTCAGAAATGGGTGTTTGAAAATAATATTTTGTAGAGTGTCAAAGCATATTGATATGTAGAAGCTAGTGGAAATGGGTCAAAATGTGCCTTATAAATGGAAATGGGTCCAACTATTTACCAAATGGAAATTGGTGCAAACAAAGGTAATTTGAGTACCTATGGTGGGAAATGACCTGAAATAATTATTATAATAATTATGAATTTATGATGACGATGATAAAGTTTTGTCACCTTTAAGGTTATTACCGGGGGTTATTAATTTTAAACTGTTGTGATTTGGTAGTTCACAGCATCTTACGAATGGTAGTGAGCTTTGGCAAAAATTGCATTGCTCAATTCATTCCGAGCGTATAGAAGAATTAAAATATCACAGATATACTTTTATAGGTGCTGCGGTTCTTGAGTCACGTTGTGAAGAGGGCTGAAACAACAACACTTTTGTAAAACGTACATAACTAATTAACAACAATAAATTAAGCAAGTTTGCAGAGTATACGATTTGTAGAATGAACTTTTGCAAAACATCAAGGTGTTAATTTTCAATAATATATTGATCTAGATAATGAAAATCGATTTTTTTTAGGTTGCTTCGACCAACAATACCTCGTCTACCTTTAATAGGCAGAGTAAAAATTGTTCTTTCTGGTAAGTAAGCCCCCTCTAATGAAAACCTTCCAAAAGTGTTTCTTTTATATTAGGGAGGCTATAAAGCATCTCAACTTCCTAGACATCTTAAAAAAATTATATAACTCAATTAAAAATAAAATAAATAAAATTGAAGCAACCTTAAAAAAGGAAGCGGTAGGGGACGAGAAACATGTTTTAGTTTTATTCGGCTTTATACTGACTGATATATGAACATTTTATTTAAAAGTTGATTAGTTGAATATATATATGAACTGACCACAAAAAAAGGTCCATTGTCTTCCCCGGGTGTTCCGGGGAGAGCGGGAACTCCCACTTGGGAGGTGACGTGTAGGGGAGACTGGGGTAATTGTGGCCCGGGGTTAATGTGGCCCCTTTGTCTTTATCAGGGTGTCTTTATACTAAGCATTGGTCTAGGTGACTTAACTTTGTATTGTATGAAAGAGTGGTCTTTATGTTACTGTTTGGTGAACAAATTTTTATGAGGGGGTCTAATTAGTGGAGCGACATCGCTTTAAAAAGTCCACTTTTTATTCATAGGGGTGGTACTTATTGGCTGTATCACTGACTATTTTGTATGTGTTTGACATGAAAGGTAATCATAACAGTAAAAAAAATTGTTTATTTAATGAGCTAAATTTGCATATTATGTAATACCCGGCTTGGGGTAAATGTGGCTCAGTTCATGTCTTATGCAAATTACTTGCATCTGACCCCCCCTAAAAAAGCTATTTTTGGTCATTAATCTGTTATAATGTTAATCAAATTAGCCATTTGGGGGTCATTATTGAAACGAAAAAGACATATTTAGTAAGTTTTCAAGTCAAAACAAGGAAGTGTAATGAACAGTCAGATCCGGCCGCAGTTTCGGCATTCAAAAATTAGCATAATAACAAGTATGTTACAAAATGTCTTAAAACGCCTTTTTTTCTGGAAAATAAACCAGTTCAAATTGCCTAGAATCATTGCAATGACTATAAAACATGTTATTAATAGTTATCAGGAAGAACTGGATTCACAATACTCTTTAAATTCTTTATTTTGTTCGGGGGCCACAATTACCCCAACGCTTGGGGGTAATTGTGGCCCGTAAACTAATTAACAATATGTTAATTATTATGCAAATTGTAATATATTTTCCAATTATATTTATCACATTATTATAGGTACCCATTGCCTCTATCCACTCATGTAGAAATTTAACTGGAGTTCATACTCAAGAATTAGATGGTAAAAAAGAAAAAGGGGGCCACAATTACCCCAGTTTCCCCTATGTATTTGTAGAGCTGTTAAGACCCTTTTTTCAGCATCGCTGTCACCTAGACTACCCCGTAGTCCACTTGCCCATTCTGCATATACTTTGGATATTGTATTTAAGCTTAAAACTCTGATTTAATTAATGTGTGCACAATTGATAGATTTTCACATCTGATCTTTTCCCTACACCCTCTGTTTGTTAGCTCCCCAAGTGGACTACTGACATTGGATTGCGGTTTTCATGCTTAACACGGCTGTCTATGAGCTTCTATGGATGAGATTGTCGGTAATCTGGCCTACTAAAATTGGCCATGATGTAATGCATCTTTAAATGGATCTGGCTTGTGATTGGTCGCCCAGATCTCGTTATGGTTTAAATCCTCCGGGTACCTATCATTACCATTTAACTACATGGTACACAAGTATGCCGCCATTGTGTTATGTAACTGTATGAACGTGTCAATAAGTGCATGAGCGCGTATTGTATTTGCTTGCGGTTAAATTTGATTGATAAACAAGTATGATTGACAGTGTGAGTGTTAGGGACTTTGCCCGCTCAAAATCCCGTTTAAAATTCAAAGTCCATAGTCTATTTTAAACCTGAAATTTCGCGATTAATAAACTGGCAGATTTTAAAATCAGAATTGTTCAGTGAAGTGCCAATACAATTATGACATTATGATATGTTGCATTCAATAATATAAGCCTAGTACGTACACTTTACTTTTACTGTCACTAATATAATTATATAAACTTTTTTCATAACAATTTTATACTAGTATATAATTTGATGTAATAAATATCAGTATAATTTCGAGTTCAACTGAATGCTTTCATCATGATTAACATTAATAACCTGCTTAATGGCATAGTCTACGCTGTCACCCAAAGACCCCATATATTGTTATGAGCACATCATGCTTTGTCACCCAAAGGCCATTAGGGGACCCTAGTTTCCATTTGATCTGTCACCCAAAGAACCTTTATTATAACAGCAACAAGTCATCTATCAACTAGAAATTCAAACTCACATACCATAGGGAATTTCCATAACCTGACCACCTTTTTATGCAGCAATCTGTATTTAGCCATTTAAAAAAAGCAAAAAAAAAAAAAGCAAAAAAAAAAAGAAAAAAAAGCGCAGTGATTTATATTGCGCTACGCACAGGCACAACGCCTAGACGTTGATCCACAAGCCTCAGCACACTTTACAGGTTGTCGCTGACCAGTGGCGTAGATTTCTTTTTGACATTGGGGGGGGGGGGGGGAGTTGGAAAAAATTCAAGTATAGTCAATCCAGTACCTTTTAGCGACAGAAGAAGATGATGGTACAAATGCGCGCGAAGCGCGTGAAAAATATTGCTATTTTAAAGCTAAAATGATGAAATATGGTGTAAAAGTAGAATAAATGCCCGCGAAGCGCGCGAAATTTTGCACTTTTGGGGCAAATATGAGGTTAATTTGGGCAGAAACCCATTATCAGGCGTCAACATTGGGGGGGATGATTGTATGGACCATCCCCCTGACAAAAATATTGGGGGATTTATCACCCCCATCCCCCGGGATCTACGCCTATGTCGCTGACCACTATGGCCCCACATCATTCCACAAACCATTAAACAACAAATCAGGGACTTTACTGCTTCAAGAGCGCACACCATAGACATTCCACAAATAACCATTGCAACGATCACTCAGCCCCCCCCCCCGAGTTCGTACGGTTACAACGAGACAAATTAGCAGTGAGTTCCTTGTCCAGGGAATTTCAAGCTAACTCAATTTTTCCACGTGAGCGTACTACACTCTCAGAAAAAAGGTGCTACTTAGAACCTTTTTTGTCCTCTATGTAGAACCCTAAGCAGTAATAAGGTTCTAAAAAGTAGGCCTGGGAACATGCTAATTCATTCATTCAGGGACTCATCACAAAGTTAAGAAAAGTAAAACGTAGTGTTAACCCATTTTGGTACTAAAAATCATTTTCTTGGATAAAAACCTTTTTTCTGTTCTACTAAGAACGTCAATTTTACGTCAAATTTTAATTTAGTTATCCTCTATTCAAAATGTTGAAATTATATTAGTAATAACTGTGGGAAGGGTTGCTGTCCATTTTAAGTTGAAATAACATTGTAAAATGAAAGAAACCCCACTGGTTATTTTGGCCATTTAATATGCAGTTCTATGGGAGGACACATTATTATGATAATATGTCGAACTTTGCTCTGTTGACCTACAATTTAAGGCAACAAATTTGGCCGATTCCATTTAGGTGCAAGTTGGGACATGTGTTAACATTACAAATATGCAAAAAAATCAGGTTTGAAAAAAATTAACAAATTTTTTGTTATTATAAGATCGTACATTATGGCTTTAATGACCCATTTTTTGACAAAAATCGCCATAGACCCCTAATGTCGTACTCCGGTGTTGGCACAGGTAAATGGGAAATCCGTAAGTTATTTTCAACTGGCAATAAAAGTCAAATTTCAATACTTTTGCAATTTGAGGGAAAATTGGCCAAAAACATGCAATTTTGCACAATTTCTTACAATTTTTGCACTCAAAAAATCAAAGACTTGGCCCTTGGAAGTCTATGCATTCAAAATTTTGAGTATAGGCTATGATTTTTGTTAACAAATTATTTTTTTCATCATACCACAAGCCTATACGTTCACTAAAAAGATAGTGCCACAAGCCAGCACTTAATTGGATAGTAGGACTGACTCATTGAATCCCAACAACATGGATGTTCGGCCATTTACAATTATTGATTTTGAGTTTACTGTTTCCCGTCCGCATCACAAATGCTGTGGTGCTGGGCTGTGACCACTCGTTTCAAAATAAGAAAATAATATGTAATTAATAAGTTTTACCTCATGCCTTTTAAAGATCTTAAACAGTAAACTAAGAATTAATTGTGAAAGGCCTTCCCGGGGGGGGGGGGGGTCACTCCCATTGGGGCCTGTACCCCATCCGCGGTAATCAACTTTTGAAAAGCACCCTAAACAAGGATTTAACCCTTGGCTAAAACAATACCCTAAACAGGGATTTTATTCCTTGCATCAAATTTCATACCCTAAATTTCATTTCCGCGTATTAGCAATTGCAATTTTGCTACCTTTTTTTCCCAATATTTCATGTTTTTTACACCCTAAACGCGTTACGCGCGTATCGTGCTTACCCACGAAAAACTACCCTTTTTACGCGTTTTCATTATCGCGGATGGTGTACAGGCCACAATGGGAGTGACCCCCCCGGGAAGGCCTTAATATTATTTACTTCAATAAAATATTCATGGGTAGAAAATACAAATAATATTATGCATTTGCCTCTCTTCACTCATGTTACTGTGAAATAGTAGGTATGAATAGTTGAGTTGGTTAAAAAAATCCGGGGCGAAGCACCCAAAAGGCGGGCCCGTAAACTCAAGTCCTTAAAAAAAAAAAAGCGCAGTGATTTATAGTGCGCTACGCACAGGCACAACACCTAGACGTTGATCCACAAGCCTCAGCACACTTTACAGGTTGTCGCTGACCACTACGGCCCACATCATTCCACAAACCATTAAACAACAAATCAGGGACTTTGCTGCTTCAAGAGCGCACACCCTAGACATTCCACAAATAACCATCGCAACCAGGTTCAGCTCCCCGAGTTTCATACGGGTTACAACGAGGCAAATTAGCAGTGAGTTCCTTGTCCAGGGGAATTTCAAGCTAACTCAATTTTCTTTCCATGTGAGCGTACTAGGCACCGCCAGGGTTCGAACCCACAACCAAGCTAACTTGACTGCTACAAGAACTGCTTTGTGAGAAGTTGAAGTGGGATATATAGGCAAATTTATTTATTACAATTAGGCCTATAAATAAATATTCTGTTATTATGTGAAAACATTCAACTTTTGTAACAGATAAATCTAAATATTACCCTTTGATTAAATTTAGTTGATATATCTAAATAGAAGTCAACCAATTTAGGATCAAATGAGTCGTCTCCAGTGGCATAGCTGGGCTTTTTTTCCAGGGGGGGGGGCAAGCCTGTATGGGGTGGGGGCCCAAATCTACCAAACAAAAATTTGCTGCCCTTCCTCAAAAAAGGTTGACCCAAATTTTTTTTCCGGTGGTTTGAAAAAGTTAAGAGCCAAAAAAAAAAAAAGGGAATAATATAGTGCCATTTTTTAACAAAATTTTGAAATTGTTCAAATTCTATATGCACCTTATATCGTTGGCATATGGATTCTCTCTTTCTCTTTCTTTTCCCCTTTTTTCCATCTCTCTCACTCCTTTATTATTTTGCCCTACGCTAGGGGGGAGCGGGGCCCAAATAGACATTGCCAGGGGGGCAATTGCCCCCCCCGGCAGCTACACCACTGGTCGTCTCTGAGTTTGGGTCATTTTTTTGGGTGATGGTGGGGGAGGGGAGGTGGTCCATAAATAGGGATAGTACAGGACCACTATTTTTATGATCTTACCTGTTTTGAGCCCCTTTGCAGATACTATACATTTTTATGACCCTTTCAATACACAGACTCAAATACCCAGTTGACTATTTTGGTCAAAAATTGTGCTGGGATAGGTCGCTTCTACAGACCACATTTGCCTTGCTATAAACTTTGAATTGCGTTATCTGTTGACCTAATGAGAAAAAGTATTTATAAGAGAATCGTTTTTGTAGTCAAACCTTTTCATATGAAAATGACTGGCCCCTTGTATCCGAGTGTGAATCTAGCCAGCCAAGTCTGTTTGTGTCGGACGGAGTCCGAATCCGACAAAAAAGTCTGAGTCCAGACTCAATTCCGGAGCTTGGATGGATAGAAAAAGTCTGGATATCCAAACTCCTCTATAGGTCGAGCAAATGGCTATGAGGGGAAAATGTTTGAAAAGTCCGGATTTCCGGAGCTTGGATGGACAGAAAAAGTCTGGATATCCGAACTCCTCTATAGGTCGGATTTCCGGAGCTTGGGTGGACAGAAAAAGTCTGGATATCCGAACTCCTCTATAGGTCGAGCATGGCCTTATCGAGGGAAGATGTTTGAAAAGTCCGGATTTCCGGCGCTTGGATGGACAGAAAAGTCTGGATATCCGAACTCCTCTGTTTGAAAAGTCCGGATATCCGGAGCTTGGATGGATGGAAAAAGTCTGGATATCCGAACTCCTCTATAGGGGGTGTGCGCTTATTAATAGCCCATTATGTGGTTCACCTGGTAATCCTGTTGGTTAAAAATTATAACCCACGTTTTGGCAGTGTATACCTTTGTACATAACCTAGGTGTCTGATAAATTTGTGTATCGGTCGCCTGGAGCTACAGGGTTTTTTCATAACATCTTCATAGAGTGCATGGCTATGTGCAAAAGTAACCATGTATGTCTCTTTTGGTGTCATTTTTTGTGTTTTTTTTATTTTCAGTTTTTGTAAATTGTGACATGCTTTCACCAAGAAACACATTTTTGACCAAAACTACATTTTGGACCAAATTATTACATTTTTGACCGCAATGATGAAAACCCATGCCTTTTATTTCCATGCCCTTTATATTACAAAATCTGGCCTTGTTACACTTAGGAAAGTAGTTTTGAAACTTAATAATTTGTTTTGAGATGAAAAAAGTGAACTTTTTATCATTTTTTTAGTCTTTGCCAATTTTGCTGGCAAAAACTGTTTTTGCGGTTAAATCGCGATTAAAACCACGTTTTTTTTCCACCTGCCGGACGCTTAATTTCTTTCTGCAACCATAATGGGCCGCAATATATCACTAACCGCATAGTCCGAGGCAAGGTTCATTATTGTCAGGGTTAGGGTTAGGGTCTTTTGGTTATGGTTAGGGTTAGTGTTAGGGTAAGGGTTAGGGTCAGGGATTAGGGTTAGGGTAAGGGCTAGGATTATATTCGTATTTATTAGTACTAATGTACTAGTAATAGTATATTGTGTGTATGCACTTTATTCCGTAATCAATAAGTATCATAAACAAACACCTTTCTTGCACAACGAATCATAGCACAGTCGTGTAAGCATTGGACTATAGATACATAGATTGTGGGTTCGAACCCCAGGTAAACCGTTGTAGAATTTTTATTCTATCGATTTCTTTTTATTTTATTAAGTAAGAGGAAATAATAACGGTAATAAACTCGTGTTATATCTAGCTTCATAGGCCTATAATTACATGTATGTGCTATGTGTTATCGCATTGCGGCCCATTATGGTTGCAGAAAGAAATTACGCCTGCGGCACAAACCTGGAACCCTGCCTAACCAAAGAGTTCTTTCTAATCCAAACCATCAAATTACATGCCCTTAACCCATGACAGCTGATATCAGTGGCGTAGCTTGGGTCATCACATTTTGGGCACCGACTATGATGGGGAGGGGGCACCGGGTCTGATGGGGGGGGGGGGAGAGCATAAGCCGCTAAAGCTGCCCTCGCGAAGTAAACCACGCAGACGACGCGGACGCATCGTTGTTAATCGGTGATGAACAACAGTGAAACATGATTGAATCCCTAATTGTTTTAATAGACAATTAACATTGCCTATTGTTTTAATATACTCAAAGTACCGGGTGTCCCAAAAGTCCCTTAACATTGTGAATTTGCCATAACTTGCGTTAGGTTAAAGGAAGTCTCCGGCAATCACAGCATTATTCCTTATATGTTAGAAAAAAATTATCAAGCACGAATCACATGGTTAAATTTAAAACAAACTCATAGTGACCATAAAACGAATAAAACATCCGTTTCTCAACACGCGATATTCAAAATTCCCGAGCGCCGAGTGCAATGACGTCCCAGTAATACAATGAAGGCTGACGACAATTGAACACAAATAACCATTACGTCGTTGCACTTAGACAATTTCGGCGCGGGAATTTTGAATATCGCGTGTTGAGAGCCGACTGTTTTTATTCGTTTTTATGGTCAATATGAGTTTGTTTTAAATAAAACAATGTGATTCGTGCTTGATAGTTATTTTTCTAACATATAAGGCATAATGTTATAATTGCCGGAGTCCCCCTTTAATAGTGTTGTTACAAAAATTGCACAGTATGTAGATAATTCTTTTAGAAATGTTATGATACCAAACATGTAGGTATGCTAGGTGAATTCAAATTTGCCATCAAACTGCATCATTTTACATATCAAATTAAAGCCCTTGAGTAAAGAAAGCCAAAACTGAAAACATTTTTGTCATAGCACTTTCCGTAACAAAGTTACATCTTGTCAAAGATTGACTTTCATCAAAAAGATTCTGCTAGCAAAATTCCCCAAAACGGCATTTAGGGGTGTTTCTAGATCTTAGTCTCATGGCGATAGCAGCTTTTTTAATGGAACTGCTATCAAAATCCCTCTAAAATTCCATGTGCGACTTGATTATCACCATAAAAAATCATATATTTGGGTCAAGTGAAGTATAGAAAACTAATTTATGTAGGTTTCCTTCACCGACCTATTCTCGAAAAAAATTCGAATTTCTATGTAAATATGCATTGTGTTTGGGGCCCGGTCTCGGCGAATTTCGCTGACTAGCAAATGTGTTAACTAAGGTTTGCCTGGGATACCTAAAACATGCCTATGTGGTCATGACCTTTTGGCATGAAATTCATGGATATCTACCGTACCGTAAAACCCACTTTTATAAACGCAAAATAAGTCTCGTCATTTGAGACGTGAACACGATATTACGTGTTATCATTTTAAAATCTGTTTTGTTTAATTTGGCTGTGTTTGTTTGATTGTTTGTTTGTTTGTTTTCAATGCGTAATCTTCATTTTCTCTTTTATCTGGGTTTTATATGGAATCTAATAAGATCTTTTCTGGGGATTCGATGAACAGTTGCACGCGGTAGGCCTACGTTGTTCTCCATTGAAAGTCGATGTACTGATCGCCTTGGGCTTTTCGCCACCGCTCTTCGTATGACATCAATGTTTGTAGGCGATCTTCCTGTTCTTCCACGCCCTGCCCGAAGTAGATCATGAACAGATCCAGTTGATAGGAATTTCAGCACTAGTTGCTGGGTTGTATTTCGGCTGGGTAGTGCATAATTTACATCAAACTGTTCCTTAAACATTGCTTCAGTGAGTTTGTCCGATTTTGTCTCGGCAAAGAACCATATACGACCTGAATCCGTTGATCTATAGGACATTCATCTTCACTTCAACTGTTTTAAAGTAAACTTTAATATTGTCAATATATCCTAATTATAATCTTAAACAGCAGTCACGCTTACGCTAAGCCATGTAATCCATGAATGTTCATACCTAAATGTAGCGTGCGCAGTGAGTGAACCAACTCTATTGTTCAGGGAAGCACATCATCATTCATGTTCTTGAACAAAGAACACATGAGCTTGCTTTCGTGGGTTTGATACCCACTATTATGTACAGTCGCACAGTAAGGTCACTGGGGGTCATCAATAATGCTGTTTTGGGTATCAGAATAATTCTAAAAGATCAATCTATATGAATATGTTCTCCATTTTGGTATGAAGTAGGAAATATTTGAAATATGGCCAATTCACAATGTTAAGTTACTTTTGGGACACGCTGTATATGACGCATACTCGTGCAAATGCATTCGTCAAGATAATCGCACTTGCCATGGAGTTATTGCATTTAGCTCTCGAGCGTACGGGCTCTCGAGCTAACTCCACGGCCGGCGCGTGCGATTATCTTGACTAATGCATTGCACTCAGTTCATTATCCTTATCATAATCGCATTCGGAATCTCGTGCTCAGGCTAAAACAAGAAATGTCTTTAAAACTGACAACACCATGGATGAAGATCATGTTTCATAATAAGTCACATAATATATTGTCATGAATACTTGTATATATAAGAGTACCCCTGGGGCTATCAGTGTACCAACTCAGGGCCCTGCGGCTGCTTCATTTGATGAGAAACGGCATAGGCCTACTTGGTATTTTTTCATTTGCCCCCCTGGGGCCCGTGACCTTTGACGTCTGGTGTAAAGGTGGGCAAAGGATAAATCTTCGGGGAATGGCCATAAGTATACCACTATGTGCCCTGGGCTCTTTGGAGTTTTAGCGCTAGCCTTGACAGAATGATGTGTTTGATGAAGGAGGAGGAGAAGAAACCACAGGATAACAATATACCCGTCCATGCTTCGTATGCGGGTATATAGGCGCTAGCAATCTAAAAGCAGAAAAGCTATTTTATATGTATAATTCAATTTGTATCATAATTCACAATTTGTAAACAAGTTACATTTTTCCCTTTTCCAGGGTAAGTAATAGTCTATTGTTCATCCAATTTTTTTAATCGACAACGCCTTCCGTCTACCTACATGAACCGGCCCTCGGGCGACGGCCATGATGAGCCCCCCCGAACCCCCACTGGCTACCCAACTTCTGGGGTATGATTACAAGTATATCATAATCTAAGGCGAGAATAGACCGAGTGAAAAGACCTGCGCTACGTACCAGAAGTGATGCGTCCACTAGAGCCTTTCCATGATGACCTGCAAAGCAGAAATAAATCATTTAGTCCAAATTCGACCATGAGCAGGAAAAAAACCCACATTTGTTTGTGTCTTTAGCCCTTGAACATGTGTAGGGCCTATATATGAGAAAATGATTAGAGTGTGTTTTTAGCATATATCAATTTAAATTTTCTTTATATCTTATTGTTTTTATCAATAATCAATGTAGTTAATGAGTTAATATGACTGAAAAGGTTCATTAATATGTAATTTTTGCCAATGTTTTGCTAACAATCAATGCATAAATATGTTCAGGGGACTTTCATTTTGCATATATTTGCCTTGAAACTTGGTCAAAGTGTTTCTACTAATTATGTTCTGATGTATTATATATATGAAAGTTATTATACTTAGTTTTCTGTGTTAATAGAATGAACAAATTTTAATCTTTCCCCAGAGTAGGCCAGTGCACATAAACGTTAAAAAAACCCAGTGCATCCGGCCGGATTCGAACCGGCGACCTTCGTATTACCAGCACGACGCTCTAACCAACTGAGCTAAACTAAAGAGGCACGTTGGAGAAGAGCTGAAGATATTAAATTAGCTACCAGATGCATCATTAATTTCATGACTATGATATTTAGTTGTGGAAAAATATGACTTGAATATTTTGGCGGGATTATTTCCAGCCAAAAATTTCAACCAAAAAGAGAAAGTACCCATAAACTCACGCTGTACGTGAGATTGGCAATCTTGGCAATGATCATTTTTACCTCTGTGTTCTGGCTTCACGAAATATGAAAGAGCAAATATCGTTCTTCCTCCATAAACGTCATAGGAAAAAGCGTACATGGCAAGGCCTACAATTTCCTTTCCTTGATGTGAATCTTGATCGTGATGGTTAATACATGCTACGATGCAGTGGTACCATGGACGAGGCCCAAAACCATCCGAGATTAGCTCTAAAACAGAGAATGTGTAAAAAAGTCAGTCAGTCTTGAACATTAATGCAATTCATCAGTATACAACCAAGGCGGATTTAAAAAGAATGAAGGAGCAATAGATTACGTAACGCATTGTTCCTTTGAGCCGATTTGATTCGCCGCAAAAACTATTCATCGAGAGGTAGGCCTACCTTTTCTTCAAGACAAAAGTGTTCCGCCATTAAATCGGTAACTGAACTGACACAGTATGAACGCTTAACCAGGCAGCCTACTGTCATTTAGGTGATCAAAAGAAATGTACGTGAAAGCTTATTTGAGCGAGAGGTACCTTTAGTTCTCATACAGCCCACGGGTGTATCTAGTAGCCGCAAGCACAAAAAGGCACACTTAGCCGATTTGAGGCGCATCATTTAAATAAATTGAATAGAGTTGCTGATCGATTATACC
Source organism: Amphiura filiformis (assembly GCF_039555335.1). Taxonomy (NCBI): domain Eukaryota; kingdom Metazoa; phylum Echinodermata; class Ophiuroidea; order Amphilepidida; family Amphiuridae; genus Amphiura; species Amphiura filiformis. The sequence continues at coordinate 35,000,596 of NC_092628.1, forward strand.
CGTAATAACCATGATGCAGGCATGTCTACAGTAGAATTCAATTCGACCTTTGCAGGACTTAAACCCCATTAAAAGCTATTAAACCAAGATAACACTCATTGAAAACAGCTCAACTGATTAAATTATATCTTCGCTGGTTAAATACACACAACATATGTGTCTGCTTTACACGTACAATGGAGCAATGAGCTGGGATTATACTTTCAGTCTGGGTGGACGATTATAAAGCGAGCGCTAGAGAACCATTCTGTGTGGTCTTTGTTTACGAAATGAGACAATACGTGCTTATTGTTAACCAGCGTTCTTGAAAATGAGAAACATGGTGGTTTGCAGACTTAACACGGTTTGGAAATAATTTCTTCATATTTTTGGTGTTATCTGTCGTTTACATAGCCTTCCTAAAACACAAAAGTGCGACTATTTCCAAACACCTAAATTAGCTAAAAATTTAGGACATGTTACAAAACTATATTTTCTAGAATTTCATAGAATAATTTAAATGTAGCTTGTACCGTTTTTGTGTGGCATCCTTCAGAACTGAGCGGTCCGTTACCAATATAGCTCAATATGTTCGGTCAAATGAGCTAGCTATGCCTTGCCCTCATTCATAATTTACGAAAGTGCGACTATTTCTGAACATCTAACCTAGCTGTAATTGTAGGTAATGTTAGAGAAATATATTTGCTAGAAGTTTGGAGAATAGTTTAAATATTGGCTGGTTATTTTTCACACAGTGATGTTAACTAGACAAATGCAATATACTTCTAACATACACTATTTGTAAAGGTCGCGCGTCAATGGTGAGAGCACTGTGTATTGTGTATAGGAAAACGGACAGTAACTGCAGTATGCGTGGCGTGGCTGCCAGTTAATAGGTCACATCTATGTGTGTCACTTTCTGTCAAGTAACTAGGGGGCCTATTTCGCAGTATATTTTGTTCTCTTGGTTATCGGCCTATTCAATAAAGTCGAATGGGGAGGGGAGAGAGTGAGAAGGAGAACGGGGGAGTGGTAGACCCCATAATATGTAGGCATAAAAAAGAATAAGTGCAGAGAAAATAAAATAAAGGAATGAATGAAGAAAATAATAATATTATAATAATTATTATTGAAACATAACAGCACTATGCAGCCATTTCATGATGCCAAAATATGTATTAGTTACGTAATTAAAACACCCAGTTAGATGTATTTCACACCTGCCAAACACAAGTCACCCAATTTCGAAACTTGGACGTTGAATGTAGGCCTACCCTTACCAAACATGAATGCCTATTTGGCATTCTGTAGGTATTCGCCAAGCCCTCGAGTGCCAAGGATAGCGGTACTAGGTGGTCACTAACACTCAGCAGCTAATGAATGCCTATAGAGCTGGTTCACAGGCATTCCGAATGCCTCACAAGAATGCTTCCGAATGCCTATTTACTCATTAAGCCCTCAATAAAGTTCAATACTATTAACTTAGGCATTCCTAAGCATTCATAACTAAGTGGTTCTAGGATTAGGCGGTTTGCTATAGGCACTCAGTGGCATTCGGATAAGTCATAGGCATTCGGTTAAAAAAATTCTTAAGTAATAGGCATTCCACTGAAAAATTTCTAAGTATTAGGCATTCGGTTAAAAATTTTTAAAGTAATAGGCATTCCACTGAAAAATTTCTAAGTATTAGGCATTCGGTTAAAAAATTTCTAAGTAATAGGCATTCCATTCAATTAGGCATTCTGCTAATAGCCTTGACTAGCATTCCTTAGTGGTTGACCCAAGGGTCAAACAGGTGCATGATGGGAATATATTTCTAACTGCCATTTTGAACTGGTGTGAATGCAGAGATGATGGTTTCTTAATCCTTTCATGTTTCCAGCTTTATTATAGGCCTTATTTTTCACTCTTTACATTTGGGATGTTACATGACAATGCCATACTATGTGGACAACATCATACATGTATGGGATCCATGTATATTTATCTTTGTGTGCAATAATATGCCACAATATGGATGGTGTAAGTATAGGTAAGCTTAAATATGACTAGATGTAACTTTGAATATAGGTTTTTATGTAGGCAGTTTCTTGAAATATGGAATGGTCTAGTGTTAGGAAGGAGGAGCTAGTTAGCATATTGGGGCATTATTATTACATTAATAATAATTGTGTACATTTATACCATGCACAAATTAACTAAAAAGCACTCATATGGCACAAAATTAGGGGAAATTGTCTTTTTTTTTCACTTTTGACTTCATTTATTATGAAGGGAATAGTTTAGACCTCCACAGTTGTTGATAAGAATTATTTAATTTGTTTCCAGGAGTCAATTTGGATAATTACATCAAAGAATAAAAAAGATAAACTATATAACAACCATAGCAGTGGCCAGCTTTCTGGTGTTTGCATATGGTTTGCGTGTTAATTGAGACAATAATAATTGTATCCTTTGATTCATATTCGTTCAAGGGCTAATACAACCGTGTGATTAGAGGGCTAAATCAACTACCTTTATGTGATGGGAATTCATTGAAGCATACATTACGTTTGGGAATTGGAAAGAACCTTCTGTTAAATCATGCATGACTCAATTACAAATCTCTACATCCCTTTCTTCTTGTCTATTGATATTTTGAATAGTGTTTATCTTTCCCTAATAGATAGCGCCCTGATCGATTCTTCCTGCATATCAATATGCTTCATTTACATTACATTACAGAGATCGGACACTAATCCCTACCATAACAAACCATGTATAGACTCTACATGCAAATACAGGTGATATAACAGGTCTATATTACAGGATTAGATTAGTAAACTATGATCTATTTGCAAGTATTATATTGATTGAGCAGGAAAGATTTGATATTATTTTTTTGTATAGTAGTCTAGTTGCCGGCGTGCGTTATTTCTTTCTGCAACCATAATGCGCCACAATGCGATAACACATAGTACATACATGTAATTAATAGGCCTATGAGGCTAGATATAACACGAGTTTATTACCATTATTATTTCCTCTTACTTAATAAAATAAAAAGAAATCGATAGAATTAAAATTCTATAACGGTTTACCTGGGGTTCGAACCCACAACCTTTGTATCCATAGTCTAATGCCTACACGACTGTGCTATGATTCGTTGTGCCAGAAAGGTGTTTGTTTATGATACTTATTGATTACGGAATAAACTGCATACACACAATATACTATTACTAGTATAATAAATACGAATATAATCCTAACCCTAACCCTAATCCCTAACCCTAACCCTAACCCTAACCCTAACCCTAACCCTAACCCTAATCCCTAACCCTAACCCCTAACCCTAACCCCTAACCCCTAACCCCTAACCCTAACCATAAGACCCTAACCCTAAGACCCTAACCCTGACAATAATGAACCTTGCCTCGGACTATGCGGTTAGTGATATATTGCGGCCCATTATGGTTGCAGAAAGAAATTATTTATGTCCTCTTTGCACAATTACTGTATTTTTGTGGGACCTGAATTTTAAATTTTTATGATGATGACATAGACTCGCTTGCCAGTCCTATATACGCCGTACCTATTTATATTGAGGACTGGCTTACGCCATTTTGGATGTCAATGGGAAATACACACTTAACGATTTGCGCCGGTTAGAAACTTAAAAAAAAATCTTTAAAATTTCATCAATGTATATAAATGTGGTACCAACTGTATTGTGCTTGATAATTTAAGACTCGGTTGAAACAAAATTAAGGATCGAAAGCATTTAAGTGTCCAAAAATGCAAAATTATCGTCAAAGTTCTGCCGAAATCGGCACCTTTGCGAAGGGTTCAGAATTCGAATCGGGAACGAAAATATCCGATCTTTGCGATCAAAAACACAAAATTACAACTTTAAACATACTATTGGCAAAAGACATTATTACCAAACAATATAGAATAGAAAATTTGACATCATTTTCTCAAAATAATGAAAAAATTTGCTCACTAGACATCGAAAAAGTACGCAATCCAATTCCCGTTGTGCGTTTGGCAAGTTGGGAGGGTGGGGTTCAAAATGACCCCATAGGATTATAAAATTGCTCAAATACCTCTTTCAAATATATCAAATTATTTACATAAATAAACAAAACAAACAAATAAATAAATAAATAAATAAATAAATAAATAAATAAATAAACGAAAAAAATTGAACAAATTTTAGCGTAGCATTAAAATCATAAATATAACCATTGCTGGCAGGAGGCCTCGAACTAACGATATTGATATCAGCAGTCTGATGCTCTACCATTGAGCTAAATGACAGCATCTAGTGATGAGAGTCGAGTTTTTAGCTTATACAGTGTTTGTCTGTGATAATGTCGCCTCGTGAAAGAAAGAAATATAAAATCTCAATTTGTAATTTAAATTTATTTGATAATTTTCTAACCTATATTTTCTTTCGAGCAGGGACAAATATTTCCCCTTTTATCTAATTTGACCCCTATATAAGAATCTATTTCTTTTATTACTGATTTAATTCCGCGATTTGTTCCATTAAGCAATATCAAAGATTAATGTCACACATCTCACAACAGATATTTAGTTGGTCTAGTGGTCTTTCACAGTGCTGTTTAACCGGGAGGTACCGAGATCGATTCCCACCTCTGCCTGCAATTTTTTTTTGAAGACTGGGAAATAATAACCTGACATTCGCCGCTGACATTCGTACTTCAGAAGCGGAGTTATAACTTGTTAAACTTTGCTCCTTCCGTAAAAGGGTACATTATTTTGGCACTACATTATTATTTTTTTTTTTTTCACATTGCTGGTATTAAATATCAAATGGTCATAATTGGCGGTCACTTCAAATCATCCCCAACTGAACTAGGTTCAGGAATTTCCTCTCATTGTTAACTGTTGGTTAACCCACCACTTGAGAATAAAGGACTATGATAGGTGCAACAGGATTATCTACGGGATTATCTTAAGCTGTGTTCACACATGCACTTATTACCGGTAATATTTTATCTAGGCTTATGTCCGATCGAATTAAATATTTCCGCTAATCCCTTAGCGCGTCCACATCTGTCGGCAATATCACCATACGCTGTCGAAGTTACGTAATAATCGGATTAACTACCATAGCAATAGGTGAATCATGATGATTGCTTGCACCTGTAAGATTAGTATCTTTGAAAAGACCAGTATTGTATTCAATCTATATGTTCGAAATTGTTTTCACCTATTGCTATGGTAATTAATCCGATAAATTGCGTAACTTCGCCAGCGTATGTCCGACGTGTTATGTCCGATAAGCCTATTACCGGTCATAAATCCCTCCTTTATTATTATTTTAGTTTGACAAAGTGGTCCCATTTTACAGTAGACTTAGCTCTATATCGCATTTTATACATGAAGGCCCTACATGGTAGACATCTTTGGAAAAAATGACAAAACTAAAAAAAATAACAATGACTCCCATCATCATGCTATTTTTTTCTTGGGGGGTCCCAAATTTACAAAAAATCGGCTTCAATAAAATTGCGACCTCCCCTATTTCGTCAGCAAAGATTTTATGACCCCCACCGTTTGCACCACCCCCCCCCCCAACAGGCATCAGTCTTTTGGAATAAAAGAAACACACTATCTGTAGTCATGTTGTGTTACAAGTAGCTTGTTGTGACTCCCTACATTTTGGTCATCAAAATATTTTATGACACCCCCTATTTTTCTTTCCGTAGTATATTTGGGACCCCCTAATCATCTTATAAAATCCAATTACATGCCTTTCTGTTATCATGCTTATGGCTTAATATATGTCATCTCCATCTACTTCCAGGGCCATACCCCCCCCACATAAGGATGGTCAATAGCTCCTGCGCCTGAACTTTTTACCCGATCATGGAGGGTGCGATGGAGAGTTTTCAGTGCCTTTATCTTCGCATGTATCTGCTCCCCCGACCGTATGGGGAATCCCCTTGTCATGTAATAGCGTGGCTATCTCCTTTTTATCCCAGAAATACTTTCCGTGTCTCTCCAAATTTTGAGGATAGCCAATGTTCCCTTGTCATTCCAATTGACCCCTCTACTGCGTTTATTTATATATTAATATTTGCAGCTGCAGCCATGATGACATCACGCAGTAAATTACTCTGCTCAGTGGCGTAGATTTATTTTTGACATGGGGGGGGGGTGTAGTTGGAAAACAATTCAAGTACAGTCAATCCAGCACCTTTTGGCGACAGAATAAGTTTTTGGTTCAATTGTGCGCGAAGCGCGAGAAAAATTTTCTATTTTGAAGCTAAACTGATGAAATTATGGTGTAAAAGTAGAATAAATGCGCGCAAAATTTGCACTTTTGGGGCAAAGAATGGACAAATATGAGGTTAATTTGGTCAGAAACCCATTATCAGGCGTCAACATGGGAGTGGGGGTGATAATTTTGTATGGACCATCCCACCTGGCAAAATATTGGGGTTTTTTTCCCCCCCCCCCCCCATCCCCCCGGGATCTACGCCTATGACTCTGCTTAAAATTTTGCCCGAGTGATATACTCACAGTTATATCCGACAGCCCAATAGTGCTGCATGTTCACACGTAATTACTATTACCGGACGTAACGTTTCGATCGGTCTTAACAGCTCTTAACCCTGGTCATCTTCAGCCTTAAATTTTCGGATTTAAAGCACATTACGTCGGATATAGTAATTTTTTATATATCCGACGCTCATTCACACTGCCACTTATATCCGATACTATTACCGACGTAATTTAAGTCCGACTGTGTGAACAAATTGTCGGATTTAAAGCACATTACGTCGGATATAGTTATATCCGACGCTAATTCACACTGCCACTTATATCCGATACTATTACCGACGTAATTTAAGACCGGTAATAAGTGCTATAAGTCCGACTGTGTGAACACGACTTCAAGGATATAATTCTGTTCTCCATCCTTTTCTTACATCTTCTCTGATATGTGCTAGTGTCAATGGTTATTGTTAAAAGGCAATAAGGTGTGTAATTGCAATATTTCCTCTGAATAGGAAAGACTCTCTACATCGAGTTATGTATGCTGGTGGTTCGCAATACTGTTATTTAAGAGAAGGTATCTTCCAAATCCAAATTCAAATGTAGTTTGCATTTGAATTGGAAGGCCCAAGCCTCAAATTTACTCACTTTTTTCCATAGACAAAAGACGCAGTGATTTATCCATCGGATGTGATTTAGCCACCAGATGTTACATCTTTGCGTTCACTCAACTTATGTCAATACTGAATTCTAAGCTGATCTCCGCTAGTGTCTACACTAAAAATATCATAGACTCGACAAAGACAGACGATGTACTGAACTAAAATGCCTCTGCGTCTGTCACAATGGATAAAAAATGGAGTACATTCTGGGCTTACCATGTGCAATTTTCTGCAGTGCATTATATTATATATATTCCTATTCGTCACTCTCGTATAATTGCTTAGCCAGCATATAGCTATATAATTATATAGTGGTTCAAGTGCTTCACCTGTAAGTGGTTGGAATACCTATAAGCGGTTGGAATGCCTATAGGCGGTTGGAATGCTGAGGCGATTGGAAATTTCATTGGCGGTTGGAGTGCTTCATAGGCGGTTGGAATGCCACTAAGCGGTTCGAGGGCCTAGCTCATTTACATATTTCGCCTCTGAGGAGGGCTTATGAACCACTTACGAGGTTGGAATGCTTCCTAGAGGTTGGAATGCTTCCTAGCGGTTGGAATGCTTCCTAGGCGGTTGGAATGCTTCCCAAGCGGTTCGAATGCTTCCTAGGTGGTTTAAATGCTAGGCGGTTTGAATGCCTCCTTGGTGGTTCGAATGCCTCCTTAGTGGTTTGAGTGCTTAGCTCATTTACATATTTCGCCTCTGAGGAGGGCTTATGAACCACTTATGAACCGCTATAAGCGGTTGAGGGCTAGCAAACAGGCGGTTGAGTGCTAACAACCGCCTATTAACTCAATGTTATAGTATTGGAAGCATTCACCATTTAGGCATTCATAACCGGTTCTTTACCATTCAATGGAATGCCTAGTGAGTGGCTAGGGAATGCTAGTTTTTTAGGTAAGGGTACACTCTCATGAGTATTACTTGGTAACATTGCCCAATGTCAGCTCTCTAATCAGACACAATAGAACAATAAACCCTGCAGTGAGTTGAGTACAACAGCAACAGCAGCAACAGGCCCGTCACCAAAAAGGCATAAAAAACCCCAATTTTTTCGCTGGATACGCTCGCAAATGGAACTTTTTGGGTCAAAAAAGGTTACTATTGGGGCATTTGGAGATCCCCCCCCCCCCCCCCGGTTACGGGCCTGAGCAGCAACAACAACAAGTTCACAAGAACCGCCATACTTCCGGACCGCTGTAGGCTATACCAGCAAGGTTCGCTATAGTTATCTCTAACATGTCTAAGGTTCGTTATCACTAAGGGAACAAACCAAAAGATCGATGACGTCCTATAAACGTAACTGGTTTCGTTTCTCAGCCGACCCCCCTCCCTCCCTGCCTGAAACGTAATAAAGAAATTTTGAAAATTTTGACATAATAATAATAATAACACATTCTTCAGACCGATGTTTTTGTACAAAAGTAGTCGAGTGTTTTTACCCCCCCCCCCCTAAACGAAACTAGTTTCGTTTATAGGACGTCATCGATCTTTTGGTTTGTTCCCTAATTACAAAAAGATCTTTATTCATAGCCTATAGGCCCTATGGTTCGGAATGCCTATACCGACTATGTATTAACATTTTAATTTTACCATCATAAGCCTATCCATGATATCCGGGGCCTGATCAACACCACAAGTAACAAGAATTGTCTTTAAAAAGACAACGCCATGGATAAAGATCATGTTTCATAATATTGTATTGACAAGTACTTGAAATGCTAATAATTTTGTGTGTGTGTGGTACAACTAACCGGGTGGGAAATATTGGTATTTATTGGTAGATAACACCAATGACATACTAGAAAATACTCAAGAATATTCATTTTGAAAGCTATAAATTGAAAAATGTGTGCTAATAGTTCTAGGCCTACATCACGGTTGTTTGATGGCATGTAGAACTGTATTCATTTTTAAGCAAAGCTGAACACTGATGGCGGTATTTGTATTAAAACTTGTATAATGGTATTAAAACATGATAAACATTATAAAAATGAGAAATATATAGTAAGAAAATTTTCAAACTACTTTTGACCATGAAATGAAAGGAAATTAACTTATATTATTGGGCTAAATTTAATTAAAAATAATAGCGCCCTCAATTTGCACACAAATATTCAGTTTATTGAATAAAGATTACATAGAAAGGCAGAAAAAGATAGGAAATTTAATAAAGGAACGAAAATCGAAGTTAAATATAGCCTAATAGCTAAAAAATATATGTGTATATTCGTGTGATAGATGTTTGTGTTGTCAAGGTCTAGAATTAAAAATTATGTCATGATTTGTTAGAAACATTAACAAATGATCACAAATGAACAACCGTGACATTTAATTCATACTTGTAACACAGGGCTGAATGGAGGTCACATCCTCCGAGTTTCACAACAATCAAACAATCTATATTCACACAACCTTAAGAATGTATATTACTTTATAAAGAAAACAAATCAACAAATTTAGTAAATGTTATCAATATTTACAGTAAATTTGATCAATATCCTTTAAATAATACACTTTAGCAGGTTTAGCCGTCAAAATATTGCTTATATTAACTTAAGGGCTGGGGTATGAACGTTTGGACAGTATTTATTTTGGGACATTAGAGCACATCAGACATATCGAATTGCATTCTGAATACGAAGAATGTCCTTCTGATATCAAATAATTTTGATTTTTGAAATTCGCAATTTAATACACATTTTATGGCAAATCATTAAAATTGATATTTTTGATATTTAACAGTACTCGAAGTAAACTTTATAAATCTGATGATTTATACTTAAAGTGTATGTAGGTGGGATGAAAAGCCGACGATCAATTGAAAATTTTGACCTTTCGTATTGGAGATATGGATTTTTTTCCCAAAACAAAAAAAAAAAAGGTCTTTTGGGAAAAAAATCCATATCTTCAATATGAAAGGTCAAAATTTTCAATTGATCGTCGGCTTTTCCTCCCAGCTACATACACTTTAAGAATATATCATTAGATTTATATAATTTACCGAGGACTGTTATATATCCAAAATTTGAAAAATATCAAATTTTTATAATTTGTCATAAAATTTGTATTATATTGTGATTTAAAAAAATGAAAATTATTTGATATCAGAAAGACTTGCTTCGTATTCAGAATGCAATTCGATAGGTCTGAGGTGTTCTCATGTTCCTCAAAAAATACTGTCGAAACGCAATAAACACTCATTCTAGATCCCTTAAAACACTTCATCAAATATAGAAACCTCGGTAGCTCAGTCGGTAGTGCACTAGATAACTTTCTTATAATAAAATCCTTTTTGAGTATACTAAAGAAAGTCATGCATATGCAAAATGAAGGAAATTCCTATTGCCAACTTGGTAAAATGTAGGCCTATATATATTCGTGGCCCAATCTTATACTTCATAGCACCCAGTTTTGGTTGATGGTTTCGAAATACACTGTATTACAATTAAACATTGGTTCTTTCAAATATGAGACGTAAAACCCCACATCTAGTACAAACAATCATTTATCATTCATAAATATATAGCAAACTTTCCATGATAGAGATGATAGTGATGGACGCAAGACAAAGTACACCTAAATTAAGTGTAAATTGTGGGTTAACCCGCTCATGGCGGAAAAAACTTTTACACAACAGCAACAATATCAGCTTTATTGATATGATTATATAGCTACTAGTGTAATACGTACTTTCTACAGTCACTGTTCGCATGTATTGTGGCTGATTTTGAAGCTCAGACCTCTGCTGTAGCAACTTATGTATTGCTGGACAATCACTTCGTTCTGCAAAGCGTAAGACATACTGCAAAGCCATCACGCTAATAATGTGCCCTTAGTGATTTATGGAATATATAGGCCTATATCCCGTGCCGTGTTCAAGTTTGCTGTAGCCTACTTAAAGTGCTTGCAAGCGCTTTAGTCCTTTCTACTAATTTGATATGAAATGACATTTTGCAATAGCAAAGTCAAAATTAGGACTTGCTGTCAATAATATGAAGGAAATTATGTGACAGAGGCAAGGTGGGAAATACAAGTAGTATTTAAGTTATAATAACCTTTGATACCCGACCTGACCTTCCATCATGGCGCCTTATTCGTCTTTATGTATTTCTATTCAGCATCGAAGTGGTTACGTAATTCTCTTGGTTACCGGATCACGCTATTTTTATATCCTTCGAGTACCATATACTTTGTGTGGTGATTGTTTCGATCGTAGTTCATTACTCTGGCGCGTGATCCCGTTGGCATAGTAACATTACGTAACTTCGATACTGAATTATGCTCTCAAGTAAAATAAAATACCAATCTGCTCTGAGCAGACAATGTTACTTCACACCACTCCACGCCATACATAAATTCTGCCAGTCACATTTCCCCAATATGAAATTTTTTAAAAGTAAAATTTCAATTTTAATTTTACTTCATTAAAGTTTGGCGGAGGCGGGGTTCGAACTCACGGCGGCGGCGGACTGCTTTGGATACACTATGAACCCAGCGCCTTAGACCACTCGGCCATTTGTCTTCTTGGAATTCATATGAAACTTATTTGAAGGTATAATCGCAACTTCAACATAGGCCTACCACGTGACAAGCAAAGGCAGAAAACGTACCATATTTTGGAATTTTATTTGCCTAAAAACATTTATGTGTATTATTAGCGCTCAATTAAGTTAACTGCGTGTTTTATACAAAAAAATCCAATAATAAACAGTGATAACTGGGCGTCTGTATGGACAATACATTATATCGATTTTGACACGTGCTTGTGTCTCAGTACATTTCCATGGTCAGTAAAATACTATAGAGGAAAACCTACCATTTTCTTGTATCACGTTCGATGTTTTTATCAATTACATAAAAATTCCATTTTAGACCCCAAATGTTTTTCAGGAAATAAAAGATTAGATTACCATAAAAACGAAACAGTAATCTTTTGCCGGGTCTAATGTAATATTCACATAGGATTTTCAACGTTTTTCTATCCTTATTTTTGCTCAATTAAAAAATATTTTGGCGTATATAAAATTGAAATAAAATTCTCTGCTTCTTAAACGACATCAAATGTGCCACAATTGGGTATCACGAATCGTTATATATGATGTGCAGTTAATATTCATATTTTCTTTTAAGCAGAGGATGCTTCAGTTTTGACAGGAAAAATATTTTCTTGAAAACCCTCTCACTCGGTTATTTTAAAAAGGTAACCACGCTTCCCTAGAATGTGCAATAAATTAGCATTAAAATTTTTCTTATTCTAACAGCAAGCGTTTCTAGAATGTATTTTGGCGAAATGTGGTGTGATGTTACTTGGCTCCCAGCATGAATTATTGATTTTATACGGAAGTAAAGAAATGCACAGTGTATGTGCATGATGTGCAAGCATACTCCAAATATTTACGGTAAATCTGAATAGTGGTCACATGTTAACATATCATGTGTTCGGGAAATCACGTGGCAACATTTTAAGATTTCAGGCTTGTTTACTAGTTAATTGCCATTTGTACTCTTTATTATTTATCTTTGTTAATTAACATATATTTTAAATGCTGATAAATCGTGGTTGGCTACCCATGATATCTGTTAAATTCAATGTTTTATGAATATAATTCTACCACGCAGAGGGGTCACGCAGCAGAATTTCACATCACCTGACTTAGCTACATTTCGAAGCTCTGCTCTTCAAATTCATGTAAATTTCAAAGTTTATACATTTAATATATTTAATATGATACTAATTTTTTTTTATAATCAACTTGTAAAAGAAATATACTAGCTTATTACCTATACAGAAAGGTGATTATCAGCCTTCACTCAGCAAATTGACATGCCCGACATATGCAGCCATTCTCCGTCTGGATAACATGACTGTCGCCCTCAATACGTCTGGGCGCAAATTTAAATAACAATACGCTATTTACATATCAATGCGGCCTCATGCTAATTAAAGCTGCCCCATCCAGGAGTTCATCTATGATAGTACCCGACCAGGGGAGCTTCGCAAACTAACCTGCGGTACTCATTACAAGTCAAGAGGCTGGGGGTGCAAAGCCTTACTGTGACCTACCCATAATGGGGAGCACCATTGGACACAACGTTACTAGGTCTTTCAAATATCTGCTTATACTCACATTTTTCTAAGATATAAATTTCATGGTGTTGAAACAGATTGCAGTCCAAATATTTGACAACTATAATTTGCATTATTCATTAATCATTTGAATAACAATGGTCACGGGGTGAATAAACTCCAGCGGATTAAAGCAAGTGAATAACCTACCAAACCACTTCAAATACAATTGTCAATTGAGATCAATTCTGTATTGATTTGATTAAATCTCTTGCATTTGTCATTAAATAGACTCGCACGCAGGACACATGGGAAGAATATTAAACTATCTCGAGGTGTTTTTATTTTGGGAAAAAACCCACAACTTTAACAAAATAATACATCAGTTTTTTCCATTTTGTTTTTTGGAAAATTAATACACTTAATACAACAAATTCGTTTATTTTTGCTCGCCGTATATGTAAGATAAACGGTTCAAAACAGACCATCACCATAGATAATCGGTGTCTTGTTGAGGTATGGTTCGCATGTTAGTCGCTCTGAAGGCTCGACCCCTCACAGTCGGGGTCTCGCCTTCCGAGCGACTAACATGCTCACCATACCTCAACAAGACACCGATTATCTATGGTAATGGTCTGTTTCTCACCCTCTATCTACTACATCATACTTTTTTTTAAACATCTAGTCATGAGTTGGATGATATTGGGGTGGTGAGTCCATACTAGTGAATTGCGCATTTTGTTGTTTTGCGCATTATATTAATCGATTTCTGTATATAAGCAGGGGCGTAGCAAGAGCATCAGGGGCCATGGACAAGGAGCAGTATGGGCCCTTTTAATCAGGGCGGGATTTTACTTATGGGGGCCCTGGGCCAGGCCAAAATTTGGAGGCCCCAAACTCACGTGCCGAGAAAGGCATGCGCACCCAATTAGTCAGTGGCTTAGTTTTGGTTTACGTATAATATAGAGGGGGACTAACATATTGCGAGCAAAACACGCGAAAAAATTAATTTCAGACTATTTTAGCTCCAGATTAACATGGTCCGCGAAGCGCGGAATTTTTTTTACAATTTTGCCCTATTTTGGCAAAACTTGCTGTTTATAGTGGGGTTAAAAAAGACTGCACAGGGACTTTTTTTTTGGGGGGGTGGTCTTGGACCCGGGCCCACTGATCTGGCCCAATGGTAAATCCGACCCTGCTCTGCATTATCAGCCCTTATTTAATTTTCGCTTTTTTGCTCAGGGCCCCTGAACCCTTGGGGCCCATGGACTTCGTCCATCCTGTCCCGCCGCTTGCTACGCCCATGTATATAAGTTGAAGGTAAAGAGAAAATAATAGTTCCATAACATTCTAAAACTGTAAACATGAGTTTTCAGGTATTTTACTGGATTTTTGGCCGCCATCTAGGATTTGAGAAAAAAATGGTTGGCATCTGGGCTTATTTTACTTATTTCAACCAACCAACCAACCAACCAACTAACTATGGTTAGGAAAAGGCAGTAATTTTTTTAATGGGATGGACCTGCCTATTGTCATGAGTGTAATTGTGCTTACTAGAAGAACCCCTTTCAGTATTAAAATAAAATAAAATAATAAAATAAAGTAAACTAATATCGGTGATATGATTCAATGGACACATGTAAAGTGTGATTTAAGGAAAATAAACTTCGCTGGAAATCTGATACAGGTCTTAAACATTCAAGGATGGACTGTACAATGTGTCGATCGTTTCAGACCGGAATATAACTGGCATCTTGTATTTTTGGAGACATTTTTCTGCCGAAAGCAGTATGTATTCGAATTGGAACATGAAACACGACTATTGGGCGAAATAATGGCCGGATTGCCATGACAAATCATTCTGTCAAGTACATTTGGGCTACGTTTTCCATGTTGCCACGAAGTTCTTACAGTACAAAATGCTCAATGAGTCTGCATTTCGGGCTAATGAATTATGCATTAGAAAATAAAAAGAAAGGGACGGTCATAAATTCTTTATACGGGGTTGTAGTAAAATGTTTGCCTTGAAGAGTGATTATAAAAATGTTTGACTTGATTCTGGACTTTGAAAAGAATATAAAGCTTTGAATGTGTAAAGTTTTTATTGTTTTAAAGAAGTTAATCTGAAATAAGGTATCTGTGAAGGATTTTAGGGATATTTAAAGGGCCTGCACCCCCATCTTACAAAAATGTCGAATTTTTTTGTGAACGGTAGCTAAATAGTTCAGCCTGAGACGAATATTTAGGGGAGATCGGGGCAAAGTGGAACACGGGGCAAAGCGGAATCATCAGTCGGCTGCGGAGCAGGTGACTACAAGCTCCTATCTTTGGCTGCATCCTTTTTTTGTACTTTGTGTACTTAACCCTCTATCTTTTTAACCAAATATCCCACAGAGTCGTGCGATATGTCAAACTTTTCCTCTGGTCATAAAGAACAAAAAAGTCAGTGGTCACATCTCTGTAGGATCATTGGTTGATGAGATATAGTCACTTTTTTCTACTTTGTGCATTTAACCCTCTATCTTGTTAACCAAATATACCACAGAGTCGTGCGATATGTCATACTTTTCCTCTGGTCATAAGGAACAAAAAAGTCAGTGGTCGCATATCTGTAGGATCATTGGTTAACGAGATATAGTCACTTTTTCTACTTTGTGCATTTAACCCTCTATCTTTTTAACCAAATATACCACAGAGTCGTGCGATATGTCAAACTTTTCCTCTGGTCATAAGGAACAAAAAAGTCAGTGGTCGCATTTCTGTAGGATCATTGGTTTATGAGATATAGTCACTTTTTTCTACTTTGTGCATTTAGCCCTCTATCTTTTTAACCAAATATACCACAGAGTCGTGCGATATGTCATACTTTTCCTCTGGTCATAAGGAACAAAAAAGTCAGTGGTCGCATATCTGTAGGATCATTGGTTAACGAGATATAGTCACTTTTTCTACTTTGTGCATTTAACCCTCTATCTTTTTAACCAAATATACCACAGAGTCGTGCGATATGTCAAACTTTTCCTCTGGTCATAAGGAACAAAAAAGTCAGTGGTCGCATTTCTGTAGGATCATTGGTTTATGAGATATAGTCACTTTTTTCTACTTTGTGCATTTAGCCCTCTATCTTTTTAACCAAATATCCCACAGAGTCGTGCGATATGTCAAACTTTTCCTCTGGTCATAAGGAACAAAAAGTCAGTGGTCACATCTCTGTAGGATCATTGGTTAATGAGATATAGTCACTTTTTGTACTTTGTGTACTTAACCCTCTATCTTTTTAACCAAATATCCCACAGAGTCGTGCGATATGTCAAACTTTTCCTCTGGTCATAAGGAACAAAAAGTCAGTGGTCACATCTCTGTAGGATCATTGGTTAATGAGATATAGTCACTTTTTTCTACTTTGTGTACTTAACCCTCTATCTTTTTAACCAAATATCCCACAGAGTCGTGCGATATGTCAAACTTTTCCTCTGGCCATAAGGAACAAATAAGTCAGCGGTGGCATATCTGTAGGATCATTGGTTAATGAGATAGAGCTGTTACACTTTTCCAATTTTGTGCATTTAACCCTCTATCTTTTTAACCAAATATTCTAGAGAGTCGTGCGATATGTCAAACTTTTCGTCTGGTCATAAGGAACAAAAAATTCAGTGGTCGCGTATCTGTACGATCATTGGTTAATGAGATATAGTCACTTATTGTACTTTGTGCACTTAACTCTGTATCTTTTTAATCAAATATCCTAAAGAGTCGTGCGATATGTCGAACTTTTCCTCCGGTCATAAGGATTAGGAACAAAAAGGTTGATTGGCGCGAGGTTCATATTGGTGCGTATGCACCAAATATGTATCTTGTAAACCTTACGTTTTGCCTTGCTTGCTCGTAATCCTGTTTGGGCTGGACAAAAAATATGTTCCACTTTCCCCCGATCTCCCCTAGGTAATATCAGGGTTGCACTTCCCTGGTAATATTCGTCTTAAGCTTACTGATTTTCTTTATTTTATTACTAGTATATTGTGAAAAACCATGTAGCTGTGGTGTTAGCTCAATATGCTAGGAAAATATTATAACCGATGACCCCATGTTGAATTTGGCAAAATCAGCTGTATTTTTGCTGATAAAATAGCACGTACTCGATCGACATCCGCCATCTTGTATTTAAAATGCCTAGCAACTGTCACTCAAACTTACGATGTGTCAACTGCCGTTCACTTTTATACAGGGATTGAATACGAGTGTCACGGCCCGGGGTTTAGTGTGCATTCAAATCCTTACTAGCCGTCGGAAATGACTGCAAATTACACATTTGTAATCATTTTGACCACAAAATATGATGTGAAACACAGGTAAGCAATGAGAACAAATCCTACATTTGAAATTTAGAAGCTTACTACAACCTGAGACTAGCATTGACTAGTCTCAGCTGCATGTACTCATCTGAATTCCTACTGACTGAAGACAGCCTGAAGACATAATCATAATTCATATACATGTCAGATGTATAATTGTATTGGCAAATATCCACAAAAGCGTTCATTATCAATTTATTTTGATAAATTGTCACATTTATGCCATGTATTATATTCTTAAAACTAACGGTGGATTTGCGTAACAATTTGTCGCAATAAATGACGTTCAGCGGTGAAACGGTGGGCCAAAATGGGTTATAAAAAAAATTATTTGGTAATATGCACACGAATGGTCAAATTAATAGAAAAATACCTGTGATAAATTTATCTGTACACATTGTCGCACTCCGAGTGACATATGGTATATTTGCAACCCTGTGGTGGATTTGCGAACAATTTGTCGACATAAATAACGTTCGTGGAGAAACGGTCGCCCAAAATGCATTATTTTTGGTAATATGCAGACGAATGGCCAAATTAATAGAAAAATACCTGTGATAAATTTATCTGTACAAATTGTCGCACTCCGAGTGACATATGGTATATTTGCAACCCTGCTGTGGATTTGCGAACAATTTGTTGACATAAATGACGCTTATGGAGAAATTATTAGAAAAAAAGCTTTTATTTTGCCTAGGCCTGTCCTCCATGCTAGGCAGGGTCTTAGGCAGGATCAGAAGGTTTGGGTGTGTAAATTAAAAAACTCGGTGTGTAAATTTAAAATTTATGTACAAAGTGGGCAAAAACTGGGTGTGTATATTCCTGCATTAAATACATCAGAATTATTACCAATGCAAGATGGCTTAAATAAAGCTAGTTCACCACGTAAACTTGTATGGCTCAAAATTGGGACCGCTCGCCATTAAGTTTACTGTCATTGCGTATTTTGAAATTGTTGACGTTTTAATGATCCCCGATTTCCGGTTGATTATTTTAGCTGTGTCACGTCACGCGCATGACGCTGGTGGTAACCAGCCTAGCCTAACTTCAGTAAAAAAATACGATCGCCGATATCGATGTGATGGATGTGATGTGGGACTTGCATAGGATTACACAGAGATATTTCTTGCCAAAATTTGACCATTTGTAGGCAAGTTGGCCTTACTTTGTCTGCGTTGTGTGAAAAGGACAGTCTTAAGTATACGCGCAACGCTTTTGATGTTTTGGGAGACAGTGAGGGATCCGAAACAGCGGGTGGCGGAGCTTATTCTTGACTGTTTAATATTCATTCAATACGCTGCCTTACGGTAATAGTCTTATACGATGGACAGATAGTATCAGTTTGTGAATATGAGGACATCGTATAAGTTCCTTGTACTAGGCTTAAAGCTAGCATTTCAAGTATCTCTTATGGCAAATAACAGATGGTGCCCGCTGGAATCTCTTGAGGCATTGTCTTTTTTAAAGACATTTCTTGTTCAAGGTAATTCCTACTCTCAACATTGTTAATAATATTTTAGAGACCGATATCTCAATTTCCAAGTTTATAATACCATAATTTACTAACTAAATATCTTCGCTTAGGAATGTCCGATTTCATTGGGGAAAACGGCGTTGTGGAGCAAAATATCTCTTTATTTAAGATATGTAAAAACCTCAAAATTGATATCCTGCCCAAAAGCGTCTCCTTTTGACATGACACGTCACATATTTCCAAAATAGAACCAGTTTATTCAGCACATATTTCCAAAATAGGTCCAGCCTATTCATATAAATACATTCATATTTCCGTAGGTTGCAACTTAGTTCTTGACTTTGACCAATAACATACCAATGCGAAAGATTTGGGTGTTCCCCCCCCCCCCCCGAGAAAAATCATGCAAATAGGGCGAAAATGACAACCCCTTAAACCAAGCCTTCTCTTTTAATATAGAACCCATACTAGTATTACTCGTCAGCATTATTTGTCTCAATTTGTACAGTGATTGATTATTATTTGATAAGCTATTTATTATGTTCGTATCTTATAATTTAGACTTTATGTTTCGTCCCTTGAGTCCAATATGTTTGTATGTTTTGAGTTCAGCTTCAGCTTTCTTCAATGTATCCGGGAAACGCTTGGGATCAATTTCCAAAAAGTTGATTCTTTGCGAGTCGGGAACGTCAGTTGTTTGATCAACGAATCCATACGAAGCGTGTAATCGACGTGCAGGTAGATTGTTATGGAATACCAGGCACTGCGCAGTCGTACAACCTTGTTCCTCAGCATGCTTTATTGAAAGAAAAACATCGAGATCACCTTTAATCAACTTACAAAATAAACTCAGTGATTTTGTTCAAGTACGGTAGTTGATCGTCTTCCAGATAGGGGGAGGGGGGCACTTCAATATGAAATGGATATATGTGTAGGGCTGGAATGAACTTTCACAGTAAGGGCCCGGGAGTAAGGGGTACGTATTCGTTGAGAGTAAAATATATATAAAAAATATGGGGTCATTGGGTGCGTTTTGGCATTCGGTGAGAGCAAAATGTTCAAATATGTCAGATTGGGTGAGAGACGAACTTTCTGGATCTATTGTGTGAAAATGGGGTCTTTGGGTGAGAGTCAAAAATAGTCTAAAAAAATTAATTTCTAGTTCTAAATGGCTTTGTTGTTTCAAAAGAAGTAACAAAAGCAGTGATATATAACGAGCTGGCTCGTTGTTGTTCAAATGGAAATATAAGGGTCTTCGGGTAACAAATCGAAAGGAAAAAATAAGAGGTCTTTGGGTGACAGCGGTGCTGAAAAATAATATTTTAGACATTGTTTTACCGCCGCCCAGGAATCACAGCTGATAGCTATGGTGGTAGTGATCACAAATTCACAACACCACACTGATTTATGGAAACCAACACCAGTTTTCCGCCCTTGTGGGTAGCTGATAGGCTTACATAGGCCTATGTCTTAAAATCCTGACATGATGGACAAATTCTGACGTTAGATTCGGAATCAGCATGCTCGATTTAGTCAGAACTCATATTTTTACCCTGAATAGTAAAATCTTTCTTGTCCATATCCCAGCGAACGCAAAACGTTTTATGGGTAATAATACGAAGGTCATTCAAAAAGTTGTACCTCCATCACCAAGTTTAAAAATGCGCTTTCTTGTATACTCGCCTTGATTTTTTCCCACCGTATAAGAGTGATGCACAGTGTCATCGCCCCGATATCTTCATGGCAGAAATCGCCATGGTAGGTTGAATCCACAGCATGGCCATTTTGTTCTGACCTTTAAGACGCATAATGAGCCGAGGGACCTGACTAAAGCTACTGACAATAGCCGGGTAATGATTTCTCTGTGTGTGAGTAAGCTTGTATACGCCATTGAGGTCAATGGTTATCGACTTTTTTACTGCCTCAACGGGAGTAGTGAGTGCAGCTATAGCCTACGCGCTGTAGTCCATACAGGACCAACGCAATATAAAATCAGAATTTTGGTCAGTTTTTGAGTTCAAGACGCACGCTTTTTTCTCAATACTCAAGCTAATGACTATCATATCCTTTCAACACAATATGCTCAAGTGCAAGGATCTAAATATGGCTTCTTTAGAACAAAAAAAATACTGGAGATATTCATCATTTTCTACCCCGGTATCCAAAGATTTATCGTCTGAATATCAAATCGTGCATAGCACATTCACGTGTATCGATCCGGGTATTTATTTTAGTATCTCTGCTGTACCAAGTAATTATTAGCCAGGCGATGTCGGTGTGTGATGTAAGTGACGAACTTGGTGAAAGGATTCTATAAAGACATTCCAGTGTTGAAAACCGGGTATCAAGGACGGTTTAACCCAAACATGATGACGGATATATTTTATGTCTTTTTATATATCATTCTCAGTAAAAACTAACTAGAAAGTGTGACGTGCTGGGTAAATTATGACTTCATTATTTGAAATCAGCGGCCCTGATTTAGCCAAGAATGCATGGATTTTTTTCAGTAACAGATAATGTGAAAAGTTTTTAATCTATTGTCATAATCCATGGCGAGAATTCGCTGTAGAAGTGACGTAATAGATAGAATTAACAACCATATAGATGAAAACAATTTTGAATATAACGCCCTGCACTACAAGCAGGTTGCACTCATTTGCATGTCTGCAATCATACATTGAATACAATACCGCTCCTTTCAAAGATACTAATCTTACAGGTACGAGTGATCAGCATGATATGGTTCAATGCATAGGTACCGCGTGGACGTTGTAGTGCATGGCGATATACGCTGGCGAAGTTACGTAATTAATCGGATTAATTACCATAGCAATGGGTGAAAACAATTTTGAACATATCGCGCTGCACTACAAGTAGGTTACACTCATCACCTGTGTATGTCTGCAATCATAGATTGAATACAATACTGGTCTT
The DNA here is from genome assembly GCF_039555335.1 of Amphiura filiformis. NCBI lineage: Eukaryota > Metazoa > Echinodermata > Ophiuroidea > Amphilepidida > Amphiuridae > Amphiura > Amphiura filiformis. The sequence continues at coordinate 35,022,580 of NC_092628.1, forward strand.
TTCAAAGATACTAATCTTACAGGTGCAAGTAATCAGCATGATATGGTTCAATGAAGAGGTACCGCGTGAAGTATCAGTGCAGCGCGGTATATTCAAAAATTGTTTTCACCTATTGCTATGGTAGTTAATCCGATTATTACGTAACTTCGCCAGCGTATAGTCAAACATTCTATTCATCTATTGATGCTATGGTTGTTTATCCAATTATTGCGTCACTTCTACAACGAATAGACCTGCACTACGTACCAGAAATACTGCGTCCATTAGAGCCTTTCCAAGGCGATGACCTGCAAAGCAAAAATACATCCTTTAGGGGCTAATCGTCCATGGGAGGGCAATGTATTGGGTAGGAAAAACCTTTTATGTGTCTGTGGCCCTTGAACATGCTTAAAACAAACCTGCATGTTGCATAGGAGGTTTGCCTTTAAACATGTTCAAGGGCCAAAGACACATGGGAGGTTTTTCCTGCCCATGATGGACATAATGTTTTATTATAAACTGCTCAAATAAAGAAAGTCCGCAGTCATGTAACCTGTCCTACACCAAAGCTTGATCTTGTTATGATGTGATTGATACGATCGTGTGCAGAATCTTGTTAGCTCCAATACGATACCAAATTTGCTACCAAACAATCAAAAGTGACAAAGATTGACACCAGTTTATGGCAGTCGGGGCCCGGAGATAGTAACTCGGGCCCCGGCTTAGTAACGATGTGTGACATTTTACGACCCTGGCGTGAGACATTACCCCGGGGGGGGCTCACATAAATAGTCTGTACGCATGCGTGACCATATTAAATTACCTTATTATCGGGGCTAAATTTGCTGGTAGGGTAAAACTCATTTAGGGGTTTTTTCAACACAAGTTGGTCACGCGTGCATACATTATATCATACTTGAGTGGCCCTGGGGATATTATACTACCTTGGCGTGAGATTTTACTACCTTGGCATGTCGTTTCCAGAAAGTAACCTACCCAAATGGTTGAAACTCGCGCTGGGCTGAATACTCTTATGTACGGAGATTGGTAACTCTGACAATAACCATTTTACCTGTGTGTTCTGGCTTCACGAATAATTCAAGACCAAACATCGTTCTTCCTCCATAAACGTCATAGGAAAAAGTGTACATAGCAAAGCCTACAATTTCCGTTCCTTGATGTGAATCTTGATCGTGATGGTTAATACATGCTACGATACAGTGGTACCATGGACGAGGCCCAAAACCATCCGAGATTAACTCTAAAACAGTGAATGATAATGTAAAAAAGTTAGTCAGTCTTGAACATAAATATAATTCATCAGTACAACGATGTGCGTCAACCGGGTGCGTGTCCCTCCCACCTTTCGGCAAAATGACCCATTTTTTGTTCTTTTCAGCCACTTTTTGACAATTCAGATCGATCCTCCACCACATTTGAAGCCGGATCGGTGTAGTGCTAATATGTACAACAGCAACTATGACAAGATCATCACAAGAAGAACCGCCATATAACGGTAATATCCGGACCGATATAGCCTATAGGTTCGCTATAGTTATCTCTAAAGGTTCGATATCACTAATTACAAAGAAGATCCTTATTCAGTGGTTCGATATTACTGATTCCAAAATAAGGTTCTTTACTTGTAAAGTTCGGTATCACTAATTTTAAATAAGGTCACTATCTCTAATTTCAAATAAGGTATAGTGATCCCATTTATGTATTAACATTTAATTTTACCCACATAGTGAGTCCTAACCTTGAGCAACCATATTAACCTTTGACTCGTCATGACACCTCATGACCCACCATGGCACTCATTGATGATCCATGACACCCCCTGACCCGTCATATCTCTTGACTCACCATGACCCACCTTGACCTACCCCGACAGCCCCGGCGCTCCTTATCCCACCATGACACCCATTCACCTACAATGATACCCATTGGCCCATACTGACATTACATGACACCATTTGACTCATCCGTCTTTCCCTTAAGGTTATTAATTATTTTAAACTGTTGTGATTTGGTAGTTCACAGCATCTTACGAATGGTAGTGAGCTTTGGCAAAAACTGCATTGCTCAATTCATAGCGAGCGTGTAGAAGAATTAAAATATCACAGATATACTTTTATAGGTGCTGCGGTTCTTGAGTTACGTTGTAAAGAGGGCTGAAACAACAACACTTTTGTAAAACGTACATAGCTCATTAACAACAATAAATTAGCAAGTTTGCAAAGTATACGATTTGTAGAATGAACTTTTGCAAAACATCAAGGTGTTACTTTTCAATAATATATTGATCTAGATAAAGAAAATCGATTTTTAGGTTGCTCCGACCAACAATACCTCGTCTACCCTTAAAGGCTCATATAAAAATAACAGATGTGGAAATAAGAGTATAAACTGACCAGTAGATACCAGTTGTAGTCCAAGTAATTAATGGCATATTAGATGGCCTAGGGGAAAGTTGGCCCATATTTGCAAGACTATCCTTGCCTTCAAGGTGAAACAAACCTACTCATGTTACCCTCTGGCCATGGGCTGGCCTGGTGTAGATATTACCCAGGGAAAGATGACATTCCAATATTGGCCTTTAACGCACTCTCCTTGCCCCAACTTGGCACCATTGACCGACCTTGACACCCTTTGACCCTCCCATATTGTGGATTCGTGGCACTTGAGAACCTTAAGGAACCGTAATCAAAATGACCAAAAATTCTCTTTTTACATGTTTTAAGCGAATTTGATCAACAAGTTAATACTTTTTATTTTCAAATTGACGTAGAAGTGACGTATATTTATTGCTTTAACATGGGAGAAATGGATAACCATGAAAAGAGGGACTCAAATCCATTATCTTGTCAATACAAATAGCTGCAACTTTTAAATTCGGGTATACGTGTTTCTTAAAAACACTGCTGCTGTGTTGTTGCATTGAACGAAATTGGACAAATGGGGTATGTGCGTATAAAATAAACCACCCTTCTATGTTAAAATATTGTGAACACAGTTATTAGTTCTGACGCTATATGCGTATTTGTAACAGCTAGCTGCGTTAGATGGTTTTGATGCTTAGTTGTGATTACGTTTTATGACACGAATTTGAACATTTTGACAATTCAACAATACTCAGTCAACCTCATTATGCACTTTTAGTGGGTTTTAGCGGGTTCGCCGTCGGACAAGTTTAGAACTGTCAAGCTTTCGTCAGGAGTAGCTCTGACTTCTTCAGGACAAAGTACCTAAGAATTAGACATGTAGACCGCCCCTTGTCTTGTAAGTTTTGGTGGCTCTGAAAAGAGCCGTTCAATGAAGACTGCCCCTTGTCTACAGAGAACTAGCAGATCTCGCCTATCTGCTAATATAAAGGTTTTGGTGGCTCTGAAAAGAGCCGTTTGCTGAAGACTGCCCCTTGTCAGCAGAAACTAGCAGATCTCGCCTATCTGCTGATTTTGTAAGTTTTGGTGGCTCTGAAAAGAGCCGTTCAATGAAGACTGCCCCTTGTCTACAGAGAACTAGCAGATCTCGCCTATCTGCTAATATAAAGGTTTTGGTGGCTCTGAAAAGAGCCGTTTGCTGAAGACTGCCCCTTGTCTACAGAAACAAGCAGATCTCGCCTATCTGCTTAATTTGTAAGTTTTTGGTGGCTCTGAAAAGAGCCGTTTGCTGAAGACTGCCCCTTGTCAACAGAAAACAAGCAGACCTCGCCTATCTGCTAAATTAAAGGTTTGTTCGCTCTGATGAAGAGCTGTTCAATGAAGACTGCCCTTTGTCAACATAGAACATGTAGACTGCATATACTGTAATAGAAGTATACGGCTTACCAGGAACCGTTTGGCCACTCATGGACCGATTGATTGATTGTATGCACGATGAGCGTTTATATCACTTAATTGCGGACGTGGTACAGATTAGCGGCTCTGTGATTGGTTGTTTGAAAATAGAGAGCGCCACATACGATGTGATAAGATTAGCGGCTCTGTGATTGGTTTGAAAATAGAGAGCGCCACATACGACTGATGTCTTTGCCGTCATTTCTATTGATAGTAGAAGTTTCATTAACACTGATTTCCAACGCTTCACGGGTCAACCTCATCCCCGAGTGAGAAACTTGTGCCAGTTTTGTTGTTTCGTCCCACAGAGGTTCATGGCCTTCTTTGCAAGCATGTTCAGCTAATGCCGAGCCTTCTTCTTTCTTTTGTCTTGTGGCTCTTCGGTGTTCAGATATTCTGACCTTTAGTGGTCGTTTGGTTTGGCCTATGTATTGCTCACCACAACTGCAAGGTATAGAGTACACATGGTGCACGATCCTTGGGCAGAGGATCTTTTGGGTGGCTTAGGATGTCTCTTAATTTGGCCGACCTAGAGTAGAATGTTTTGACCCCTGATCGGTTTAGAAACCGACAGATTTTGTCTGATACACCTTTGATATATGGCATGAAGGAAACGCCTTTGTGTTCATCGTCCACCAATTCTTCTGATCGTTCTCCTGTCTGTTTCTTGATTGCCTTGTGAATGAGGTTTGAGGGATAGCCATTCTTGTTCAACGCTTTTTCAATGTGTTTGAGTTCGTCTTTTCGATGTTCTTCATCACACAGAGTCAGTGCTCTGTGAACCAGTGTATTGACAACACTGTTCTTGGCAGACATATGGTGACTAGAGTTAAAATGAAGATATTGATCAGTATGAGTGGGTTTTCGGTATATGGCGAAACTCAAGCTAGTGTCTGATCTCTGCACTTTGACATCAAGGAAAGGTATGCCACCCGCCTCCTCAATCTCCATTGTGAACTGGATACACTTGTGTTGATTGTTGAGATGACTTAGGAATTTGACCAGTTCGTCTTTGCCATGTCGCCAGACGACGAATGTGTCATCAACAAATCTGAACCAAGCAACGGGTTTCAAAGGATACGTATCTAGTGCTTTGGTTTCAAAGTGTTCCATGAAGATATTCGATGATATTGGGGAGAGGGGTGAACCCATTGCCTGACCCTCTTTTTGTTCATAGAATTTCCCTTGCCATTTGAAGTACGTAGATGTGAGGCATAACTTCATAAGTTCTACGATCTCATCGCTTGTCATGCGTGTTCTGTTTTTAAGTGTATCATCATCACGCAAGATATCTCCTATAATCTTACTAGCATCATCAATTGGTACATTAGTGAATAATGATACCACATCAAAACTGACCAATAAGTCACCTGGTTCTATGGGTATTTGCCCTGCCTTTTCAACAAAATGTTGCGAGTTCTTGATGTAGGAAGTGCCTTTCCCTGATAAGGGTGTCAATATATCCGCTAGGTGTTCGCTAAATTGTAGCATGGTGAATTGATTGAGCTGACAATAGGTCTAAGTGGCATGTTTTCTTTGTGAATCTTCGGTAGACCATATATACGTGGAGACACAGTGTGCTTAGGTGTTAAATGTGATGCCTTTTTCTTATCAACCTTGTTCTGTTCCTTCAACTCAGAGATGGCCTTACCTATCTTGCGTTCAAGAGATAGGGTGGGATCTTTCTTCATGACCTGATAAGTATCGCCTTCAGACAATAAGTTGTTCATTTTCTCTTGGTACTTATCTTTGTCCATAACAACGGTAGACCGCCCTTGTCTGCTGGAAGGACAATTATGGAATCATCATTCTTGAGTGAATTCAACGCTTCTCTCTCTTCTCGAGATATATTTGGTTGAGGAACTTTGGCTTTCTTGAGAACCCTGAAAACATCACTTCGCACTAGGTTGGCTTCACCTTCACATAAGTCTTTTAAGCCGTGTTCGGTCGCCGCTATTAACTCTTTGACCGGAATGCTCGTTGGAGTTGGTGAGAAATTCATGCCTTTGCTTAAGATAGCATTTTCAGATTCACTAAGTTCCCTACTACTTTCATTGCGGACTGTATTTTGAGGAAAGTCACTCTTATTTCGCCAATCCCGCCTTAGGATGTTGACCGGCAGGTTTTCTTGTTTTAGACGGGCAAATTTCTGAAGATGTTCTTGCTTAACACGTGAGTATGTTTTGTCGGCTGCTATCTTGGCCACACGTGATACAGTTTTAAAATCCATTTCATTCATATTATCTTTGAGCCAATTGTACGTTTGATTTATTTCATTGGATATACGTTGCATTTGCTGTCGATTTTCATTAATCGTGGCTCTGACAAGAGATAGACCAGCTTGTAGCATAATGCGTTTTGCTTTATTAGACTTGAGACCCGTTGTGGGCATTAGACCTTTAGGAACAATATCATTGTCTCTGCATCTTCGACAAGGGGCAGTCTTCAGCAAACGGCTCTTTTCAGAGCCACCAAAACTTACAAATTCAGCAGATAGGCGAGATCTGCTTGTTTCTGTAGACAAGGGGCAGTCTTCAGCAAACGGCTCTTTTCAGAGCCACCAAAACCTTTATATTAGCAGATAGGCGAGATCTGCTAGTTCTCTGTAGACAAGGGGCAGTCTTCATTGAACGGCTCTTTTCAGAGCCACCAAAACTTACAAAATCAGCAGATAGGCGAGATCTGCTAGTTTCTGTTGACAAGGGCAGTCTTCAGCAAACGGCTCTTTTCAGAGTCATCAGTAGACAAGGGGCGGTCTACATGTCTAATTCTTAGGTACTTTGTCCTGAAGAAGTCAGAGCTACTCCTGACGAAAGCTTGACAGTTCTAAACTTGTCCGACGGCGAACCCGCTAAAAACCCACTAATTGTTATGAATTCCCGTCGTAAAAGCCTATCCCACAATCTCATTATGCACTTTTAACTTTTTGGCGTAGAATTGTGAACATGCAATTCACCTCGGATGACCTTGACCTGACCTTCAACATTTTCGCGCTTACACCCATCGTGTCCATAACAATATAACTCTTTCAGCTTTCTGCCAACTCTCACTGATAACTCCAAACTTGTCTTTTTACTTTTTCTGTCTTTTACCATTTACCAATATTTGGTACTCTACTGGTTTTTTTTAAATTAAATGGCTTGAACTGAATGAAATAATATGGCTCAAAATATTTGAAACATTATCTAATCTCACACCTCAATCAGCGTGTTTATATTGAATATGATTTAAAATCTATTCGCATAAAAACCGAAATTCACTGAACTTCATTATAACCAAAATTAAGTTCTGTATTTGTGAAATTTGTGCAGAATTTTGCACGCTCCGAGCATGTCCCGATAGCAAAGCATAGTGAGCCTAACGTTGGCACATCATATTGCTGCATGTTGGCACAATGTTGGTAGGTGAACAATGGCCCAACCCAATTTTGTCCGTCAGCCCAATGATAGTAATTTCCCTGGAGTAATTTGACTTTTAGCCAAACATTTGCCAACGTTGATCCAACCATTGGCAAAGTAGCCAAACGAGACAACAATCATGAAAAAAAAAAAAAGACAAAATATTAGTTTGTACTGAATAACAGTGTGCTTGTATCGAATCAAATATAACATGGCTCTCTATTTTACAACGAACTTTTAATTGCATAGGGGGTGAGAGTCGTTCCGAATGTCCTGCGCGCAATAACGCAACATGAATTGAAGCTCCTACTTTCGGCCTACTCACATTTTAGACGGAGCTCCCGATTTCACACGACCACTTTGCTGCGCAGACGGGCAGTGTTAAAACAATACGCATGTGCACAACGCGAAAAGCTCAAATCAACACTATGAAGGTGTCAAGTGACAGACGAGTTGACACCCCAGAAGAGTACTAGTACGTAGTAGAACTAAGCTCCCTCCCTCCCTTGGGGTGTAGTGACATCCTCCCTTGGGGTGTAAGTGACAGGTTCTACTACTGGAGTAAATCGGAGTGTCAAATGACACCATTGAATACACTGCTGTGGCGTGTCAATTAACAGCACATTGGCGTCAATGAAATCATAGGGCCTGTACTTTGTCTCGTTTTTTGCAGGTTTACATGGTCCAATAATCACAAGATGACTGACATGTGGTAACAAAGGAAGCAGTCACTGCAATTTGATTATGTCCCATATGATTGGCCATTCAAGACACCCCTGTGAAAATACTATAGCGGCCTTTTCAAAATGTAATACCTGTTTGCTTGACTGCATTGACAATACCCGGGAACAATAGGCCTGCACACAGTATATGCATTGGACAAACTTTTTACAATAAGCATGATAAGTGATGATGTGACCTCCAGATTTATACATCGTTCGTCTCGCACACTGACAACATTTGATTGAATGGGCTGTGCGCCGTGATTACGGTGAAGGACACTTTTCAAATCCTTTGTTTGGAGCCAATCGATAAAAGCATGCAGGGCCTCTATACCCATGTACAGTTTATCCCTTACATAACCTATGTCTTGAATACGCTGGCAAAGTTATGTAATAATCGGATTAATAGGGGAGAGCGGGGAGTGTTCGCCCTAGGGACAGGTTCGCCCACCCCTTGTTTCTCAGCTCTACGGCTATCGGGGAATTTGGTGATAGTAAAATTAGGTGACATAGGTCATTATAAACTTCTCATACTAGCTACGCGACATATAGGGATGTGTTCATCGAACTGCAGCCAAAACAAAAATATTACACCAAAACGTAATTTTTTAATGCATTAATAATGTTGTATTATCATTGATACATAAATACAAATTGTTTTAATGGAAATCTGTATTGGGAACATATGGGATTTGTCAAAGATTTAATGCAGTTATACTCTTTATTCGATTTGCATTTTGCATACCCTGAAGAAAATGTGCACAAGGGGCACGTTCGCCCTTTTGAGGATGGGGCATGTTCGCCCTATATCTTCCCCGGGCGGACTTACCCCAAACTGGAGGGCGGACCTGCCCCATCAGCGTATTATGTATAATTTTGATAATTATACCATTAAACAAGGTAAAACTACTGAAAAGCGTGTTTTTTAAAGTTATGTGGTATCAGTATTACTCATACCACCGTTTATGTCCTAATCCATAATCTCTCCGAAGTTGTAAACATGATACGTTTAAGCTCACTTTGGACCCCTACATTTTACCCTGACCCGGCCCCTGCAACAAATTTAGTGACTCCCCAGAAGAGAATGAATGACCTGTATACTCATAACAAAACAGGAAAACGACAGTATTGACGAAGTTGAAGCCCCATTCAAATACATGTAGCTAATTTATATACTGTCAGTACCGAAATTACAGACTCACGTAAATGCATTATTTTTTGCCTTAGACACACACGGCTTTCGGCTGAACCACTGCACTAGCAAGCTTTGTTAGCACATCTATGACAATGACGAAAGGTACAAAATCAGCCATAGGCCTTTAGATAGCAGAAGACACCAAATGACCAGATCCCGGGACCGAATTGGTGCTTTATGACCTTTGACATTCTTTTGTGGCAAGTGACATGGTCTTTCAATTCACGCCGAGTGTCCTTGACAGGTTTGACCATGCTTAAGTGGTCATGAAAGAATTCAAAAGATAACCTCTGCCCCAATAATCCCAAGCAATTGTCTGAAACTGCTCCTCGGATCATAAGAACTCAGTCCTCAAATGATAGTCATAATAATGTCCAAAATATAAAATTACTGACTATCATTGAAGACTGAGTTCCGCAGTCTAGTATCCAAAATCTGAATTTTGATGATTTTTACGATCGTCGGGATGAAAAAAAAAAAAATCAAAAAATCACTGAATGGGCCTTTAGTTCCCTCCTCTCCTTACCCTGGCAATATAAATCAAAGAAAAAAAAAGAAAACAAAAAAGAAAACAAGAAAAGAACAAAAAAAGACAAAGAAAATTAACCAAATTAAGGGATCTGGAATGAGCGTTTTGAGCGTTTCCACATTTTTTTGTGGGACATGAGAGCACATCAGACATATCGAATTGCATTCTAAATACGAAGAATGTCTTTCTGATATCAAATAAATTTCATTGTTTGAAATAATACAAATTTTATGACAAATTATCAAAATTTGATATTTTTCACATTTTTGATGATATATAACAGTCCTCGAAGTAAATATCATAAATCTAATGATATATTCTTAAACAGTCCCTGGCATACCATACATGTATAGTCCTATGTATAGTAATTTTGCTTTATCTGTTTTTTGCTGTTTAAGCAAATAGTTAAACATAATTTCCATAAAATCCTGGAACTAGCAAAAAACAGAGACTATGTACCTGGGCGGAAACCAGTGATGGTATATACTGATCTACCCGCAGAAATGAAGCGAAAGAGAGGAATGTTGGTAGCAGAAGCGAAGAAACTAAGAAGAGAAGGCAGAGTAACAAGAATCAAAGTCATAGGCACAGAAGTCATCATGGAACACAGAGCCAAGGAACAACGACAGGGGCCATGGGTGAAATACACAGGATGAATATGTAAATCTGCATAAATTAAATGACTTTAGCACTAAAATACATGAAATGTTATAAACTCCAAAATGTGAACGATTTAAATGCAATATATAATATGAACAGTTGAACAGATCAAATCTAAATATCAAGGAGGTGTGAAAATCCCCCTCATATGTTCTCGTTAACAGTAAAAAGGTGCATCTCTGATATAAAAAAAAATATCAGTATAAATGAAACAACAAGTTGCTATGAGAAATTATTGTATAAAAATGTTTTGTATCACTTATTTGCGTGCTTGCACATTTATGAATAGTAAAACATACGGTGTAAATTAATCTGTGACAAAAAGTTTCTGACATGCTTGATGATTTATAAATCTTAGAAGTAAAAAAATGCATCTCTGATATTAAACAAATATCAGTATAAATGAAACAAGTTGTTTTGAGAAATCATTGTATAAAAATGTTTTGTATCATTTATTTGCTTGCTTGCACATTTATGAATAGTAAAACATAGTGGAAATTAATATGTGACAAAAAGTTTTTGACATGCTTGATGATTTATAAATCTTTGAAGGTAAAAATCATAATTTTTCCCAAAAATTTATCTTCTTGGTGGGCTCGGTGGTTGGATTTTTTTCTCTTTCTTGCTTTTGTTGTTTTTGCAACTTTCTTTTTTTCTACTTTTATATAGTTTTGTGTGTGGTATGTATTATATTTTTCATAAAAAGACAGCTGTGAATCAAGTTATGTTTGTTGTAATCAAAAACCAAATGAAGGTTTCTGTTAAACATGATGTTTACATGGTTAAAGAATATGGATAGTACTATAAATATATGTTCTGTAAACTGTAGAGGATTGAGTGATAAATCTAAGAGAAGAGATGTTTTAAATTATTTAAGGAAAAAGAAATGTTCAATTTATTGCCTTCAGGATGTACACTGGGACCAGAAATGGGAAAATATGATCAGATCAGAATGGGGATATGAATGTTATACAGCAGGTTATAAGACAAATGCCAGGGGCGTGGCAGTGTTAATGAATAACAATTTTGACTTCAAAGTGCGTAATATTCAGCGGGATCAAGCAGGTAATTGGATTGTACTTGATATTACGATGATGTCAATGGATATCACGATAGTTTGTCTGTATGGTCCAAATGAGGATAATCCAGATTTTTATAATCGTGTTAAAAATGTTATCGAAAACGTTGGTAACCCACATTGTATTGTATGTGGTGATTTTAACTTAGTCCAGGATCAAAATTTAGATACATTTAATTATTTGAATATTAATAATCCAAAGGCAAAAGAAGCTGTTTTAAAAATAAAAGAAGATTTGAGTCTGTGTGACCCTTGGAGAATTATGAACCCAGATATAAAACGTTTTACCTGGAGAAGAAACAATCCCATAAAACAAGCTAGGCTGGATTTTTCTTGATTTCTTCTGAAATTTTGAATATAATTGGTCAAACAGACATTCTACCAGGATATAGGACTGACCATTCCATGGTAGTCATTGGCCTAAGGAAGAGTAATAATATACGAAGGGGACGAGGTTCGTGGAAGTTGAATAACGATTTAATTGAAGATGATGAATATGTAAAAGTAGTTAAGGATTCGATAACTAAAGTAAAACAAATCTATGCTGCTTCGCCGTATGACAGAGAAAATATAAACAATATTGATCCAAATGAGTTAGAACTAACTATTAATGATCAACTGTTTTTGAAGCACTGCTTTTGGAAATCAGAGGCGCTACTATAGCATACTCCTCAAAAGAAAGAGAGAGATGGACAAGTCTGAAGAAGTACTTGACAAATTAATAGAAAACTTAAATACGTCATACGAGGAGGCATCATTGAAAAACAGCCCTAATGTTGAAATTTTAAAGAATGAGTTAGATAATGCTAAACATGAACTTGAGGATATTCGTAGTAGAAAGATTAAAGGATGTTTTATTCGAACAAAGGTCCGATGGATAGAGGAGGAGAGAAACCCACCAAATATTTTCTTAATCTTGAAAAAAGAAACTTTGTAAACAAACAAATGGTTAGAATTGTGAGAGGTAACAACACAGAAGCAACATCTCAAGATGAGATTGAGAAAGAGGTAGTATCTTTTTATGAAAATCTGTATAAAGAAAAAGGTGGAAATAATAATGTTAAAATTGATGATTATGCTTCCATAAACAAATTAACGCAAATGCAATCAAATACCTTAGAGGGTGAAATTACTCTTTCTGAGCTCACATATGCTTTGAAAAACATGAAAAACAACAAGACACCCGGACCTGATGGTTTTACAGCGGAATTTTACAAATGCTTCTGGTTGGAAATATCTTGTTTTCTTCTTCGGTCATTAAATGAAGGTTTTAGAATTGGGACTCTTACTCAAGTTCAAAAAAGGGGTCACGTTACTCTTCTGCCAAAAGGAGATTCTTAAAAAAACTGGAGGCCTATTTCGCTTCTAAATGTTTCTTATAAATTGGCCTCTGCATGTATTGCAAACCGTATAAAATCGGTTTGCCATATTTAATTTCAGAAGATCAAACATGTTTTGTCCCAAATAGATTCATTGGTGAAAGTATTCGCCTTATTTATGATTTGTTAAGTTATACAGAGGTTAATGAAATTCCGGGGATGCTTTTACTAATAGATTTTGAAAAAGCTTTTGACACGGTTTCGCATGATTTTATTCTTGAAACTTTAAGGGTATTTAATTTCGGATCAGACATTTGCAGATGGTTTATGGCTTTGTATAAGAACGCATCTTCTTCCGTAATCATAAATGGAAATATATCTAAACCGTTCCAAATTCAGCGCAGTTGTAGACAAGGCGATCCTCTGTCGCCATATATCTTCGTTTTATGTGCGGAGGTATTATCTACAATGATTAGACAAAATAAGGATATAACAGGAATTTGCATAAATGATATGAATTTTAAAATTGCACAGTATGCAGATGACACTACATTAATTCTTGATGGTACAGAAAAATCACTGGAAAGTGCCTTTAAAACATTGCAATCATTTTATGAGATGTCTGGTTTGAAAATTAATATTGATAAAACGGTTGCAGTATGGATTGGGTCTCAGAAATTCAGAAATACTATAATTAGTAAAAATTTAAAAATACAATGGAATTTCAATGGTAGCTTTGAGTTTCTAGGCATTTCTTTTAGTACAAACCTTGCTCAAATGGTAAATGATAATTATGATAAAGCACTTCTTTTGATACGAAAACTGTTATCAAGTTGGAAAAAAAGAAATTTAACGGTGTTGGGACGGGTTGTAGTTGTGAAATCATTAGCTTTGCCAAAAATAAGTTATATTACTCAAATGCTACCAAACCCAAGCAAGGAATTTATCAAAACGGTAAATGAAGAGATATATAAATATATTTGGAACGGCAAGCCAGATCGAGTTAAAAGAATACAATTTGTGCAAAATTATGAGAATGGTGGAGTAAAGATGCCAAATGTAGAAATGCATATAAATGCTTTAAAGGTAAATTGGATTCGGAGGGTTGCCTGTGGTGATCAAAAATGGGTTAAGCTATTTCGTCTTTGTTTTAATGAAATAAGTGATGATATTTGTTGCCTTGGTATGTATCGCTTTAATGACATGAAAAACATGATAGATAATAAGTTCTGGTATGATACTCTGTTTTCTTGGTCCTCACTTATAAACATTGTAAATAATAATAATCTGGATTTCAACCGTATTGCAAAACAATATTTGTGGTGGAACGATAAAATAAAGATTGGTGGTAAATCAGTTTGTTATGCCCATTGGAAAAAAAGGGGTGTGCTGTTTATAAATGATCTCTTAAATGCAAACGGATCCTTTTTGTCGATTGTCGAATTTACAAAACTTTATAAAGTGAAGACCAATTTCTTAGAGTACAATGGTATTATTAGGGCAATTCAGTCAAATTTTAATTACAATGGTACTATAGGCTCCAAACTAGCCTCCCCTTTTCAGCCGTATAATATGGAACTACTTTTTAAGCAACGAAAAGGGTGCAAAATGTTCTATGATATTTCTATTGAATCAAAGATGAAGAATACAATGAGTAAGTCAAAGTGGCAAATGGAATTTGGAATGGAGAATGATGATTGGAAAAAAATATGTACCTTAAATTTCAAATTTTCCACTGATATTAAACTGAGATGGTTTCAATACAGAATTAATCAGAGTATCATAGGCACAAATACATGAACATAAGTGATGATGACTTATGTACTTTTTGTAAGATAAATCCAGAAACAATCAAGCATCTCTTTGTGGATTGCCCTTTTTCTAGAAATGTTTGGGAAGATCTCAAAGATTGGATAAAAGACAAGATCAGTATAGATCTAGCTATGACCCCTCAGTTAATTCTTTTTTTTGGATCTAAATATGATTTAATTCTAACACTGATTTTGACTATTGCAAAATTTCATTTGTATAGAGTAAAGATGACAGAGAAACGACCAAACTTAGATGTTTTTAAAAGGGAACTTAAATGTTATTATAATGTTTTGAAATACCAAGCAGTATGTAGCCTAAAGTTACAAAAGTTTAATAATGAGTGGCAATCCTGGCAACTATTAATGTTATGATATAATTTTTCATTCCTGTGTATTTTTAATCCATAGTAAAGAAAGTAAAATATGCTCAACATGCTCAATGTGTGGTGGAGGGGGTCGCCGGGTGGTTCGGGTGGAGCTTATTGTTGATTGTTTGTTTTTTGTTTTCTACTCAATTTGAGTACAAAATAATCAGCAGTTAGTTCTATTCGCTCATTCTGTTGCTCTTTTCCCTTATTTTTGTTGCTTGTTTTTCAATCCTCTTATAACTCTCTTGAAATGACTATGTAACTAATATTAATAAATGAAATGCACGTTAATGTATTTTGAGGTCACTGATTAAGTGACAGTACTATGTATTAAGAAACTTGTAATAAAGACAGCTGTCTACAAAAAAATAATAATAATAATAATTTCCATAAAATGTAAGCTTTTACTGTCAGATATGTCCCCTTTTAATTTTGAGCAGAACAAGTGAGGTAAAGCAAAAAAAAAATGGAATTTACTACTACTAATAGCGCCAATGAATGTTATACGATTGTAAAACGGTACGATCCTCTGGGGTGTGTGTGTGTCTGCGTTTATGTGTGTCCTGCACGCGTAATTTCTTTCTGCAACCATAATGGGCCGCAATGCGATAACACATAGTACATACATGAAATTATAGGCCTATGAGGCTAGATATAACACGAGTTTATTACCATTATTAGGGTTTAGGGTTTAGGAGTTAGGGTTAGGGTTAGGGTTAGGGTTAGGGTTAGGGCTTAGGGTTAGGGTTATGGTAAGGGTTAGGGTTAGGATTATATTCGTATTTATTAGTACTAATATACAAGTAATAGTATATTGTGTGTATGCACTTTATTCCGTAATCAATAAGTATCATAAACAAACACATT
This sequence comes from Amphiura filiformis, assembly GCF_039555335.1. NCBI lineage: Eukaryota > Metazoa > Echinodermata > Ophiuroidea > Amphilepidida > Amphiuridae > Amphiura > Amphiura filiformis. The sequence continues at coordinate 35,038,345 of NC_092628.1, forward strand.
TCTGGCACAACGAATCATAGCACAGTCGTGTAGGCATTAGACTATGGATACATAGATTGTGGGTTCGAACCCCAGGTAAACCCTTGTAGAATTTTAATTATATCGATTTCTTTTTATTTTATTAAGTAAGAGGAAATAATATTGGTAATAAACTCGTGTTATATCTAGCCTCATAGGCCTATAATTTCATATATGTACTATGTGTTATCGCATTGCGGCCCATTATGGTTGCAGAAAGAAATTACGCGTCCTGCACGCGTATTTTTTTCTGCAACTATAACGGGACGCAATACGATACCGGTATGTTATAAGAATCAAACTTACAAGAAAGATGGCTCTTGTCAAATCCTACAATTCTGTCAGAGAAAATATGCATATTTGCATTAAATTTTTAATTAATTGACATAATTGATTAATTAATAAATATTTTATTTAATGATTTACCATAATGCCAAACATGTCAAACAATGTGTCAAATTAAAGCTAATGAAATGCTTTATAAATTGGTCAGAGTACATTTTGCAGAATGCATTTAGTATTTTAATTACATGACTCCAAACATTCTATTCCAATTTTTTGCTATACACGCATAGGAGCTGTACTTTTAAAATCCGCGCCTAATCAATAATAATAGTCTTTCACTCCATTGTCAAAGTACAGTACTGTGCTCCCTGTAGCATTATGGAGTGACCAGGTCCTAGAGTGTGATGGTTTTGTAGCAGATGACAGTGCTCATTCAAGCCTGTCAAGGTCAGTTAGTAGCTACTTGCTGAATGGATGGCCATTCTCAGCTATCAAAGAGATGCCTTGTGCAGCTGCCAATCACAGTAGAGGTTTGATAACATTTTGTTAAAAACCCAAATGTGATATAAGGACAAAGCTGTGCATGTTGGTACTTAATTGTTTGGATTCTTATGTTGAAATGCCCTTGTATTAGTATTTTTATGTGTAGTGTATATTGTTCATAAATTATATAGCTTTTAAATTTTGGGCATTTTTGCTCTGTTGCACTGTATGTACCATTATGGAATATGAGCAAATCAATTACCGACACAAGCAGGTATACAGTGTATTATTTTATTTTTATTTCATATCTCAGGAGCACAGCTCACTTGGTAAGGCATCAGAATTTGGTACACGAGCGCTTCGAACTTTAAATCGGAAGGTGGTGAGTTCGAGCCTCATCACGGTCACATTAATTTTATAAACCAAATATTGTTCGAACTTTTCATTTTTTTTTTTTTATTGTTTCTTTTCCTTGTCTTTTTTGTTCTTGTTTTATTTAATTTTTTTTTATTTTTCTTTGATTCATATTGCCAGGGTAAGGAGAGGAGGGAACTAACGGCCCATTCAGTGATTTTTTCATCCGGACGATCGTAAAAATCATCAAAATTCAGATTTTATACTAGACTGCGGAACTCAGTCTTCAATGATATAGTCAGTAATAATCTTTTGGTCATTATATGACTATCATCATTTGACGACTGAGTTCTTATGATACATCATCCGAAGAGCAGTTTCAGACAATTGCTTGGGATTGTAGGGGCAGAGGTTATCTTTTGAATTCTTTCATGACCACTGAAGCAGAGTCAAACCTGTCAAGGACACTCGGCGTGGTCTATGATTGAACTGACCATGTCACAAAAGAATGTCAAAGGTCACAAAACATCAATTTGGTGCCTTCTGCTAGTGGTTCAGCCGAAAACCGTGCAGGCCTATTTAAGACAAAAATAATGCATTTACGTGAATCTGTAATTTATATACTGACAGTATTAGCCACAGGTATTTGAATGGGGCTTCAACTTCGTCGATACTACGGGTTTTTGCCCATTTTTTTCATTAAATTTTTTTATAAAAGTAACAATTTGATATTTTTTTTCACTTTCGCTGGGATTACTGAATGGGGCTTTGCAAGGCGATATATTCAAAACTTGTATTCACCTACTGTTATAGCATTAATCCGATTATTACACAACTTCGCCAGCGTATTCAAGACATCCAATGCAAATAATAACCTAGATTATGACGTATCATACCGTAAATATGGCGGAGTACTCAAATTCATTCAACAAAAGCATGATTACAAGCTATTGCAATCTACCGCGACAGCTCGTCTCACACACATAACAAATGCACTATACGATCAAATAGGTTGACGACAACGTTTGATTGAATGCACTGCATTGCGCCATGATTACGGTGAAGGACACCGGTTCAAATCCTTTGTATGGAGCCAATCAATAAATTCACGCACATCCTCTATTATTGCCCAATTATTGCCCGGGATGATTGCACACTGTAAAAGAGCTATTGTTATAATGTTTGATGAAATCGTGTTTAACTATTTGCTTAAGAAAGGCACAATACATACAGATAAAGCAGACTGATTTACTACATGTGGTACATGTATATACATATAGGGAATGTATGTGAGTATTACCTAATTATGGCGTATCCAAAAAATGAATTCACGCCCCTTTCAAATGTCGAGACAAACTGCATGCCCTATGATTAGCATTTTGGTACACTTAAAAGGACCCGACACCTCCAATTCTTATGTGGTACTCAATTTCAGTGTTTCATGTTCACTGAAAGCCAAACTGGAGTCTATGTGACTCTAAAAGTAAGAGTCCAGCCACTCTGCGACTCTATGTCTAAATTGACTCCATATTGGGAGTCATTTGACTCCCTTGAAGAGTCATAAATTTCTTGACCCCGATAAAGAGTCACTGTTGATGACTATACACAGGAGTCATTTGACTAGACATAGAGTCACTTCTGGATGGACTCTGTTCCTAGAGTAACCCAGACCATAGAAGAACTCCTGGAAGCGGCAGCTTTAATTAGCATGAGGCTGCATTGATATGTAAATAGCGTATTGTTATTTAAATTTTTGTCCAGACGTATTGAGGGCGACAGTCATGTTATCCAGACGGAGAATGGCTGCATAGTATACCGGGCATGTCAAATTGCTGAGGCCCGGAGTGAAGGCTGATAATCACCTTTCTGTATAGGTAATAAGCTAGTATATTTCGTGTACCAGTTGGTTATAACAAAAAATTAGTATCATATTAAATATATTAAGTGTATAAACTTTGAAATTTACTATGAATTTGAAGAGCAGAGCTTCAAAATCTAGCTAGGTCAGTCAGGTGGTGTGAAATTCTGCTGCGTCAATAAATCAATAATTCATGCTGGGAGCCAAGTAACATTCTCTCTGTTTAGCGCAGATTGGTATATTATTTTACTTGAGAGCATAATAGAAATACATAAGACGAATAAGGCGCCATGATGGAAGGTCAGGTCGCGTATCAAAGGTTATTGTAACTTCAAATACTACTTGTATTTCACACCTTGCCTCTGTCACATATCTGCTTCATATTATTGACAGCAAGTCCTAATTTTGACTTTGCTATTGCAAAATTTCATTTTATATCAAATTAGTAGACTTTCTTTGAAAACATATCACTGGTGCCTGATGGGAATACCCGTCCGCCATTTCATTAAACTGGATCGTTTTCGCCTGGTTTATGCCCAGATGTATTGGGGCGCGCTATACTCTCATTGAACAGGCAAAGTTCGCAAAACTAACAATGTTCTTATTTGCCAATATCAATTATCATGATCAAAGGGGTCAAACATGAATTATTCATAACGGATCGATAACTGGCCTCACTTTCTAGCTAGTAAACCAGCGGAATTTTTCATAGGTTTTGCGTTGCTAATAGAACAACCGTGAATTTAGTGTAGAGACCAGAATTCGGGTACTCAACTGCTATGTCGTCCCTGTATTAATGTATGGAAGTGAAGCATGGTCAATAACAACAGACATTAAAAGAAGATTGGAGAACTGCGAGATGTGGTTCCTAAGAATAATGATGAAGATCCCGTGGACTGATAAAGTGTCTAATGACGATGTCCTAAGTAGAGCAAATGTGAACAGGAAGCTGTTACGTGAAATCAGAGTTAAGCAGCTCAAATTCCTTGGTCATATCCTCAGAAAGGATGGTTTCGAGAACCTAGTATTGACAGGAAGAATAGAAGGAACAAGGAGCAGAGGCAGGAAGAGAGTGATGTGGTTATCAAATCTGAAAGACTGGCTAAAAGAAAGGGGAGCTGAACATAAAGCGACAGAGCTTCTGGAGATGGCTTATAACAGAGAATTGTGGCATATGATATGATCGCCAACGTCTTAGGATATGGCACCTAGAGAGAGAGAGAGAGAGAGAGAGAGAGAGAGAGAGAGAGAGAGAGAGAGAGAGAGAGAGAGAGAGAGAGAGAGAGAGAGAGAGAGAGAGAGAGAGAGAGAGAGAGAGAGAGAGAGAGAGAGAATTTAGTGTCACCCTCTTGCCCAGACTCCATTACAGGGTCACTCCGACTGTCCGAAAAAAGACAAAATAATGATACACATAGATGTACATCAAGATAAAAATTCAAAGTATAGACCTACCGGAATAGGAGACTTTACTCTGAGTTTCACGCCATTGGCGATTGTCAGACGACACGATGGAGAAAATTTGGCTTGACCACCATCCCCGGGAGAATATACATTCCACGGTGTCAAGAGCCAAGCAATTACAGAGTCTGACTCCCTTGAAGAGTCATAAATTTCTTGACTCCGTCGACGATTCTGAATGTAGAGTCAATTGACCCCACAGATAGAGTCAACTGACTCTCCTGTGATAATCAAGTGACTCCTTTGGAGAGTCAATGCTAGTTTACTCCATTCTGGCTATCAGTGTTGTCATTTTCAGTAGCTATATAAAGTGTCAAGAAAAGAAATTCACGCGAAAAGTGGCATTTTACACCCCTATATTTTTTCAGTGACAGTGTTTATAGTGAGCGTATGTTTAGTTTCAGCTTTATTAATAGATTTGAATATACAATAGTTTAATACGTACTTTCCAAAGTCACCGTTTGCATGTATTGTGGATGATTTTGAAGCTCAGTCATCTGCTGTAGCAACTTATGTATTGCTGGAAAATCACTTCGGTCTGCAAAGCGTAAAACATACTGCAAAGCCATAATCACGCCAATAATTATTTTATTGTGTATAAAAGTGATTTGATTTATTGACTATATATATACCGTGCCGTGTCCCGGGTGCCGTGTTCATTTGCTGTATTAAAAGTGCGTGCGGTTATATCTTGATACAGGTGTCGGCTTCGCCTGACAGCTTGCGCTTCAGTTTAAAAGTTGTTCATACACCGGTAAATTATGAACTGTTAATTAGACTTGCTACAAGCATGCATTTTTTTTTGTCACTTGATCATTTTAATGGAATATATTAGCCTAAAAGATCATGTGTATCATTATGTGTATTCAACTGTTCAATATAATAAACTATAATGCGACGCTCTACTTTGACGATCCAGCGCGAAGTAGGCCTAGGCCTAATAGCCTACAGAATACTCTGTCTGCAGTTAGGTCTATACATACACAAATGTACTGTGTAAGGGTAGCCTATAATGAGGCTTGGGATCTGCATGCTATAAGTGTAGGCCTATTTCATCCTGCAACCAACTTTGCTATTATTATATTAGGTTATATGGTACAGCTATCTCTCACATAGGCCTATAGGCTATATAATAATAATCTGACACCTAAGGGATGAAATCCAAACTCGAACGCCGGTTACCGGACCTCATGGAGGGCACGAGCCCGGGACACGAGCCCATTTTGGCGTTTTCTGACTAAAAACCTATGGATTAAAGGACATACATGAGTACTTCTAGCAAGTCTACGCTTCCTAAGGAAAGCTTTAGCGAATGCCTGCAACGCATGTGAAATCACGTGAAATGCTATATATGTTAGCATGACCTTTTCCCGACCAAATTCAATGAGAGAATTAATTCCTTTCAGTTGGCCATGCAAGAATAATTATTTGAGGTTTCTTTTTAATAGTTTAATAGTTCAAGTTTTGGTTATTACAGGGTGTCCCATAAAAAGGATATTCAACGATTGTGATGGTCATGTGTCACGAATAGAGGGCAAAAGACGGGTTTCATGCTCAACATTAGACATGTTAGAAAAATAACCGTGCTTTCACAAAAAAGCAATTGTAATCCATCTCAGGTTTGTCAGAAGCGGCAATTTTGTAACTTGTAGGTTGATATACTATACAGGATGCTGCAAATATATAGCGTGGAAGTTAACTTCTTGTTTAAAAAGTACAAAATGTTGTTCCCTTATTTACTATCATAAAAAGTACTTCTGTTAAAACCCTTTTTAGATGTGCTAAGAACATGGCAGGCTTTCAAGAACAACAAAAAAATGCAAACGTGTAAAGAATGAGTTATATTGCCTTACTGAGATACAGTGTGTTCAAAAATCGTACGTAATTTATTATTTTTTATGACTGTTTCGATCAAAACTTTTTTCTTCCATCCCCTACACCAATATTTGAATTCCTCATCAAATTTCACTTTAAAAAATGTCTCCGTTGGCTAAACGTAGCTGACGTGGGACATTTGGCTCGGACTGGGAGGTCAATTGCTGATTCGCCACGCCGTTGTACTTCTTTCACTGCTTGTAAGGTATCGGCAACACTGACTGAGCGAGATGGGTTCAAATGAGGTTTTCTTGTGGGGTCAAATAGATGTGTATCATAGCAATTCGCTGTCGAAGATTATGTAATAATCGGATTAGCTACCATAGCAATAAACCTAATAAATCAACCTGGGTAATGCATGTTAAAAATATTCTTTTAATGCATGGCTATTTGGCCATGTTTGGTATCAAGGTGTTGAAAATGAATGTCTTTTTATGTACATATTATTCAAACAAAGACTTGAAGATAAAAAGACAAACTGGTATTCTGATGTAACATCACTTGATAAGTTACGAACTTATTGCACTTTCAAGTGTCACTTGACTCCAGAAAAATATCTTTTTGATGTAAAGCATGCCTGATATAGGCGTTTTTTTAGTTAAATTAAGGTGTTACAGTCATATTCTCAAGATTGAAACAGGTACACTCTAAATTACAGGGATTTAAATTCAAATCCACAAAACTTACTTTCAAAACTTTCAGAGATTGTAGTTAGGGACCAATCAATATAGGATTAAAATAAGTCTTTACAAAGTTTTATAAATTTCAGTCCCGCAGGGATTTACAAAATAAAACTTTCAGATTTAAAGTTTAAATCTACAAAGAGCAAATGTTAATACTTCAAAGACTTATTTTCAAATCCAAAAGATTTAATTTTTAAATCCAAGGCGGGCTGTAATTAGTGACAAAACATTTGGATTAAAAAATAAGACTATCCTTGGACTTGTCCTTTAAGATTTACTTTGAAGCATATCTGGGATTTATTTCAAAATAATATAAATCTCTATATGGGGATTTAAATATCGATATTAAATACAAGCCTGTGTGACTTATTATCAAGCAATACGTCTATTCACGGCAGTAATACCAAGTCAGGAGTACTTATTTCATAAAGTTCAAGCAATAGTCTGCAGTGCCAGTGATAATTCCAGTGTCACTGCAGTGGCCGAGTGTGATCCTTCATGGAAATAAGCTTACACATTTATAAATTATATTATGTGTATAGGTAAGCTTTATAAGCACGGACTACTACCTCGGCGATTGAAGATAATGTTCACATTGGCACTTCGTGCACAACAATGTAAGCTTTTTCATGGAAGTCATAGTCACTGACATTGGCAATTACAGCATCTGGGATGCCATTCTGCAAAACAAATTCGTCCATATCACTTCATTTATTCGCTCGCCACCACACGAAATTGCAAAAGAAAGATGGCGGTTGAGCAGTCCAGGAAAACGTTTCGATTTGATCATGTGCACGCACCATCGCGTTGTGATTGGTTTAATACTTATTGTTAACCAGCGTTCTTGAAAATGAGAAGCATAATGGTTTGCAGACTTAACACGGTTTGGAAATAATTTCTTCATATTTTTGGTGTTATCTGTCGTTTACATATTCTTCCTAAAACACAAAAGTGCGAATATTTCCAAACACCTAAATTAGCTAAAATTTAGGACATGTTACAAAACTATATTTTCTAGAATTTCAGAGAATACTTTAAATATTGGCCGGTTATTTTCACACAGTGACGTTAACTAGGCAATTGCCTATACTTCTAATATACACTACTTGTATAGGTAACGCGTCAACTGTGAGAGCTCTGTGTATTGTGTATAGGAAAACGGACAGTAACTGCAGTATGAACTGAAGCATGATTATAAACTGTCTATTTTTACCGGAATTTTGTTTCATTTTCGGATCAGTGACCATGATTGATGAATGATATAAATTCATTATTGTAATTTAAAGTTTAGTCCCGCGACATCAATATGCTTGTAAGTTTTAAGTTCATCTTCAGCTTTCTTCAAAGTATCTTGGAAGCTCCCGTCCATAAGTTCCAAAAAGTTAAGTCGATTGGAGTCAGGAACCTCAGTTGTCTGATCAACGTAGCCAAACGAAGCTTGAAACTGTCGTGCACGTAAATGTTTATGGAATACAAGGGTCTGTGTGATAGTGCAACCTTGTTCCTTAGCATGCTTGAAAGTAAAAGAAAATTCCGTGTACAATTAATGAATTAACAAGTTACACGATATACGCAGAACATGTGTGCAGAATGTGCCTCATTCGGGTTAAAGTATTTTATATTCAACTGCTTATACCTCTCTATTTAAAGTGGCAAAGGACGAGTCTAACCTGAATGTTTGAATACATGTTTTATCTTTCCCCATGTAGAGTCGATCGGCCTACAATGTTGAAAACAAAAGTGAAAAGTGCACTCCGCCGGATTCGAACCGACGACCTCAAAAGCAGTACCATAATGTCATTCTGCCGTTGGCAGTTTGAGTTACGAGGAAAAATGCAAATGACCCTATCGCTCTAATCACTTGTATGAAGACCCACTGCGTCAGTAGAGAGTATTTGCCGGAACGGGTTAGGGTTAGGGCTTCCGGCAAGTATTCATTCTCGCGTATATCATATATACAAATACGGATTTGAACCTTGTGACCCCGGGCTTGTGGTAACTTTAAAAAAATGACACCTTTGCTCATTTTGATAAGAGGACTCTGATTTGGAAATCCTTGTAATTTCCAGGACCTTGTGCCTAGAGTATGCCCGGTGTTTTCAGTGTTATAGCTACCAAAATCTGCATTTGCCAAAATTGCGGAAATGGCATTGTGGCACCAAACCGTGAATATTAATAATCTCTTGGAAGTTGAGAGCGGCCGTAGCCAGGAGTATCGTTCTGTATTATATTAGTACATGTTTAAGAGAGGTGCAGATTCTTGAAAAAAAAAGGATCTCATAAGTTGGAGTTTTCAAAATGAAGCACTAATTGAAGCCATTTGTACCAAAGTGACCGCCGTCTTTACCACTATACATCTAAATAAGCATATTCGCGCAAATTTTTGAGGGATCGAATTTGGGATGGGGCGAAATCCCCCACCCTATCTCCTCCTTCTGGATACGGGTCTGGTTGAGGAGTAGGCCTATCATGCATTCACTCATCATTGCAAATTAGAGCAGTATTAAAGCTTATTAAGATGCTTATCCAACATTGTATTTGAATGAATATTCATTTTGCAATAGCATTATTGAAATGAAACAGGCTGCAGATTAGCCACTTCATAAAGACGAACATATAGGCCTACCACAATACAATTATTTTCACTTCATAGCCCATAAAAACATATGTAGATTTTAATCTATAATCTAAGAAGGAATCGACCCCGGGGCACTTAGCACAAGTATGTTCCCCGGAACGACCCCTTTTTAATTTCGCAGCTCGAAAGACCCCCCTATATTTGACCAAAATAGAGCTCCGAATGACCCTTGATTTTCGCAGCTCCAAAAGTCTCCATTTTACTTGTTCGCAGCTCAAAAAGACCCCGTTTTTCCGGTACGCTGTCACGTCCTTAAGACCGGGTGGGGGAGTCTTCGAAAAAAAAAAATTACGGGGATGTGCCACGCAGACTTTTGGATGCTGACTTTCTCTATACCTACTTTTCGCTGTTTTTGCCATCCATCAGTATACCAATTTTTCACACCAAAAAAACACCCCAAAAGCACCCAAATTTGCCATAATTGGGAGCATTTGTCTCCACTGAAAACCCACCATCGATGTACCAAAATTGCTGAAAAGATACCCCAAAACCGTGTGTCACGTCAGAACTCGCATTTAAAAAAAAAAAATTATTTCTGTAAATGTCCAGCGCCGTCTGATTCACTTGATCATTAAGTTTTCAGGCATAGCGCCACACGCGGCCAATATTTTCGTATTTCCTTTGTAAGTTAATCGGACCACCTGGATTTATACCGGGATTTTTAAATCACAATGGAAGTATTGTGACCCGATTTTAACGTGCGCAGTGGAAGAGCGTTTTCATTTACTTTCGATATAATTTCTGCGGTGTAAAGTCGTGGGTTCATCGCCACCGCCTTGGTGGTTCACCTTTATTAATGGGCGCGGTCACAGTACCTCTGTGAAATTAATTACTCAGTTGGCAATTGCATGCGTAGTATGAGCAATTGAGGTCAATTATGTGTTTGACGATGAGTAAAGTTTCCTGGTTTTGAGGTTAGACCGGCGCGGGTATTTAAAGACACTTGAGACTGTGATGGCAGTCCTGGACGTGGGTGTTCTCAAGAGACTACCAGAGCGATGCATGCAACGCCGCATAAACTATATCTGAAGTCAACGTAAGTAAAATATATTGTTTTGTATATGTAATTAATTTGGGCCTAATTATGGCGAAATATTTAATTTGGAAATTTGGAAAGTTTCTTTTAGCATGTTTGATCTCAAACGTTTGTGTTGGAAAATTTTAACCAATTTTTGGAAAGGTAATTATTTGATTCATCAATTTACCAATTCTTGAACTTGAAAGAATTTCCCACGTTTAAAGAAATGAATGGCTGGGAATGTCCAAAATGTGGGTTGGAAGAAAAACTCAGCTAAAGAAATTGTAATTGAATGAATTAGAAAAAACGGTTTTGTGAGAATAGTTCTTCCCGTAAAATGTTGGGAGTCTATAATATCGTTGCTGTGTTTATATTATTGTTTGTATTATTTGTATATATGTAGGCCCTAATTTACAATCGTAAAATAAGAATTTACGACATTGAGAAATATTTATATAATTTTGGTAAATTGCGAAAGCAACTGTTTGGAAAGAAAATGTATTGTTGTGCAAATAAGGAAACAAAAGAGATGCACCTGTATGCAAATTAGATGACGTCAGTGCCACGCCCTTGTTAATTAAATGGGGTTTAAAAGTGGTCGTGTGCATCAATTTAAAAATGAAAGTGCGTATTTTATTGTTTTGATATTTTGTCTTAAAAATCTATTCAACTTGCGCACGTATTTTCAAATTTTGGGTTGTTTGTTTGTTTATATTCCAGTCCATATTTTCATTTGAGGAACTGGATGGGTTAAGGGGTTTTCACCGTATTTCCGTTTGCTACTGGTTACCAACGACTGGAATCACTTTCACCACTTGAACTTCACCTCGCACACAACTTCCGTCAACAACAACGACCCGATCTTCAATTGGATATAGAACATCATTTTCTACCGGTTTATGAACTTTCGCGATCAGCGTTTGGCATTTTTACATCGTCATTTACGCATGAACTTATCGCGAATACATTATCGGTACCAATTCTTCGGATCAGCTTCAATTGAACGGCCGTGGGTTTGTGTATACTTTTGTGAGGTTGTGTATTATTAAACAGGTTTATACATATTAATTTTGGTATTTCAAAACACATCTAAATTGCAAGAAACTTGGATTATAAATCGGTCAAATCAATTTATATTAAATTTTAGATTTCACTTTCAACATGGCGCTTGGTTGAAGCGAGCATAGATTGACCGTTACATTTTGGAAACCTTTTTTGATTAATCATACACTTGGACTTTATTGAAATTTATTGTTGATTATTATTATTATTAAATTCAAATCCGAGTGGATGATTTTCAAATTCAAATCCAAATAGAATACTATTGTGTCATATACTTATTATAACCACTGGTGTTAGAGAAATAGATTATAATATTTTTGTACTCGAATTATTTGTATTGGAGTTGGAATCAGGTAAAAAAATAAAATAAATCTGATACATTTATTATGATAGATTACGTATATACTTTGTCTGGAGTACTCATTGTATAGATCTAGTGTCTACTGCATCCCAATAACTTGCTTTTGTTTCAGTAATCCGGTCATTGTGATCTTCAATTCGGGTTTTGGTCACAATTTGTGGGGGCTCGTCCGGGAATTTTACAAAAGCAGGGGTGCAAGGTTATTCTAGGTTTGTAGACACGAGTGATCCGTACGATGGGTTGGTTCAGACATTGTTATATTGGGTGAAAAATAATTGTACTCATAATTTATTTATTACATTTTCTCTCTAGGTAGCCTCTTGACACCATCCAGTATCCCGTTCTGCCAATACAGATTTCAAGGCTTGTCTTTGCGGTGTTTCGCCACGGTCTGGTGAGTCCGAATTGCTACAAACGGTAGTAATTCGATTTTAAATTGCCTCATTGTCATTTTACTTCACCGTCAAATACAATTGCCTCTTTATTATAAGCGCATGTTAGCCTAATCTGTTTGCTTTTATGTGTTTTCATTGGCAGAGGTTATCAGCAGCGTTAAGACCGCGTATGAAAATTATTCTTTTGGGATATATGATGGCGGCTAGCGTATTCAAGTTCAATTAAATCGTAGGAGTTCTCTCGTGACAATATAGTATTTGTTTATTTAGTGTTCATGCTTATTATATTGATGTTATGATTGTATTATGATATTGTTGTAGTGTAAGTCACAGGCCGAATTTTAGATAGGCCTTATTTTGTATATATATTGTATGTTTATTCATGGCCAAGTGCATGACAGTAGAAATGGAAATCGAGATGCTTGTAGAATTGGGAAAAGAATTGGGTTTTGAAGGCGCTGAGTTAAGAGAATGGGTCAAAAGTGAAAGGGTTAATTTAAAGGAGCAGCATGATCGGGAGCGACAAGTTAGAGCTGAAGAGCGCGCTTTTGAAAAACAGCAGCAAGAGCTACTTTTAAATCAAGAAAAGCAGCGCATAGAGCAGCAAAAGCAGCGCATGGAACAAGAGCAGCAGCGTATAGACCATGACCAACAAAGGGCAGATATTGAGCGTCAACGCGAACGAGAAACAGCAGATATTGAGCGTCAACGCGAACGAGAAACAGCAGATATTGAGCGTCAACGCAGAGAGCAGGAAGCGTCAATTGAAGAAAAGCGCATGCAGTTTGAATTACAATGTAAAAAGGAGGAAACGGAGACTATGGGAGATGTTGACGAAAAGGCTGTGCTGCGCGAAGAACGCAGAGTTACTATGGAAATTCATTTGGAAAATACCAAACTCAAGCGTTTAGAATTGCAAACGGCTAACCCTAATGGTGCGCAAAGTAAAGGTAGCGGCAAATTGGGAAATTGCAAAAGTTTGATGAGGCTAAAGACAACATGGACGTGTTTATAGTAAGGTTTGAAAGGTATGCAACTTCACAAGGTTGGGACCCACAAGTTTGGGCCTTTAATTTAGGGACTTTGTTAACAGGCAAAGGTCTTGTGGAGGAGGTTAATGACTACAAGTCACTGAAAAAGACTTTGTTGAAACGTTATGACCTCACAGAGGAAGGCTTTCGTAATAAGTTCAAGGACTCAAAGCCTGAACCCAGTGAGACTGCCACTCAATATATCACTAGAGTATCAAAGTACTTACAAAGGTGGTTTGATCTCTCTGAGATTGAACAGACACTTGACGGCCTAATTTATTTATTAGTGCAGGACCAATTTGTTCATAGCTGCCCTAAGGAGTTAGGCCTATATGCCAAGGAGCATGATCCAAAGAGTAGTAAGGAGTTGGCTAAAATTGCCGATAGGTATATTGAAGCACACCATGGTTGGTGGGCCTTTCCCAAGAAGAAGAGTCAAGACGAAAATAGGCCTAAGAATAATGCGCAGTATGGTAACCAAGGTAAGACTCATCATCAAGAGCAGCAGAAGAATACAAGGTACCAAGGTCAAGGTAATCGTAATTTCAATAATAGACCTATAACAAGTCAACCATTTAGGTCTAGTATAACATGTTACGTATGTGGTAAGCAAGGGCATCGGGCACGCAGCTGTTCCAGCAGGAGTACTTTAGCAGCATTAGTCGACAATGCTAACATGTCTAATGCAACTTCTAGACAGACATCTCAACCAAACACCGACAGAAGGTCTATGTTTAATTCGGATAGGCCCCGTAGTCTTAGTAGTCGAGAAGGTGAGGTAGCCAGCTGCAACAACCAGTGTGGGTTGATGTCTAATTTCACTCCGTCCAACGTAGGTGCAGTGACTTTTGGCAACCAGTGTAATGCAGGCAACCAGAGACGGTCTACAAGTAGGCCAAATGCAGTGAACAGCGGTCACGTCGGAGATCAAAATTTTGACTCATCTCACGTGATGGGTTACTTTTCTGAGGTTGACCCACACGTAGTCTCTGGATGTCAGAATGGTTACTTAACTCTGGACTGTGGACATCATTTAGAATTGACAGCAGCGTGTCAGCATAATGAAGGTCGGAAGAGATACATGCGTATGGGGATGATTGGTGATCATCGCGTGTTAGCTATGCGTGACAGTGGATGTGATGGAGTTGTCGTGAAAGCAGACTATGTGCAACCAGAACAGTACATCGATAGATACAGAGGGTGTATCCTCATCGATTGGACCATTCGAATATATCCAGTCGCAGAAGTATACATAGACACCCCATTCTTAGGCGGCAAAGTATTAGCGTCCGTGATGAAGAATCCTATCCGTGATCTCGTCGTAGGTAATATTCCTGGTGTTAAAGATCCTGAGGAACTCCCAAATCCACCAGACGAGCGAGAGAAAGTTGAGATTGAGCAGGAAATGGACACCAATCTAGTTCGTACATCTAGTCAAGTTACTTCAGACGTTATTCAGCAGTCAGACGTAGTTCCGCAGTCGGAAGTCAAGATCGGGATGGTAGCAGAAGCAAGTGTGCAACTAACGACCAAAGCGAAACCACTCCAACTGCCAACGGTGACATATGACGAGGTCGTTAAGCTAGATATATCGCCACATAACCAGAATGATTCTACACTTCGTCATATTGAGGAGGTGGAGGAGTCAGAAGGACAAGGACAAGGAATAGTTGGAGGCTCTCCAATACAAAAAGACGAAAGAGGAATTGGTGTAATCTTCATGGTCTTGATACAGGAAATCATGGGTATATTGTTTTCTTGTATCTACACCACCAAGAAGTCAGAAGTTGAATGTACTCGCTCTAACGAAGATGGATGCCTGGCGATCGTATGGGTTTTGCGTAAAGTTGGTACTTACTTACAGCAGAGAATCTACCATGCAAACCGATCATCAGCCACTACCGTACATCAATTGGTCGGAAATCACTCCAGGCAGAATCATACGCCCAGCTTCGACTCCAAAGCCAGTTTGGTACCATCTTGGAGTACGAGTAGTACACGAGTAGAGTCATATCGAGAGCAAGATAAAGTGAGATAAGGCTGACGTGTAGCTTTAAAATGTATGTGGAAATAATATGTATTATGGTAGGCCTAAACTGAAAAGGCCTAGATGGAAAAAAATGTGTAGACTTTTAAGATATTGTAGATTAAGTTGCATCAAGTGCTTATTAGCAAATGTATTAAGTACTTATTAGGAAATGTATTACATACATTTCCTTCGAAAGGAGGGAGTGAATTGTCACGTCAGAACTCGCATTTTTAAAAAAATATTATTTCTGTAAATGTCCAGCGCCGTCTGATTCACTTGATCATTAAGTTTTCAGGCATAGCGCCACACGCGGCCAATATTTTCGTATTTCCTTTGTAAGTTAATCGGACCACCTGGATTTATACCGGGATTTTTAAATCACAATGGAAGTATTGTGACCCGATTTTAACGTGCGCAGTGGAAGAGCGTTTTCATTTACTTTCGATATAATTTCTGCGGTGTAAAGTCGTGGGTTCATCGCCACCGCCTTGGTGGTTCACCTTTATAAATGGGCGCGGTCACAGTACCTCTGTGAAATTAATTACTCAGTTGGCAATTGCATGCGTAGTATGAGCAATTGAGGTCAATTATGTGTTTGACGATGAGAAAAGTTTCCTGGTTTTGAGGTTAGACCGGCGCGGGTATTTAAAGACACTTGAGACTGTGATGGCAGTCCTGGACGTGGGTGTTCTCAAGAGACTACCAGAGCGATGCATGCAACGCCGCATAAACTATATCTGAAGTCAACGTAAGTAAAATATATTGTTTTGTATATGTAATTAATTTGGGCCTAATTATGGCGAAATATTTAATTTGGAAATTTGGAAAGTTTCTTTTAGCATGTTTGATCTCAAACGTTTGTGTTGGAAAATTTTAACCAATTTTTGGAAAGGTAATTATTTGATTCATCAATTTACCAATTCTTGAACTTGAAAGAATTTCCCACGTTTAAAGAAATGAATGGCTGGGAATGTCCAAAATGTGGGTTGGAAGAAAAATTCAGCTAAAGAAATTGTAATTGAATGAATTAGAAAAAACGGTTTTGTGAGAATAGTTCTTCCCGTAAAATGTTGGGAGTCTATAATATCGTTGCTGTGTTTATATTATTGTTTGTATTATTTGTATATATGTAGGCCCTAATTTACAATCGTAAAATAAGAATTTACGACATTGAGAAATATTTATATAATTTTGGTAAATTGCGAAAGCAACTGTTTGGAAAGAAAATGTATTGTTGTGCAAATAAGGAAACAAAAGAGATGCACCGATGTATGCAAATTAGATGCCACGCCCTTGTTAATTAAATGGGGTTTAAAAGTGGTCGTGTGCATCAATTTAAAAATGAAAGTGCGTATTTTATTGTTTTGATATTTTGTCTTAAAAATCTATTCAACTTGCGCACGTATTTTCAAATTTTGGGTTGTTTGTTTGTTTATATTCCAGTCCATATTTTCATTTGAGGAACTGGATGGGTTAAGGGGTTTTCACCGTATTTCCGTTTGCTACTGGTTACCAACGACTGGAATCACTTTCACCACTTGAACTTCACCTCGCACACAACTTCCGTCAACAACAACGACCCGATCTTCAATTGGATATAGAACATCATTTTCTACCGGTTTATGAACTTTCGCGATCAGCGTTTGGCATTTTACATCGTCATTTACGCATGAACTTATCGCGAATACATTATCGGTACCAATTCTTCGGATCAGCTTCAATTGAACGGCCGTGGGTTTGTGTATACTTTTGTGAGGTTGTGTATTACAGGTTTATACATATTAATTTTGGTATTTCAAAACACATCTAAATTGCAAGAAACTTGGATTATAAATCGGTCAAATCAATTTATATTAAATTTTGGATTTCACTTTCAACATGGCGCTTGGTTGAAGCGAGCATAGATTGACCGTTACATTTTGGAAACCTTTTTTGATTAATCATACACTTGGACTTTATTGAAATTTATTGTTGATTATTATTATTATTAAATTCAAATCTGAGTGGATGATTTTCAAATTCAAATCCAAATAGAATACTATTGTGTCATATACTTATTATAACCACTGGTGTTATAGAAATAGATTATAATATTTTTGTACTCGAATTATTTGTATTGGAGTTGGAATCAGGTTAAAAAAATAAAATAAATCTGATACATTTATTATGATAGATTACGTATATACTTTGTCTGGAGTACTCATTGTATAGATCTAGTGTCTACCGCATCCCAATAACTTGCTTTTGTTTCAGTAATCCGGTCATTGTGATCTTCAATTCGGGTTTTGGTCACACCGTGGCACATCCCAGTATATACCTTCAACCAGGGAGAACCCCCTCCGGGCTTAAGACCCACCACTTCAAAATTCCGGGGGAACATATACCCACCAATTTTTTTAATGTGCCCCCACCCCCCACCGGGGGAATGAACCTGCAATACGTACCAGAAATTTTGCGTGCATTAGCGCTTTTCCAAGTTTATGACCTGCATGCAAAATAAAAAATTAAATCATTTCGTCTCATTACTGGTCGATCACGATAGAATTTCAGTCTTTAAAACTTAGACTCCGTGGAGCAAGCGTTAACATTGCTACCCAAGCAGCCTGGGGTCTGGGACTTAGTCTCCGGACCAAGTAAGGTGCCAAATTCGGCAGCCGATGAAATGGGCCGGTATACGTTTGGAGAAGTCTTAGAATTTGATTTGGGTTACAAAATACGGTATACGTATTATGGTTAAGGTTTGGGATTAATGCTGTTAATATGTTCAAACAAATCATTTCAAACAAATGTCATGTATTTCTGACGACTAAATCACTACTCTTTGGAAATACAGCGTCATTTTAAGCAACTTATAGACTATGCTATGCACATAACGCACTGTAGAATACATGAAGTGGCCATACCCTTATATAATGTGGTGAAAAATCAAATAATGTTATGTGAGTGCCAAGATAAGCCCCCCCCTCCCCCTTCCCCAACGATCAATGTTGAGTCCTACTTTTTTGGTCACGCGCGCCTAGTATAGTGACATCAACATTGATTGTTGGGGAAGGGGGAGGATTGAGGTGTTTGGAAAAAAATATAGACTTGACACCAAAGAAACCTTCATTTCATCACGTTAAAAATTACGGAAATAAGGCCATAACATAGTGTACGTTTTCCATAAGTGTTCTAACACATTTGTACACACAAAGTAAATAAGATAATTTTTGTTATAATGAGTGACAAATAAATAAATAGATAAATAAATAAATAAATGAATGAATGAAGGAAGGAAGGAATAATTGATACCAAATTTGAAACCGTGGAAGTTTCTATCATTAATTTCGAAATTTAGAGACTGGTCACTTTAAAATCTTAAAACCATATTTTGTGCCCTGTTTAAGTTTACTATTCATGACTGTAACTGTCAAAAGGTAAATTGAAATGTGTGAATTATTGTTTTCACCAACAATTACTCCATAGAAGAAAATAAAAGTAAACGCAACATCTCTTGATTAGAAAACAAAAAAAAATAAACCCGTGCATACTTGTTTTGTTTTATAATTTTAAAGAATGCGGTCTACCTCAATTGAAGTAACGGAGTAAGAAAAAGAAATAAAAGAGAAAAAAGAAAGAAAAAAATAACAGCATTACATGGATTCGAACTTATGATCTTCGTGTGAGAAGCGGGTGAACTAACCATGAGCCACTGGGGAAGCTTATAATCGCAATCGATTTCAGTGTATTTAATGCTCTGTCCATGCTACTGTATTGTGTTAAAACCCATGGTTTTTTTTCCTATTTTGCTGCATTTATCTCACTTTTTTTTTAAAATATGCACGGTTACATCACATCTTTGTGTCTGCGATATGTATATAGGTAATTATATCTCCATAAGCCAAATTAGTACGGTCTACCATGGTGTAAAATAAATAGATATTACCTTTTGAAGTTATATTATGTTGGTAGACCGTTATTGCGTCATTAATTATTGTTATCCTTATTATAAATAAATTCGCATGACTACCAACAGTTCTGCTACAGTGTAGTGGTTAGGTTTCTGACTTGTGATCACGAGGTCTAGAGTTCGTGTCTCGTTATTGCCGATTTTTTTGGCTTTTAAATTCTGCTCTGTATCCCTTTTATAAATTTCAGATGACACCTAAGACTGTGGAATTTATGGATTCATATTTTTTTTCAGTTATGATCAATCGGTGGGATTAGAAATTACTTTAATGGGCGTTCTCGATAGAATTTCATTTATAAATACTTAGACTCTGTAGAGCAAGCGTTAACATGGCTACCCATACGTTTTTAGAGGTCTTTAGGTGTATAATTTAGAATTTTGATTTGGGGTTACAAAATAGGGTATACGTATTAGGGTTAGGATTTTCTATTAGAGTTAGAAATATGTTTTGGGGTTAGGATTTGAAATAAGAGTTAGACCTACCATGGTTACAGTTCCAAAACGGAGGGATCGTAAGGCCTCCTATATAGATATATCTTTACAAGCTGTTGCGGCGACTGAGGGCTATATCACAATTTCATGTATCACCAGAACCGGGGATCAGAAGTGTATCAGAAGATAGGAAAAAATGCTAAGTCCGCAAAGACTGAAAAGTTATCGAGATCAACCTGTAATGAATGATAGCTGATGTTGATGCGTCTAATGCACTCCCCCTTTCGGGGCGCATGCATTAGACGCATCAGCATCAGCACGCGTGCATTATTCTGTCTCATCTCCCAACAAGTAATACGCGTTTATTAACCTATAACATAATGTATAAGTGCGCAATATTTGTTTGTCTTTTAACATGTCTTGAGTGACTAAGAGAACAGTATTTACCATGTTAAAATCATTGATATGCACATGCAGAACAGCAGAATGTGAAATCAATTTTTACAGCAGAATGTGAAATATTTATTTATCTTTTAATCTCTTTTAAGCGGAAAAAGAGAATCATCATTCCTGCATCATGACGAAACAGTTAAAACAGTCAAAAAAATTTGTATTGTGTAATTGATGCATTCTTTTGATTTCACGAAGGAACTCTTGATAAACTTGATGCTATCACTGTTACATGTAAAGCCCTCTTCCCTAGTAAAAGTGGCACAATTGTGATTTTACCCTTTAACTAAACATATCTCGAACTTTATACAAGCAAATTGAACAGAACAAACGGCATTTGAGAGCTAAGACTACACCCTTGACGTTGATGTAAGCATTATTTCACAACGGTGTTTTCTAATTGCCAGAGAGGGCGCTTTTCACATGCACAATTTTTTTTTGAGACAGGCTGTAGTCTTTTGTCTTTTGACCCATCGCAAGTTATGCTACATCGTAGACGTAATTCTATAATATCTAAAATGTAATTCTATATAGAAGAGTTAAATTTAGCCAGTGGATGCAGTCACGGCGGCGCCACATGGGGGGAGGCATGAGGTGGCAAATGCCCCCAATCAGAACTCTTGTCCCCTGTTGCCCCCAGTAAAAACCCAAAATTACGAGAATTTCCACTTTTTGCGGCAATTTTGCGCAAAATTGGTTGATTTTGCCCCCCTGAAATTCACTTTGCCCCTCAATCCCACCCGATAAAATTCCTGGCGCCGCCACTGGTCAGATGGCACTTACGATGTGTCGTACAGCTACGTAAACTCTTTGTAAAATTGATTCTTGAACTAGCAACACCAGATATGTCTTTTCCAAATCTGGTTTGAAGAAGAATGAAAGAGACAAAAGGGAAACTTATGGAATAAAAGGTGAGGTAATTTGGGGGAAGTAAATTAAGGGGCTAGCATTTTCTTCGGAAGGGGGCTCCCAAATTTACAAAAAGTCGGCGTCAATAAACTTGCGACCCTCCCCGTTTCGGCAACAAACATTTTATGACCCCCCTCCACCACCGATACACCTTATCCTCTAAACAGGCTAAAATTATTTTGAAATCAGTCTTTTGGAATAAAGTAAACATGGTTTATAGATATAGAGAGCATAGACTTCCTCTTTGCTACCATTGCTACATAGATTACGGTAAATCTTTTGACTGTGTTGGCCATCCTCAGATGTGGGAAACTATGAAAAAGATGGGTTTCCCAAGTGGACATGATCAGCCGCTTATATGAAGACCAAGAATCTGCAGTCAGAACAAATCTCTGAACAACATCTCTGAAGACATTATAAGAACAGCTTTGGAGGGGTTTGAAGGTGGAGTAAAGTTTGGCGGTACAAGTATTTACTAACCTGAGGCACGCCGATGATACCACTCTTATTTGTAGCAGCAGAGTAGAGCTGATGGATCTTTTGAAGCGCATCAAAAGGCCAGCGAAGAAAAAATCCTGAACACAAAGAAGACAAAAGTGATGCGTTTTTGATAGATGGACAGCAGATTGAGAAGGTGAAGTAATTTGAATACCTGGGTTTAATGATTAACAACATCGGTGACAGCACAACTGAAATTAAGAGAAGACTGGCTATTGCGAGGACAACTGTGGAAGGCATATCAAGCATATGGAAGGTACGCCTACTTTTCCATTGTCACTTACGGATGCGAGTCTTGGCCTATAACCAAGAATGACAGGAAAAGAGTTGATGCTTTTGAGATGTGGTGTTACAGGAGACTTCAGCAAGTGACATGGAAAGAAAGGAGAACAAATTCCTGGAACATAATCAAGATTGGTATGGTACAAATCTAACCATCAGAAACGAAAGAATGGATAGAAAGCTGAAGTACTTTAGCCATATTGTCAGGAAACATAGGGGTGTAGAAAAAACAAATTTTGCAAGGGGCCATGGAAGGCCGACGAGGAAGTGCAACATCTTGGACTAATGACATGAAGCTGGTCTCTAACCAAGGAATGCAAGGTGAAACGCACTTGGCATCAGATCGAGTGAGATGGCGTACTTTGTGAAGACCACAGCAGCGCTACAGAGCGCCCGACCTGACATGCACAGAGAAAGAATAAATGTCATTGCGATACACAGTGCCCCTCATATGTAAGAACATACTGCTCATAAACCATATAAAATGATACTGCTTCCAATTTATCATCCACTAATTTATGGATTTCGTTGGCATCTGTTTTGTTGTTGTTTTGTTCTATTTGTTTGTTTACTGGTATGATTTGTGTTTTTAACCGGGTTTTTAATTACTGTATCTTTAGACCTACTCTGAAGATTTGATTAACTTTTATTTTTCAGAACCAAAGTTCTACATAGACGCCCATCTATTATACAGCAGCGTGAAATAAGATGAAGACTTTGTTTTCTGAAGAGCAATTTTGATGATGCAACCATTGCTATGGGGAATTCAACATCTAATGTGACGTTCCACGAAAGACTCGGCGAAGGCAACTCCGGGGAAGTCTACCGTGTAACTTGGATATCGAAAGAACGCAAACCTATCGAATCAGCAGCCAAGAAAAGGCCAAGGAGAAAGACTTTTGGGATGAATTGACACGCGAAATTGAATATCTGAAAAAATTGGATCATGTTAATATTATCAGATATTATGACACTATACTGCATCCACCTCACGTAATAATTGTTACAGAGTACGCAGCAAAGGGGTCCTTATTCGATTTTCTGAAAGGCAACGATCGTCTTGCTTTAGACCTTGCACAGAAGTGGGCACTACACCTTATTCGCGGAATCGAATTCATTCAAAAGAACAAGATTGTCCATCGCGATATTAAATCACCGAACTGTGTGATAAGTGATGAAGAGATCTTAAAGATATGTGATTTTGGTATCGCGAAAGATTTGACCAAGACCAAGACAACAGAGAGCGAGCGAGGCACAGTTAAATGGCTCGCCCCTGAGGTGTTTACGGAGGGAAAACTCTCACCTAAAGCAGATATATACGCTTTTGGTATTGTTCTATGGGAATTGCACAGCTGTGAAGAGCCCTACAGAGATACGAGACACGAAACAGTAATGTTCAATGTCGGCAAGTATGATATGCGTCCAGGTATTCCAGCAGATTGTCCCCCTGCGATGAGAACACTGATGGAAAAATGTTGGCACGTAGATCGTGAGCAAAGACCAGCAATTAATCAAATCATAAACCAACTGGAGAATGACTAAAAACGTACCACTGATTTGAGAAATTGGTAGCACCATGGCACTTATTTTAGAAGTCCAAGGTTGCTCAGAATGTGGGTATTCTCCAAATTGGTACGTCGACTACGCTCAAGGTCTATGACTGTGCACTCAGGCTACAGAAACAGAGCTATTCAGTCAGCCAGCAGGTCACACACACACAGTCGAGGTCACCGATTTTCTAACAGCGAGTTCGCTATAATCAGTCGCTTTGCGACTGGACCAAAAGACTATGTCTGAACTTTTGAGGGCGATTTGTGACCCCTAGTGCAAAAGCAGAGTCAACATGGACGGTGAGTAGTTTTGTTTACAAAATTTGCCGTAGAATGATACCAAATTCGACATGTTTTTGTCCTTGTTTGATGATGAAAAGTTGTTCCGATGAAAATTTGGGGTGTTGAAATTTGGAATCTTCAAACCGTGTTATTATCCGGGCGGAATTCGATGTGAAAAAACGAGTGAATTAGTCACGTAGCGAAGGATGTAAGCTTTCGTGTGATACCAAATTCATTACATCGTGGTTTGGTTCAGTTTGCAAAAACACGATTTGCAATTGGGGTCGATTTTGAAATGGACTCGAAATCAATCAATGATTATAATATTGTGGAGCTAGCTTGCATTTTACATTAATAATATGGCTTGCAAATTTAATTTAAATCGTTATTGTTTGAAGTTTATAATTATTTTATCTTGTTAAATAATTAATTAATTATTAATTTATTTGTTCTATTTTTATATTATTTACGATTCCAGGATCTGTGACGGGAGGCACGAAAAACCGCACAACAAAGAGGAAAACGACAGAGACAAACATGGAACTTCAGTGGTTGATGAGGAACTACAATTCATATATCTCTAAAACACTGTCATGACTGTAGACTGTCATTATTTTTAAGGGACTGTTGAATTGTAAATTATGGAAGCAAATCTCTGACTGAGACCGAGACGGTATTTGATGAGAAATGACGCCAAAGACGTAATGCGTCGTCTTGTGGATGGAATTGTGAATTTTATTCCTGGACCTGCTCCGTACTGCAGAAAGAAATCAGAGGCTTGGAACGTAGAATGGAACAAATCCGAACAATAAATACTTAGTTTATACGATGATCTTGATTTATTAATTATGAATATGGAATACAATGGAAATACTTCATCGTCAACGAATTTAAAATATCAGGTACTGAGCTTGAAATCACAAATCATTTTCTTTTTTTAATTGTGCTAAATTATTGTGTAAAATCAGCCTTATTTATTTTTGCCTAAATTTATTGATTTTGACTGAAATTTTCAAAATATGTTTGCAAAAAATTGTCCTGACCGACCGACACTAATTTAAAAGTCTATGCACTCGTAAAACAACCTTTTTTTGGTTGCCTCACAGTTATATTTAAAACGGCAAGAAAATATTATTGCATTGTATAATTGAACAATTGCCTGCATAAATTTACATCAGATTTGGATTGTTTATTCGACTCGGCTTCACCTTCATGTATAAACTATATGAAAATTAGTTAATTCCTGTTCATCGTAGAACTTTCCCACATGGGGTATACAGCGTAGAACGCAGACGCAAAAAATTGTTATTGCACAAACACGATTAGTCGGTTCTGAAAATGTTGCAGCTGTGCTGTATGCCCTTGTGTTGGGTACCGGTACGAAAATGTCCACAATGAACATGAAATTAGCAATTTTCCTATCCAGGATCAGCTTTTGAAAAATATTGTTTTATCAAGCCCAGTAATCGGTAATCCCCAGATGTTTTTTCCTGAATTCATTGATCTGCTAGTCCTTCAAGAATGACTATCGGCTTAGGTTAAAATCTATTAATAGCGAGGCGACTTGGCCTTCGGCCTCGTTGTTCGGCTTTGCCGAACACAGCTCGGCTTCACGAGCCCCCCCATAGCTGAGGTCATTCTCAAGGACTATGATCTGCCAATGCATTGCATTTGTATAAATCTCTTACAAAATGTAAATACCATAGTAATTTGATTATTCAGTTTGTACCGCTAGAAGTTAAAAAGAAATAAAACAACTGTTTCAGAAATTAAAAAAAGTGAAATGCTTTCTTTTTAATATTTTTAATTTTCAAAATGGAGTGTTTTTTAGTCGTTATATGGCTATTTACCCCACAGGTGTGGTAGCCAGATGCAGCTTAGCCTGAGCCCGGGAGCCTGAGTGTGTTTACCGAAGCTGGACCAATAATATCTTGCTTTATTCCGCAACTTTTATGTATGATAGTGTGATGTTGCATCATTGATTTACCCATCCCTGATTTACCCCAGCATATTTGAGTTAGTTTGGACTGAAGCACTGAAGATGCAAGAGTGCAAGAAATAGAGCCTACATAACATATTCCATTTCCCCAGATTTTTCTAGAAAATAGTGTGGTATCTTGCCTGGCAGTGTGACATCCATTCAATCAATTTAAGCTTAGGGACCGTTCACAAACACTTGTTAGGCCTGGGGGTGCTCCTACAAAATGGGGGGGGGGCTTAAAAGTTTTGACCCTCCTGGGTGGCTGAACATTTATATGACCATAAATTTTCCCAGGAAAATTGAGTTTATTTATGTATGGGGTTGACCTATAATTTTCATTTTTAAAATGGGGAGGGCCTGAAATTTTTGAGATCTGAAAAGGGGCCCCGAAAAATTTTCGTGATAAAATTTTTTGCATCCCTGCCCCCCCCCCCAACCAACAAGTTACTGTTTTAAGTTACCCAGGGCCAGACGCGAGACGCGATCGCCGTAGTTCTGCAGTGCAAAGCAAAGCCAAAGCTTCATGCTTCAAAGTAAAATAAAGGAGAACTAGCGTAATGTTCCCCACTTCCACATTTTTTTCATGCATACACTTCAACATTTCCTTTTAATTACTTCAGCTGCGCGTAAAATGGTAAACATAGCTTGTTTACTTCATAGGGTATATTGCTGATCCACTGATTTTCCTTTTCTGGTGCATTGTGGGATAGAAAAGGGGGCAAATCGATCGCTAATTTGCTCCCTTTTCTATCCCACAATGCACCAAAAAAGGATAATTAATGGAGCCATGTATTAATAATCTAAGGGATCAGCAATATACCCTATTGTTTATTTCCGGTTTATTTACCTATCGTAATTTTGAATATTCATGATCTTGTATGTCAATCGACCAATCACAATCGGTTATTTGCATGACGTAAACGCAAAATTTGACCTCTGTCGTGACCTGATAAACAATTCTCCTCGTGTTAGATTCTGTCATGGACGAAAATAATTTTGATGTCGACAGTTGAGATATTTTGCGTGTTATTATCCGGGCGGAAATATATCATGTAAATTGAATACTTGTATTACGTGGAAAACAGATCAAACTTTGGAAATATTGTGTTTTTTCTGGATCATGATCCGATATTATGTGAAAAATAACCACATTTCTTGATCGAAATTTGAGGCGAATCATATGATTTTTTTCGAGGTAAGTTTGACCTTCCAAAATATGTTTTAAGTCATAATTTTATCATCAAACACTAATATATAGTATATAGATATAATATTTTGCAGAAAAGCAAATTATTTTATGATGTTTTAGGGAGAAATTTGAACTCCAATTTGGGGTTTCGACCACGCAACTGCATTGAGCTACCGAGGTCACGCTGTGTGCACGGGTCGTGGAAGTTAGAAACTAGAAGCTCGCTGCACGACCTGCTGGCTGACTGTATTATTTTAAGTACTCAACAGAACGAAATACAATTTTGACACAAAACTATTTTCAGTATAAATACGCAAGTCCATCATTAATTTTCTTATCCGTCAATGTCCGAAGATCTTCATCTTTTCCAGAAAGTCCAAATGGTCAGAAAGCGGAATGAGCTGATCTGCCCAGCACTGACAGTATACAGGACCGGGACTAGTCTACTACATATAAATTATAATCGCCACTTACTTAGAAAAACTTCTATAGGTTTGATTATCATTGAGGTAGCGCCCATTGCAGGTTTATTTTTTTGGAGAATAGCTGGAAGGGCAACTATAGTTTATACATGTACATACTGCATACTGTGAACATCTCCTTAACCCTAACAGAACCAAACATCAAACAAGCTCAATTCATAAAGCAACTGCAAGCGCGGGTGTACCACGTGATGCAATTGCGTCATCATGCGAACAGTCATATGGTCACGGAAAGCTTGGCCGGCTAAGGTAGACCCCCGTGGCAGGCAATGTATAGCCGTGCCGCCCGTGCGCGTGGGGTCCCCGAGAATTTTTTTCTTTGTTTTTTCCTTCCCCCTCGCCAAAATAGGCCTGGGGCGTTAGGGTTAATAACGACAGCGTCAGCGGCATAGCAGTTTCAGAACTTCCTGCATCATCTTCCTGAAAATCTTCCTATTATTACTGAACCCCAACTCGAAAGTCGAAACAATAGCAGCCATGAAGACCAACAAAGCAGCAGCATTGGACTGTGCTATAACTGCTGAAGCACTTCAGGAAGGAGGGGATAGAGTGAATCAGTGATATGATTCTCAAATTATATATTTAAGTATTCTCAACGCTGACACCGCCTCGTCAATGGGTTAATGTAATCATTCCTCTAAGAAACCGACCTCTCTCTCTCTCATGACAATCTACCGTTGTATTTCGCTTATGTTTATTGCTGCAAAAGATTCTTCTGAACAGGATTCGAACTTAAATTGACCCTTAACTGAGAAGCAACCAGGCTGCCTTTAGATCAGGATGCAGCAAGATGCACATCAGCAGATGCACATCTTGAGGAGGATTATGGAGGGCCAACTTCCCTTGACAGTCACTTTTGTGGACTTTTGTGGACAAAAAAGTCTTCGACTCTATCGACTCTATCGTCCGTTGTGTTTTCAGTGGTTCGGCATTATGGGATACCAAAGGTTGTGGTCAATACCGTTCAGGTGCTCTACAACTACTAGTGCCGTCATGTTCGATGGAAGTATCTCCCGGGGGGGGGGCACTCCAACTTTGAGGTGACGCGTATGTAGGGCTGTTAAGACCCCTTTTTTCAGCATCGCTGTCACCCAAAGACCCCATATTTTTTACGAACACATGCTCTGTCACCCGAAGACCCCCTATTTTTTCATTTGATCTGTCACCCAAAGACCCTTACTAAACAAGTTCAATTTGAACAGCAACTTTCATTTATCACTGATTTTGTTACTTATTTTGAAAAAAAAACACAAAGAAATTGAAGCCATTTAGAACTAGAAATTCGATTTCGAGGTTTCTGTGGCGCTGTTTCGGTTCTCACCCAAAGATTCCATTTTAAAAAAAGGTCATGTTCTCACCCCGGTTCTCACCCATATTTTTTACATTTTGCTCTCACCGAATGCCAAAAATCATGCACTCACCCATTGACCCCATATTTTTTACATATTGCTCTCACCGAATGCCCCAGCTTAGTGCGAAAATGCCAGCCCGACACCTATATCTATATCCATTTCAAATTGAAGTGCCCCCCCCCCCCGGGGTATCTCCAAGCCTATCCAAGTAACAACTGGAGTGTTTCAGGGTGATGTTCCTGTGCATTACCTGGATTTCTCGCTGATGATATTGCCCTGTTGGAATATTCCATACCCTGGGCCCGGTCCCCGCTTAGTTGGACTGCAACTGCAGCAGCAGCACATCTAGGTCTGTTTAGTGACAATTCATAATTCGATCGATTAGTATGTTAAACATCAAGCGTGTGGACCGGGTTCCAAAATAAACAATCTACAATCTGATCAACACCACCCACTTGTTGCCAGAGTCAAAGACTTTATCAACTCAAATTTCTCGGCCATATACTGCGTCTTTCAGACGACGAACCTTTAACAGAATATGCGGGAGAATATGCCGCCCTTTATATTCAACCACATGAAGAGGAAACCGGGACGGCCACGCACACTGTACTTACAGTATGTCCAGTACCTTCTGGGAGATACTGAAGGATACTGCAGCCAAAGCAAATTGTTTCGCTAGACCAAGATCGCAACATCATGATGATGATGTTATTTTACTCGAATGCCTTCATCATTGGCTTCTCACATAATGACCCGATGTTGATGTTGGTGTCGAATCTCTCACCGAAAGATCCCTAGTTGTGAATCGCTGTCCGCACACCCGCATCACTTCGAATGTCGAGTGCCCCCCCCGCCCACAAAAAGGAAAAGATCAAGTGTTCCTCAAGTATAGAAATTACAGATTCATGTAAAATGTCATGTTTGTTACACGGGTTTCGGTTTAACCTCAAGCAGACTATGTTAGCACATCCATGACACTAACAAAGGTGCCAAAATCTGAATTTTGATTATTTTTACAATCCTCCGGATGGGCAAATCATTGAATGAACCTTTAAGAAGTTCAGGAAAGGTGTGAAAGTCAAAAAATAGGGACGAACCTACCAACCAGTGACCATGAACTGCTTGAGGAATGGAAGGAATATTTCGGGGAATATTTTAGCTCACTCCCCGGGCTCCCTCCTTAACCCTAACAGAACCAAACATCAAAAAAGCTCAATTCATAAAGCATCTGCAAGCGCGGGTATCCCACGTGATGCAATTGCGTCATCATGCAAACAGTCATATGGCACCGAAAGCTTGGCCGGCTAAGGTAGACCCCGTGGCAAGGTATAGCCGTGCGCGTGGGGTCCCCGAGAATTTTTTTCTTTGTTTCTTCCTTCCTTTTTTCCTTCCCCCTCGCCAAAATAGGCCTGGGGCTTTAGGGTTGATAACGACAGCGTCAGCGGCATAGCAGTTTCAGAACTTCCTGCATCATCTTCCTGAAAATCTTCCTATTATCACTGAACCCCAACTCGTGAAGTAGTAGTCGAAACAATAGCAGCCATGAAGACCAACAAAGCAGCAGCATTGGACTGTGCTATAACTGCTGAAGCACTTCAGGAAGGAGGGGATAGAGTGATTCAGTGATATGATTATCAAATTATATATTTAAGTATTCTCAACGCTGACACCGCCTCGTCAATGGGTTAATGTAATCATTCCTCTAAGAAACCGACCTCTCTCTCTCTCTCTCATGACAATCTACCGTTGTATTTCGCTTATGTTTATTGCTGCAAAAGATTCTTCTGAACAGGATTCGAACTTAAATTGACCCTTAACTGAGAAGCAACCAGGCTGCCTTTAGATCAGGATGCAGCAAGATTCACATCAGCAGATGCACATCTTGAGGAGGATTATGGAGGGCCAACTTCCCTTGACAGTCACTTTTGTGGACTTTCGTGGACAAAAAAGCCTCTATCAATAGGTCCGTTGTGTTTTCAGTGGTTCGGCATTATGGGATACCAAAGGTTGTGGTCAATACCGTTCAGGTGCTCTACAACTACTAGTGCCGTCATGTTCGATGGAAGTATCTCCCGGGGGGCACTCCAACTTTGAGGTGACGCGTATGTAGGGCTGTTAAGACCCCTTTTTCAGCATCGCTGTCACCCAAAGACCCCATATTTTTTACGAACACATGCTCTGTCACCCGAAGACCCCCTATTTTTTCCAGGTTAGATCAGGGCATGCATGGATAGAATGACATCCAAGAATGATTTGGAAATACTTCAGAAAAAACATTGATCTATAAGCAATATACAGTCTCAAAAAAAATTTTGCAAGTGATAAAATAAATAAATAAATGTTGGTATTTATACAGCGCCTTTCACATGTGAACATGTACCAAAGCGCTTTACATTTATTCCGCCGTCATTAGAATATGTCAGCTGCCATACAATGCCCAAGGCATGCTCATACCTTTGGACGTCGCTCAATGGACAGTATTCATAACAGCTCCCCATTTCACACCTGGGTGGAGAGGAGTAATCGAGATAAAGTGCCTTACTCAAGGGCACAACACGATGGCGTCGCCGGGGCTCGAACCCGCAACCTTCAGATTATGAGTCCTAGCCCGTTCCGCTCGGCCACCGTGCTCCCAATAAGCGCCCTCTCTGGCAATTAGAAAATACCGATGTGACATAATGCTTACATCAACGTCAAGGGCGTAGTCTTGGCTCTGAAATGCCGTTTGTTCAGTTCAATTTGCTTGTTTTATTCTCGAGATATGTTTAGTTAAAGGCAAAAGGGTAAAATCACAATTGTGCCACTTTTACTAGGGAAGAGGGCTTTACATGTAATAGTGATAGCATCAAGTTTATCAAGAGTTCCTTCGTGAAATCAAAAGAATGCATCAATTACACAATACAAAATTTTTTGACTGTTTTTACTGTTTTATCATGATGCAGGAATGATGATTCTCTTTAAAAGATAAATAAATATTTCACATTCTGCTGTAAAAATGGATTTCACATTCTGCTGTTTTCCATGTGCATGTCAATGATTTTATCATGGTAAATACTGTTCTCTTAGTCACTTAAGACATGTTAAAAGACAAACAAATATTGGGCAATTATACATGTTATAGGTTAATGAACGCGTATTACTTGTTGGGAGAGATATTAGACAAAATAATGCACGCATGCTGATGTTGATGCGTCTAATCCATGCGCTCCGAAAGGGGGAGTGCATTAGACGCATCAACATCAGCTTTCATTGATTTACATGTACAGCTCTCTTCCTAGTAAAAGTGGCCGCACAATTGTGGTTTTACCCTTTCGTTGTTAAATAAACATATCTCGAAATTGGAACAAGCAAATTGAACAGAACAAACGGCATTTAAGAGCTAAGACTGCGCCCGTGACGCTGATGTAAGCATTATGTCACAACAGTATTTTCTAATTGCCAAAGAGGTCGCTTTTCACTTGCACAATTTTTTTTTAGACAGGCTGTAGGCCTATATAAACCGTAGCATTTATAGTCAATTGGGTATTTAGGCTAAAGGTTTCATGTTCAATTTCGAGCAAAAAAGGAAGAAAGAAGAGGAAAAAGGCAGAAGCCTTGAATCAAGGCTAAAATAAGCAGTAAATAAGACCCGGGTATTAAGTCCTAGACCGCTTATATCTT
This sequence comes from Amphiura filiformis, assembly GCF_039555335.1. Taxonomy (NCBI): domain Eukaryota; kingdom Metazoa; phylum Echinodermata; class Ophiuroidea; order Amphilepidida; family Amphiuridae; genus Amphiura; species Amphiura filiformis. Next base: position 35,070,909 of record NC_092628.1, read on the forward strand.
GTTTGTCGCCCTCTTGTGGTCAGCATATAAAGCTTTGATCTCGGTCCCAGCCGGAACATCGAAATCGTAATTTCGACGAGCTCCTGAGTCCTGTCCATGAACCCAGTCTCTTTTGAGTACATATCATAATTGACTAATTATGTGTATGGAGTGTAACCATTTAAACATGTAGCGCCACCATTTGCCGTGATAGTACGGTGAATCCTCTCGTTTTTCAACAGCTCAGTACGCATGGCGATTTTGTTCGAGATAGGCCGAGCGACTCAGGCTAAGCGTGACCATTTACCCCGGCCATTTACACGATATGACTATCATATGAGATACCACAGAGTTTCTATTCTACGATTTGCGCATGCTCAGTACCCCATATGATGTTGCCATTACAAGAAAATTCGATTTGTTGTCAGGTAAAACCCAGGTTTTGTTTTCAATACACTAACTGGAAATGCAATACACTAATTAGCGGCGATTGCTGTTTGCTGTGGATATATTTTACTTTGTACTTCTAAGTGGGTCGACTGTAGAGGTTGTGCATATGACGTATCATACCGTAAATATGGCAGACTACTCAAATGCATTCAACAAAAGCATGATTACCGCGACAGTTCGTCTCACACACATTATAAATGCACTACGATCAAATAGGTTGGTGAAAACATTTAATTGAATTCGCTTTCGAAATGACGTAATAATCGGATTAACTACCATAGCAATAAATGAATACAATGTTTGAATAGGTCGCCCTGCACTATGCACTAAATCAGTTGCGCTCATCACCTGCAATCATAGATTGAATACAATACCGCTCTTTTCATAGATACTAATCTTACAGGTGCGAGTGATTAGCATGTCTTTAACATCTATGGTTCAATGCATAAGTACCGCATGAACATTGTAGTGCAGGTCAATCTATTCGCCGTCGAAGTGATGTAATAATCGGATTAACTACCATAACAATAGGGTAAAACAATGTTTGAATATATCGCACTGCACTAGTACGTTCACGTTCACGTATACTGCTGCGCGAACGATATGACCTGGCGGTTGTTTTCAGCTATGTCAATGGTCGCGCTCTGAATACACCTCTACACCCACCTATTCTCACATATCGGAGGAAGAGGCAGCAATCGTAAGGATCAAGGATGCCAAGTTACCAGGAATTGACAACGTATCAGCATATCTTCTGAAGAAAGGTGGACAAACAACAATCGAAGCTTAAACCAAGCTGTGCAATGAGGTGTGGACCTCTGGAGTTTGGCTTTCTGCCCTAAACACAGTCAATCATCATCCCTCTTCCAAAGAAAGGCAACCTACTACCGTACCATCAGCTCGATTGTCATCCTTGTCAGATACTCTTGCGAGCAGAGAAGCAAGCAGTGTTCAGGAAGGGGGGGTAGTACGGCAGATCAGATCTTCAAGCTGAGAATGATATGAGTGAGAAGCTTCCGGACAGATTAGAAGCCACTCTAACGTCATTAACTGCAAGAAGGCAAGTGATTGGGTCTGACAGGAATATATCTGGTTGCAGGGCATGCTGTAGAATTGAGGATGTTGACAACAAGACTAGGAAAGAGCGCAAAACTTCTTGGCATGCAGATCAGTACAAAGAAAAGTAAAGTCATGAAAATGGAATCCAACGAGGAAATGTGTGTCCCGGGATGTGTGTATCAATTGATGGAGAGAAACTAGAAATTGTGACTGAATGAAATAATCTTGGAGCTACCATCTCAGAGGATTCAAGATCAGTTCAGAATACAAATCAAGATTGTTATTGCCACATCATCACTTGCAAAGCTCAAAACCACTATGGGTTTACTTCCAATACTGGTTACACCCGTTTTAACATATTGTATATGGGTTCGAAACTCGGGCGCTGAATGCGAAAATGGAAAAACGAAAAAAGTTTGAAATGAACAGTACGCAGACTATTCCAGACTAGTCCATTTACACTTCTCGCTGGGAACTGATGTTTAGCTATATATATCTGCAGGGAGGCACATTCGGCTGTAGAAAGAGAGGAAGACCTATCATTGAACTCATCAGATTGAACAGCTGAAGACAGAGAGCTTTGAAGATCTTGTTTTCAAGAGCCATCAGTATATTGCCCAACGGCCTTCAAGCTATGGGACGTAGATAGATAGATAAGGGAGCTGCAATCAATTTTTCCCATGATTATTATAGGGTTTTTTTAATAAGTGAAGTTTCCTAATAGAATATCACTTTAAAGTTCATTGCAAAATGGTAATATTAAATGGTGCAAATGTCATGTTTTGACAAGCAAGTGTCCTTCAAGTAACCGTTTCAACGGATATGCTCTAAGTATTGAAAGTTTACAAGTGGTAGCATGACTTCCTGAGTGATGGTAGGTTATGGTGTACGCAAACAATACTCTATCACCTAGGCCTACATTTAGGCGTTGATAAAAAAACAGTCAAGATAATTTATTGGACGGTAGCTGACAGTGCTGTTCATTTCAACTGAATTCCATCATGGCATCCCTTGCAGAGTTAGGGTTGATCGTTTTATCTCTTCTTCTCTGCAGCCTTGAACAAGGTAGGCATATTTGTAATTTGATATCAACTTTATGTTCGCGGATTTATGAGTGAAGTGCATTTCGTAGCCTTTCGTTGTAGGCCTATTAGTAGGTCTACATTGAGTTATTTGGTTAGTTAAATGGCTAGGTAAAGACAATTTAAGTGCTCTCAAGGGCTCTCGTTATATTTTATTTTTGTCAGATATACTTTCCCCCTGAGAAGTTGGATTGATTAGCTGAATGAAGTCCCAATTAACGAAAGCTATTTTGGTGCACAATGTTTTACATTATTTTGGGAGATTATATCGTCGAATACTTAGGCTATAATTGAAGACCGAATTAAAAAGACTAGTTTGCGTATGACGTTAATTCTGTCAACCAGACTAAATATGCCGTACTGCGCAGGTCAGCAACCAATCACGCCGCGCTTCTGCCCTGACGTCGGACGCAAACTAGTCTTTTTACTTCGGTGTTCAATTATAGTGATTATTTTTCTGGAGGATAAGGCCGACATTTTGGGTTTTTTGTACGTACCTGACACAAGCAGTCAATCCTGTTAGACAGAGGATCTCAGTAACTAATTACTTAGTTTATACTGGCCAGATATTACTCAGTGGTTTACTGGCCTACATGTATATCGTATTTTGGAACTTGCCAAGAGCTAAAAGTGGGGAGGAGTATCAGGCGCGTATACGGAACTTCAGTAACCGGGGGGATTTCATGGAAAGCGGGAACCTTGACCGATATTTTGATTTTCCCGGAAGTGGTACTCCTGTCTACAGCGTTGGTCTGGAGCAAATGATCAAAGATGTGGCTCAGAAAGAATGTGCCCTCCAAAGAGAGAGACGAGTACATCTCCCCAACCCACCTTAATGTAACAATCGCGTTCACAAATGTGTACTTCTTGTTGGAATTTTGAGCATAGGCTATATGCCTAGTTGAATTGCTTTCATAATTTCCTTTCTAAAATGTATATATATACTTGTCTTTGTTAATTTAACTTGAAAAGTTATGGTGAGAATAAAGCTTCATCAAACGCGGTCCTACGTGCAAAACTGATAGGCATAAGGATGCCGGATGTTTGGGTGACGGTCTCAAGAGGTAGAAAACACCATGCACTTATACAGTCAGATCCGACCTTTTTTGTTATTTAAAAGTGTTCCGTTAAAATATTACATTAAGGTGGGTCGGAGAGGAGCATGACCTATAGCTTTGTTTACACTCAAATCATATGAAAAGGTTTGGCTACAAAACGATTCTCTTATAAATGCATCCCGAGTACACATATATTTCCAAGCACAACGAATCTAGCCTCTACGCAGTCTGTGTTTATACTACACGGTTGAGTGCATAGCATCATAAGAACTGTGTGAGATTTAGTGGGAAATAGACATCTGTGATTGGTTTTTGTCAAAACCTCAAGTGTTCCCTTCACCCAATTTTTTTTATATCAAACGAAAGCAAGCACTTCCCCCAAAGAATACTTTCATTACGTCAACAGATAACGCAATTCAATGTTTATAGCAAGGCGAATGTGGTAAATCTGTTGAAAACGACCTATCCAAGCACACTTTTCGACCAAAATGTAGGTTTTAAAAGTCAAAACCTCAAGTGTTCCTTGCAATATTTTACAAGTAAATGAAAGAGCACACTTATATTGTCCATATATTAGCTTCATTTCAATGAGCAATGGCCAATTCTCTTTAAATTGCAAATCTTGTACAAAGAGTTCGCCTGTTTTGTCATACGGTTGTAAATTCAATGAACTATGATATTGCTAAAGAGCGCTTACAAATTGATATGATTGTGACAAATAAAGCTGACCAACAAGAAGAATTGTATGGTTTATATAAAGGAGATCCCAATGATCCATTTCCGCCCATGGGCTTGATATTTCTCGTGAGTAGAAAAGTCTAAAACTTTTGTTTTGATACATTATTGACGTTTTTGATATACTCAGGCTAAATTTAAAATTGGCCTCTGCCATCCGGGGGGCACTTCAATTTGAAATGGATATAGGTGTAGGGCTGACACTTTCGAACTAAGGGGCATTCGGTGAGAGCAAAATGTAAAAAATATGGGGTCAATGGGAGAAAGCATGATTTTTGGCATTCGGTGAGAGCAAATGTAAAAAATATGGGGTCAATGGGTGAGAGCATGATTTTGGCATTCGGTGAGAGCAAAATGTAAAAAATATGGGGTCATTGGGTTCATGACCTTTTTTTAAACGGAATCTTTGGGTGAGAACTGAAACAGCGCCACAGAAACCTCGAAAATCGAATTTCTAGTTCTAAATGGCTTGATATTTCTTTGTTTTTTCAAAATAGGTAACAAAATCGGTGATAAATGAAAGTTGCTGTTCAAATTGAACTTGTCAGGGTCTTTGGGTGACAGATCAAATGAAAAAAAATTCGTAAAAATATGGCGTCTTTGGGTGACAGCGATGCTGAAAAAAGGGGTCTTAACAACCCTACATACCTCCAAAGTTGGAGTGCCCACCGGGCTGCCATCCTAAACCTCCAATACAAACAGCTACAAACAGTACGTTTATGGGGGTTTTATTTTATTTTTTCAGGTCATGCTGGCTCAGTTGATACCGTTGGCCGTGAATTCGTATTTGCTTTTCCGACACCATACTACCCAACTTCTCGCTACACTTCTTATGTACCAAAGCTTTATATAGTTTTAACCAATCCAACAGCCGCAACAGCATCAGTTGATATCACTATAACGTCGAGTACTGCAACAACTTCCCTTTCACAACGAGTAGATAATCGCCCTGCAAACGTCACCATCTCGTTCACAGATTACTTTGGTAGCACTTATTATACGGGTACCAACGATCCTAAAACCATCCGTCTAAGTTCCACGGGGGATATCTCTGTAGTTGCACATTACTCCTATAATCAAAAATACTCAACATGGTATTCTACTGGCATGATAATCTTACCCGTACCTGCACTTGGTACTGACCACTTCTTAGTGTCATACAGGCCTTACGCTGGGTATAAATCGGAATTTACCATTTCGGCAACTGGAGTAGTTACAACGGTATATATCCGTGGGACTGATGGTTACCGTAACACCAAGGTCTTACAACCTTATGAAACATTCCAATATAAAAGTAGTCATGATCTAACTGGGTCACGAATCGCATCAGATAAGCCGATTTCGGTGATATCTGGAGTATCGTCAACCCGGATACCCGATGGAGTAGATTACAGATCTTATTTCGCAGTTCAAATACCACGAGTCGATGGAATCGGAAAGGATTACATTCTTAGCCCTTTCAAAGACCGTTCATCTGGTTACATCTTTCGCGTTGTTGGGACTGAAGATAACACATTGATTACTGTAGGCCTAACAGAAAAACCCGTTGAGCTTCACGCAGGAGAATTTCTCGAACGTGTTACCACTGCTGACAATATAACGATGATTACTTCCAGCAAGCCCGTATATGTGTGTCAATATATGAAAGGCTATGCCTCTGAGAGCAGCTATGGGAACGCAGCCATGGTATTAGTACCAGGATTGGAGATGTTTCCGTCTTCTAGCGTGAGCTTTGCAGTCTCCTCGTTACCATCAAAATCTTCTCGCTCCAGGTACTCTGTTAGCATTACTGTTAAATGCGATAGTAAGGACGGGTTACTAATGGATGGTAATGTTTTAGGTAAGATAAGCTCAACAGTCCATGAAAGTACCATTTTATATCCAATTTCTAGAAATAGTTTGAAGAACATTCTAATGTGTATTATGTTCACATGCTTCAAGTATATAGGTAAACTTGGAAACGCTGGTAATACGTGGGTGAGAGAATGGTTGGGATTGACTTGATCTACAAGTACAATGTCAAAATAATGAGTAATGAATTAGTTACGCAATTAATTGAGTTGTTCTAAAAAGGTTACTTTTGCGTGTTTAATATTTTGCTTCAGCTCATGTGTGGGATGAGTTTTCTAGCCCAGACAACAAATTCTGCATTTTAAGAAAACAAGTTACCGTTGAGGAGGGCTATAAAATATCTCACACATCGCCCGATGAGCCTTTCTCTGTTATGGTGTACGGCGTAGGATACAAGGTGGGCTACGCCTTCATGGCCGGCTATAATGTCCGAAATCGTACGCCACTTCTTGTGCAGAATACTACTCTGGAAATGATACCCGAATCTAAAGGCAAGTTTCATTTTCAAACCAAAAACTAGTTAAATAATCTATCGGCTTCACATGTCAACATTTTACACTTACGCTTTAGGGAGGAAGTGGGTCAGGCTTCTCCTAACGAAAGCACTCTCGTTTATAGGACGTTATTATTCCTTGTGTATTGCTGTTCTGTGTTTTGATGCTTGTAAGGCGCTATGTGCTCCGTAGAGCGCCCTATCGAACATTTGGACCTTTTGGGCAAAAAAAAATCGCTATTTTATTATTAGGACTATTTTACGTCAATGAAATACAGTGTGTAACATTATAAGCTTATATTGCCATCGTGATTACTCAGGCAAGGTGTACCGACAGGTCGGGTTGTACCAAAGGCTACTGGGGTGAGGAATAAGGGAGGTGCTGGCCCTCGCACACTCCATTTTGTTATATCTCTACGTACAAATTCGAAAGGCCAGCTCCAGTCAGGGGCTGAAGCGCTACCCACATATAGGTCGTATATTGTTGATAAAATAAAAGTTTTATATCATTCACATTTTTTACAATGTTGTTATTTATTTACATTAAATGTTCACTTCTTTAAGATTGGTATTGGAACTGTCGTAATTAAGTTTCTGTAATCTGCGTAGGATTAGGGAGGCTATATTTTTGTGATTACGAATCACGATTGCAACCCAATTTTCCCAAATTCAGGAATATCACTTGTATGTGAGGATAACGAGATGACTATCTATGTTAACAAATCATTCGTCATCGATGGCCAGCCTTCTGATGTTCATCTTAGCGATCCATATTGTTTTGGGAGATTGGTAAGGACAAGCAATTCACAGCAATGGATTCGTCTTAAGACATTCTATACCGATTGCGGCACTATTATTGAGGTATGTCAAGATGAAAATGGAGACCATCATACTTTAACGTTTTTGTTCACATTTCAGCAGTGGTTGACTCGATAATTTTGTTTTCTTTTGAGGGTTACCTGCTTCCCAAATAATGTAGGGGAGACCGGGGCAAGTCCGCCCTTGGGGCAAGTCCGCTTACCCCATGTTTCTGATCTCGTGACTGCTGGAAAAGTACAATGATGATGTAATTAGCTGGCACACGTCAAAGTTACGTACCCAAGAAAACAAGACAGTCCGACACATCTCGCCACAGAAATTATCGTCAAAAAAACGTTTTTGAGTCAAGGAAGTTTACATTTTTGAAATTAGTAATATTGTAATAATCTCAAGACCTTACAGAGACGGTTTTCGTTCTTATATTTATTTGGAAAGTGAACGTTTTGCCCAACATATTATGCAATTAAAAGATCAACATATTGTGTTTAGTAGGCATAACACGAGGTAAAGAAAAAATGGAGCGTTGGGGCAAGTCCGCCCTGTATGTGAAGGGGCAAGTCCGCCATGTGTTTTCCCCAGGCGGACTCCCAGGGCGGATTCGCCCCATCGGCGTATTATGCGAAATATTTATAATAATACCTTTAAGAAGAGTAAAACTACATGCAAGCATATTTTTTAAAGTTAAGTGGTATCAGTATTACTCATACCACCGTTTATGCCCTAAAACCATAAATGCCGAAGTTGTAAATAAAGGTTTCGCTCATTTTGGACCCCTACATTTATTAGCTTACATTATACCCCTCCAATAAATTTAGTAGACTCTTTGGAAGAGAGTGAGTGCCTAATATACCCTTTACTAAACGATTGCATTAAATTTATAATTGTTTTGCAATATTATAACCTTTTCTTTTTATCAGGGCGAACTTACCCCACCATAGGGGCGGACTTGCCCCAGCACGGGGCAAGTCCGCCCTGTCATCGTGATTTTTATTTTCCCTTCTCTTGCCGTTACTGACAGCTCAATGCCCTTACAAATGTGGTAGTATTTAGCTATAGTATACAGCTTAAAAATGTAAAAACTATAGCCTTCTAACATGAGAATTGCCCTCTCTAGGTGTGATTGAAGAAAATAGGGCGGACACGCCCCGGTCTCCCCTACGCGAAGCTCGAGAAACATTTCCAAAGGGAGATACCTTGATGTAAAGTACAATATTGAATGTTATTATTGCCCTATTAAAATCATATTCTACTTTTCAGGAGAGTGTAACTGGCTCAGTTTTCAAGAATACCTTAATTTATAAGGGACCAAAAGACGAAACTGTTGTAATTGGGCGAGATGCGACCATTAATCTCAATATCACCTGTGCGTTTGAAGACCGCGCTTTGGCTAGTCTGCAGGTGAGACCAGAGTTGAGTGTCATCGATGGTAGCCTTTCTGGGTTTGGCAATTTGGTCAATGTCACATTTACTCTAAAGGTACGTGTTTAAATTTAATGACTTGTGTTTGATTGTTTATATTGCCACCTTTGTATAACCATGCCTGAAATTGAAAAACGATTTTACAATGATAATAATAAAACAGTGTGGCTTCAAGGGTCATTTACCTTTATGAAAGGATTCTAAGTGGCAAAACAGCATCAGTAACTGTAGTAAACGATATTATTAGGCATTAATCGACTGATTATAATGATACAATGTGAATTGAACATCTTCACACTGCCTGCCTATTCCGGCACGTTTGTGAGATTAACGCCAATTTTTATTGGTTTTCCCTTTATCTTTTTGGACACGAAATATTGCGTCCGCAGACAAAGCTTAGATTAAACAATATAACTTCCTGGCAAGAGTCTCCGATTTAATGTCAGTAATGTTATTCAGTGTACTTTTGTTGTTAATAAAACAGATGTACCATACTATAAATTATGACTTGGCGTACCGACGGGAAGATTTTCCGGTCACAGTTCACGTGGGTAAACCAATCTATTTAGAGGCGAAGGCATCCGGGGGCGATGGTATTCAACTGATGGTTGATAGTTGTCTTGCGACACATTCCAGTAACCCGAGGACTACACCCAATTACATATTCATTGACGACGGGTAGGTGCTTTTGTGTTCCGCGGGAAAGTAAGAAGTAAATACTAATAACACACACAAACTAACATACAAAACCAAGCAAGGAAAGAAAATGAAGCTTTTCATAGAAAACGTGTAGGGCCATACGTTCATTACATAGATGACTTCATGTATTCGCACAATATGTACGTCACTGTCAAGGTGAATGCATTTGATCCAGAAAAATCTTGTTTGTTTGTTTGACCAGTCGGTCCTCCCGGCGCTAGGATCATAATGGGAACAGGCTCAAGCAAATTGCTCAAGACAAACTTTAAAGCTTAAATATGTTGGTATTGTATAGTTGAAAAGAAAGAAACATTTCACTTTTACAGATGTCCTACTGATGAGACAGTGGTATACTACTCCGATGCTGAATCGGCAACACAGCGCTTCTCGACCATTGCCTTTACACTATCAGATGGTGACAATCCAACAGCCGTTGTAAGTATTCATCACAATTTTAGGCAGATCAGTCGTGGTTGATTTTAAAATCAGTACAACCATGTAACTCTTTTTGTCCAACCAAGTTGAACGAATAGTGTGACATTTCCTGACCAACGTTTGGTAAAGATCTGAACGCAATGTTCCGTAATCGTAGTGTTATGGATAATAACCTACTCTCATATCATGATGGCGACGCGTACAGTAAGCAAATGTGTTATTACTTTTGCATTCAGGCATACATCCATTGCTGGTTAATAGCATGCAATTCCAGTGATTCATCAACTCGCTGCCAAAGAGATTGTAGTGTACGCCAAAAGCGAAAATCGGCAATGACAAAGGAAAAACAATCTTCCGAACATTATGTCGTCAGCTGGGGACCACTCATTATATTATCTGAATCAAACGGACACAACGAAGAAGGTAAATATCGGATATTTTTCATCCTGATCTTTATCATTATTATCTTCACCATCCTCCTCCTCCACTTCCTGCTCCTCCTTATTCTCCTAATCCTCCACCTCATCCTCATCGTCGTCTGTAACCGTTAAAAACAATTATGCCCTCTTTTCTTTTCAGATGTAACAATGGACACCAAGTTTCAGTACACACCGTTGATAGTGGGAGCAAGTTTCTTCGTCATTGGAGTCGTAGTCGCTGCAATTGGTGTAATTACGTATTTACGTAGCAAACGAAATCGCTCATCAAAATCGTGGTATGATTCCCGTGAAGACAAATACCAGCTGCTTATGATGGAAGACTTTCATGATGAATCTTATGAATGATGTATAATAAAGAAAACAGATGAGGGAATACCAGTTGGAAGCCACCTCTAACATCATTCAAACATCATGATGTAAACTGCTAGGATTTAATGTTTCCCAATAGGTGGCATTATGAGCAAAAGCGTTTATCTTGCACCAACTATTACTATTATCTTGATTATTGGTAGTTCTACATTATTCTAAATACACAGGTGGCCAAATATGTTTTTCAGTAATAAGCAATTAATGAAGTTTAAATTCAATGAATCAGTGCCATTTTTCTGATTTTACGATTTTCTTTGATATTCAAAGTAGAGTTTGGCTGCATTTACTCAACACCTGCGTGACCAAATTTGTAATCATCCACTGCAAATGGGCGGTAATTTTGACAGAGCTTGTTTGGGGATATAACCCATTCAAACGCTTAAAAGCAATAGAAAACAAAAAAGGATTTCCCAACTTGTGTGCTGATTCTTACTACTTGCAAACAAGCAATAGGGACAATTTGATAAATCAATGTAAAGCTTATTTTGAAGAAAGGTTGCCTACTTGCCTATCAATATCTCAAAAAGTGAAAATGACAACATTACTGCCATTGTGGTGGACGGTCACATTTAGTGAACATGATATATGATTGGATACATTATTTGAATATTACTCACAAGCAAACGTGATTACTTAGTGATTTTGGACATTAACGACGATTACACTCCAAAAATCGTATCCATTAATAAAATCGAGGCAAGAATGTGTTTAGTAAAGTGTTTTTAAAAATGCTAAACACTGTTTTTGCAGTGTATGTCTGTGTTAGATTAATGTTAATAATTTATATTTACTGAGATCCTTGTAAAGGACAGTTTAGATTTAATTCAATCATGCTGCCAAGTAGTTCAAAACAAGTAAGTCTGTAAGTTAGTTTTGAATCAAGTATCCACATAGCATTTTGTATAGGGTCAACTGCATTATAGACGATTGTAGAACGCAAAGAATAATGCGAAGGATGCTTTAAGAAGTAGTTATTGTACAGAATGCATCAGAGGGGCAACCAGTGATTGGCTAGACATCCTAATTTAGATTAGGGGGCAACCAGTGATTGGCTAGACATCCTAATTTAGATTAGGGGGCAACCAGTGATTGGCTAGACATCCTAATTTAGATTAGGGGGCAACCAGTGATTGGCTAGACATCCTAATTTAGATTAGGGGGCAACCAGTGATTGGCTAGACATCCTAATTTAGATTAGGAGGCAACCAGTGATTGGCTAGACATCCTAATTTAGATTTCTGCAATGTTGGAACAAGCATAGACATGAGAATGAACCGAAGGTGAAAGCAATCTGGTAAAGACAGAATAATGACATTGAGATGAAGGATGTTACTGAATGTACGTCTATACCTTTATTATCGCGCTAGTAAGCCTGTCGGGTTCAGAAACTATGGCTATCATACGTACACATGCATTTACACTTACAAAGTGAGTTATTGGCAATGTCTTTTGAAATAATATGATATATTTATATGATCAAATTGTCTTATTTATGATTGCTGATCGTTTCGTGGTTTCGTTTGATTAAATATGTCGTTCACTGAAAATCTCTGACAATCCCTTTAATGCTTCAACCAACTATACGCGGAGGAAGGAAGTAGCCAATGTTTGTAAATAGTAGACCTTTAGTTTTGTTTGAATATATTGACATCATGAAGATGCAGGAAAGATACAGGATGAAGGCGTACCACTGCCAAGGGCACTGATTGCAAAAGTTAATAATAGAAAAGGGCACAAGGAATATATACTTGGGAAAACTTACTTTCGAATAAGGTGGCAGCAACAGCACCAACCACAACAACATTGTCAGCGGACCATTGCGCAATTGTTGTTACTCTTCGCTCATACGCGGATTTAGGGTTTCTCTACCGGAAGTCAATTTGTGCCGAAATTCCTTCCCACAATGCAATAAGCGTTTTGCATAACAATAGATGCAGTTCGGATGTTAAGTTTAATTAAAATATTCTTTGTTATGCAATACGCATATTGCATTGTGGGAAGAAATTTCGGCTACTTCCGGTAGAGAAACCCTAAATCCGCGTATTGATGTTGCTTTAAGGCGGGTCGGAGGAAAGCATATGGTTTGCTTTCGGCGTATGTATGGTGGGTGTATGTAATTTCACGTTATAGGTATAAGTTTGAACTGCTTTAATACTTTTAAAAGGTTGTATAAGCAAAAGAGAATAAATTGTTTGGATACGTTTAAAGAGTCACTTGCATTTTGATTGTTATCATTGAATTGGACTGTTTAAGTTTCCTTCCTAGGCCTATCCTATGAGGTAAACCTCTTAGCCCATACACGAGCTATATCACAATTTATAAGTTCCCCTATTAAACTTTTTAAAATAAATTGAAACAAGATATTCCTGAAAAAATCAATTCAATCGGACACGGTTATTACAGACTTGACATTTAATATGGAATACTTTTTCGCAAAATTCCAAGACTGGTCTGGTAGAGGTCTGCAAAAACGGCACGGGCTAAATATTAATTGGGGTGTGTCGGGAGATGGTGTAAAATATTTGTTTAACAGAAAATGTGCTTTCCATTAGTTTAAATTATGGCGCTCATAATGTTGTAAATTAGCCTAAAATGGCGGATTTAAGGAGACTGAACTTGAATTTTGTGGGGCAAAATTTCTGAATTTGAGCAACATTATTCTGATATTATCAAATTTATTGATGTTTGAGGCAATGTTATTGAACCTAAATACCAATAAGTGTTCGTCAGAACTGAAATGCACCTATGATCTACCAGTTTTGAAAGTGGGTGGAGCTTTAAAAAGTATGGCTATATAAAGTGGTATGCACTCAGAAAATTCGAATGGTCCCCTGGAGCCAAATGTTATAAACTTACTGTACACAAAGAAAAAGTGTGAGTTCATTGGACAACCAGGAATCCACACAGTTGTTTTTGTACCGTAAGCTTATAACATTTGACCCCAGGTGGCCATTCAAACTTTCTGAATACGTACAGATTTTAAGAGCCGACACACCCCAATTAATATTTAGCCCGTGCGGTCTATGCAGACTCCGTCCAGACCAGTCTTGGAACTTTGCGAAAAATATTCCATATTAAATGTCAAGTCTGTATTATTATTCAATTGAGGGAGATAACAAACAGACTTTTAATGGAAATACATGTATTGCAGAATTTGTATTGAAGGGCTTTGCATTCATATCTGTTTATTTAATTTCTTATTTAACCTTAGGGATTTTCAACTGAAATGTTTATACTTTATCTTGTACTTTATCTGGAAATACTAGTAATTACAACATTAAATGAGTAACCCAAAAAATTTTTTTTTTAAAAAAAAAAAAAAAAAATACAATTTCTTTTTAAAAAAAAGGGGGAAGGAAAAAAATTCTCTCTTATTCACAGTGAAGCTATACAGATTCGATTTGTCACATGATCGTCAAACCTGAATTTGATAGATTGAAGTTCACAATATGCAATTTGATTAGAGGAAATCTATTCAAGAGGGAGTATGTAAATTAAATGGAACAGTCATTTCAGTTTAAATTAAATGGAACAGCTATTTAGGGGCCATTATTTGTGTAAATTAAATGGAACAGCCAATGGACAATGGGTATGTAATTTAACTGGAACAGCCTAATTGATATCGATATCAATATGGCCCGTCACAGATTCGATTTGTCACATGATCGTCAAACCTGAATTTGATAGATTGAAGTTCACAATATGCAATTTGATTAGGGGAAATCTATTCCAGAGTATGTAAATTAAATGGAACAGCCATTTCAGAGGGAGTATGTAAATTAAATGCAACCGCTCTTTTGGGACCATTATTTCAGAGGGAGTATGTAATGGCCAATGGCTATGTAATTTAAGTGGAACAGCCTAATTGATATCAATATCAATATTGACGTCACAGATTCGATTTGTCACATGATCGTCAAACCCAACGCTCTGCAGGGTCTATTGTTCTATTGTTTCCGATTAGAGCGCTGACATTATTGGAAAATGTTGCCAATCAATATTCATGAGAGTGTACATTCAACGTCCAGTTTTCGAAATTGGGTGACTTGTGTTTGGCAGGTGTGAAATACATCTGACTGGGCGTTTTAATTACGTAACGAATAAAGGCATTGACAACATCGAATGGCTGCCCAGTGCTGTTATGTGTTTAGTTATTATATAGGCCTAATAATTATTATTAAATGTATTTATCATTCCTTTCTTTTCCCTTCTCTGTATTCTTTCCTAGGCCTACACTTTATCACTCCCTCGCTCTCATTGTCCCCTCTAAAAATCCCTCTCTCATTCCCATCATTTTCCTTCTATTTCTATTTATCAACTTGTCTTTATTATATCTTTTCATTTCTCCCTTCCTCCAGCCCTCTCTCATTCTCCATATCCCCTCCTCCCCTCTTCCTCCCTCCTCCCCTCCCAAGACTTCTCACAGGGGTAAATCTGCCCCTTCCCATTCCCTCTTTGGGTACGCCACTATTTCTATACCAATCTCCTTCTTAAAATAAAATTAAATGGAAATTTCTTAAAAACAACCTTATGTATAAGTATAGCGATTACCATTATAATGTAATATAGATATGTGGAAATGGCAGCCTTCATACATTCTAATGTGTAATCGATCAGCAAGAGCATTCAATTTATTTAAATGAAGCGCCTAAGGTCAGGTGGGTGGTAAAGATGATTGCATTGAGAGCTAAAGCTAAAGCCTCCTTTATAGACTTCAGATCCACACAAGCACACATTTGGGATACGTGGGAACAATGGTACCACTTTACACATGACTGCCCATACACATGACTGTATTGTGGTCACTTATTGATACTCGCCTGTTGTGTAGAGCGTTAATATAATGCCGGATCAGTGACTAATTTAATGACGGAAACCCTTTGTTCGAAACAACGGTACCACTTTTATGAATAGCCTGTCGCAACTTCTAATCGGCATCAAACGAACAAAGCATTATATAATATATTGCGACTCTATTTCTATTAAAAGCTCTTTGGTCAAACCTGTATCTCTCTTATTCACAGTGAAGCTATGCAATTTGATAGATTGAAATTACAATGCAATTTGATTAGGGGAAAGCTATTCCAGAGGGTATGTAAATTAAATGGAACAGCCATTTTCAGAGGGAGTATGTAAATTAAATGGAACAGCTATTTTGGGGCCATTATTTCAGAGGGAGTATGTAAATTAAATGGAACAGCCAAAATGTCAATGGGTATGTAATTTAACTGGAACAGCCTTAAATTGATATCGATTTCAATATTGACGTCACATATTCGATTTGTCACGTGATCGTCAAACCTGTATTAGAAGGTGTCAGTAAAATTATATGTGTAGCCTTATGTGTCTTACACATAAAAACTAATTTATAGCGTCACACGTCACGTCATTGGGTTAGGTCACAATGGTTCATTATGTAAACAGATACCGTCTTAATAAACGGACTGCAGCGTCTATCTATCGACCTACTGTGTCCGATCTGAGCGCTGACATATTGGAAAATGTTGCCAATCGATATTCAAGAGATTGTATGACATTCAACATTCATTTTTTTTTAAATTGGGTGACTTGTGTTTGGCATGTGATAAATACCTCTGACTGGGCGTTTTAATTACGTAACGCATAGAGGGTTTTGGCATCATCGGATGGCTGCCTAGTGCTGTTGTGTGTTTAAATAATTATTAAATGTATCCTTGCACTTTCTATTTCTTACACTCTAAATGTGAAAAATGTCACTAGATTAAAAAGTACAAGGTAATTTGGTCAAAATGCTTTAGTTGATAGCGTGTGGCTATTAATAAGGACTCTACTTTTGTGAGCCGCGTAAAATGCTGTTGCGCAAAGTCAATTAAAATAACATGAAAATCACATGTTTCACGGCTTTCTTTACAGTAATTGACAGAACCCCTTGCAGAATTGTCTGATTGCTTTGAAGCAGCAAATCGAATGGTCCCAAGATCTCATGATCTTACAACTCTTTTACAAGTCCTCCTGCAGACCTTGATGAACTCCAGAGACACATAATATTGTGCAAGTTGACATCCCAGACAGGACATACTTAAGACGTGGTGTAAATGCCATGTTGAGGAGAACTGAAATATACATACAGAAGAATGGTGGTCATGCCCGTTACTGTAAAGGAAGGGGTAAAACAAGTGATTTTCGTATTGTTTTAATTTTAATTGACTTTGCGCAAGTCCTTATTAATGGTAACACGCCAGTGATTCTACAATTATGGAAGGACAATATGTTGATTCAGCTATCAACTATAGCATTTTGACCAAATGGCCCTTTTTAATCTAACGGCCTTCTTCAAACTGTTTACTTTATTTTGATACATCCTTTATAGTCTGGCAGAGAAAACCTTTTTTTGTTGTTGTTGTTGATGTTACACGTTTTTGCCAGTTATAGTTTATTGCTCTTTGAGTGGTACATAAGAAGATTCTGGGAGGGAGGTGTAAATTTTCGACCTTACATGTTCAAGGTCAATGTTTACACACGGGTAAAATTGAAATGTTGTCCACATCCAAGCCAAACTATTTCTCTGGTCACACAGATTCAGGAACTGCATAGTTTGACCTATCTACGACTTATCCTTAAAAAGGTCAAAGTCTAATTTTGGATTCTACAGGTCAAAACAAAATAAAATGCTCTTATTTTGATAAAAATGGTCTCAGATTTATTCACATATCATAATTCAAACAAAGAATAGTTTGAGAATCCCCCTGTGTATCCATCCACACTGTCACGTGATCACCTATCATAATGATGCTACTTCTGCCCTAGTTCTCACTCCTTACAATAATAAACATAAGATAAAGTTCATGATTGATAAATAAGGTCATATGATAAGTTTTGTAACTGTTTCAGATCTAAAGCACCCACTTCACTTTGAGAGTTTAGATAAACCATAATTATATTGTTTCCGTGATGTTACCCTTAATACAGGTCACAGACAAATGGTCATTGTGTTGATGAAACTAATATCACTTTGGTTTTTTCGAGGTCTAATGTGATTAAATATACAAATGTTAAAAACAAAGTAAACACCAATTTTGTTCCTGTTTCTTGACTCACTTTAGTCACTTAGGTAACATACCAATAGTTCGATAACGTCTAAAGCGAAAGTATTTTAATATGTACATCGTGTGATGTGCATAGGACATACGACTGAGTTTCGCGAACCGAGCCCTGCATTCCAGCTTCAAACAAATTTTAAAATAATCACAGGTGGTGGTCGCCGTGCATTCTCTAAATTCAGTAAATTTTCTTCGTCAACCGTGTAATTGAATGGGATTATTTTGAAATTTTAAAACGCTTGAAATATCACAAACAAATAGGCCTAAGTTGTTGGCTCTATCATGCCACTCGCCGCCTGAATAATCATAACAACAACATCGCCCGGCAGGGTACGCGCCTGTCGAAACTATATGATTTTGAAGCTACTAAAAGTTGTTCAAAAATGTCGTTAAACTGGAACAATGCGAGAGAAACGCGCGAAAATGTATCATAAAGGTAAACTGGTCAAAATAAAATATGAGGTAAATTGGTTAAAGCAAATTCAATTGCGTTACACTAACATTGGTGGTGGTGGTGATGGTTGCGTGTGCAATCGCCTTCAATCGAGGACACACACTCACTTTTCATTCCTACCGCGGACCAATCGGCAATGGGGGACCGTCCTCGGTCAGTGGAGGTCTGCAAACGACCGCAATTGCATACATGTATAACGTGAAATACGTCCTCTATCGTCATGTAAGAGATAACGTCCGCAGTTACTAGGTTAAAGGCCCATTCGGTGATTTGCTCAACCGGACGATGGTAAAATTCATCAAAATTTTGATCAAGATTTTGGTACCTTTGTCACTGTCGTAGATGTGCTAACATAGCCTGATAGTGGTTCAGCCGAAAGCCGTGTATTTAAGACCAAATAAGACAATTTAGATGTATCTGTAATTTATAAACCATGTAAACTGACAGTATGTAAATTAGCTACATGTATTTGAACGGGGCTTCTACTTCGTCAATACTGCTGTTTTCATTGTTTTTTTGCCAATTGTTTTATTTCAAAAATACCAAAATGACTTTATCCTATACTTTTGAGCAATTTATAAACAATTTTATTTACTTTTTTACACTTGCATTGGGACCACTGAATGGGTCTTTAAATTCCAAAAATCACAAAAAAAAAAAAAAAAAAAAAAAAAAAAAACACCAAGAAAAAATGGTGAGTACGGATTCGGACGTCCACATTTGCATAGTCCTAAACAACGTCCACGTTTGTCGGCGATTGCACGTAGGTGTGTGTGTGTGTGTGTGTGGGGGGGGGGGGGGGGGGCTGGGGGGGGATTGTATGGAACCAACAAACCATTGGGGATATTGGAAGCTATTGGGTGTATGGTCGACATTAACATGTTTGTGCTGGTTTGTTCAGTGTACGTATTGCTGAACAGTAGACCTACAAAATGATTGATATAAACAACGATATCCTGATGAGGTTATTAAGTCTTCACGTTCAAGTGCATGGTCCTTTAAAACCGCTTCCGGAATTCAACTGTAACCGTGACTATAGGAAAAGAAAGGGCATCTTTACTGCTCTGCTTTTCATTATGGTGTGTACTTTATCAAATGAAAGAGCTTCGATACAGAAAGTGTAAAGTTTCGATGAAGCATCATGGCATACAAACAAAGAATTTACCGATTTGTGGCAGTACTTGCATTATGTGTACAGCTATTGGAAAGAGGTACGGAAATTGTATTTGAACTTGATCGGTATTTAAATGTAGTTAATAGTAAAACTTAGGAGTGTTTTTGCTATTGTGTCAAGGTAAAAGTAAATTGATGTAATTTACACTAGCCGAGTTCGTATTAAATTGGATATGCTTTTTATAAAACAGCATCAGCGCAATTCACAAGAAGCTAAGGATAGTCATGTTCTTTCGCTCTTACACTGTTGTTTCAACTTGACCATCATGAAAACAGCGATAATGCATACAATCTCGCACACGAGCAAAACCTAGCAACATTATTTATTGATTAGTCATACCGTGACATGACACCAAAGCAGCGACGATCCTCATTAAAAATAAAACACCGATAAAACGATGTAAATTTTTTAAAAATGTCTCTGATGTGCCATTTTTAATTTATAGGTTACGCCGAAAAGATAGATTCTCTGGGTAGGAAGTTTATGTTTGCCATGCCAACCCCTTACAAACCCACTTCTGTTACTGGCATTTACAGACCAACATTCCACATATTGATATCGACGCCTTCATCCCGCGCTATAACTGGAACAGTAAATACCCCCGGAGTTGCATGGGGACAATCCTTCACGGTAACTTTGGCACGTTCAAGCAATATTTCCATCCCCGCGACAGATTATCTAGGATACAGCTTTTCTGAAACACCCAGGGCTATCACAATTGAAACGATCGGAAATGTGGCGGTCCATGTGTTTTATTCGTACAGTAACTTCATATCGGAATGGTTGGTAGGTAGCACAAATGTCATGCCAGTAGACTCACTTGGTAGTAAATACTACGTAGCGTCATTCGCGCCCTATTCTAGCCGTAAATCGGAGTTTACCGTCACAGCGATTGATGACGAAACAGTTGTTGAAATAGAGACCAGAAATGGACAACGTTATCGCAAAGTTCTTGCCCCTTCGGGTACGTATCAATTACAGAGCGATGCCGATCTCACCGGAACTGTCATAACTGCCGATAAACCCGTTTCTGTCATGTCTGGTAGCGGTTGCTCCAAAGTGCCATCTACTAAAGATCGATGTAATTACTTGGTAGTTCATCTTACGGACGTTGGAAGCGCAGGACTTAATTTTGTTATCAGTCCGTTTAAGGATCGTACAACAGGTTACATATTTCGCGTGCTAGCAACGGAAGACAATACTCAGTTAAGATTTGGTGCTAATAATAACACATTTGAAATACATGCTGGTCAGTTCTACGAGTCAGACGTTTCAGATGACACGGTTTCGTATATCTCGTCATCCGCACCTGTTCTAGTGTTCAAGTACGGTAAAGGTGGTGATAGCTCCAATACAGAGGGTGACCCTATAATGGTTATTGTTCCAGCAGTGAGTCATTTTATCCCCGATGTGACGTTTCCAGTGGCGTATCTGCCGACTAGAGCAGCCTCAAAGTACTCTCTCAGCATCACCATAGGGTGTTCTCTTAGTGATGGACTACTCTTGGACGGAAGACCTTTAGGTAAGATATAATCCTATCTAAAAAAGTAGCCAGATTTTTCGTGCTGTTTTATTTATGACGTGAATCGATCCCAATTCTTAACACCAATCGCACGATAGGAGTCTCTGTTATGGCAATTTTCAAGGAAACCTGAAAGACGGATTTTTATAGGCAAGTATTCCATTTGCGTCTATTTACTCGCTTCTTCTTGGGCAAATTCCAAGCAAAGAACGTTTTCTATGAAGGCATTTAGTTGTTTTTCGTCGTCAAGATAAAGCTGCATCCCAAATGTCTTTCCTTTCAATACAGAATGATCGAAATGCGTCCCCCAACAAACGGCTGTAGTATTCATTTACATGTTAAGTTGCTACCTATAATGACAGGCGAAAACAGGCGAAAAACATGTTAAAGGAGTATTTCGTGATCCTAGCATTTTCTTTTTATGACATTTTTCAGTAGATATCCACGAAAAGAGCTTATTCCCAAAATTTCAGTTGATTCCGATTTGGCGTTTGCGAGTTATGCATGATTATGTGTATTACACTGCTCCATAGACAATGTGTTGTAATTTCGTTCTGGTGCACCAGAACGAAATTCAAATTTCACGATATCTTTGCTAAACGAATTAATCTGCCAGAAATATTTTGTACGTAAACATTATGTACAAGCTGTATCAAAATTATTGGTACCCATCAGTTTTCTTTGATAATGGATGAGTCGGACACATCAAAATTCAACATGAGATCCAAATAATTTGTAGATTAATTGTAAAACAAGTAATAAACTATACATTCTGAACATTTCAAGAGTATCCAATGTTGTATTTGGAAGAGGCCGGCTTTTCAATAAACATCAAAATTGATGGGTACCAATCATTTTGATACACCCTGTAGCAAGAGGTTTCCAGTGATATAAAAATCTCAACTTTTTTTGAGAAAAGTGGGGGGATGATGCTGTGGATCACGAAATGCCCCTTTAATGGTCAGAATCTCCATTTTTATTATAAGAGTATTAATGTAAGCTCATATAATACAATTTAAACACAATCTTATAACCTCATCTCTACACAGAAACTCCGTTGGACGTGCTAACAAGTCCAGTAACAAGCCCAGTAAGCTATTGTATAGTACGAATTCCAATAACTGAGATTGGCATCCACTCGGTCTCTCATACGTCTTTTGCTTTGTTTACCGTGGAGATACATGCTATTTCATACAAGATTGGATACGTATATCAAGCAGGCTACAATATCAAAAATAGGATGGCAACATCTGCGAAAGTGGTCCCAAACGACATCCCGCAATATCTTGGTGACGACGGTATGTAGAATATCAAGTGAAAAATATGAATAAAAAAATAATAATGGAAGATATTAGTGATCTTTGTTGTACTCTGAAGAAATCAAGGGGTCTTTATGTTTCATGACACCACCATGACCACCTGCCATTGAGAGCCTCAAGACATTTTAGTGTACACATGTGCGTCTCGCCTGTTTCAAGGTTTGAGAATACATGTATACATTGTTATATCATATGGAACCGTGGGTCTCGAAGGTCCGGGCCAAGCAATGTTGAACCAACAGGAAAACATTCATCTTGCGCAGATGTTTGTCTTAGCGTCTCTGTCTAGATTGATTTTTGGTGGGTTAATCTTCCAATGATGAACATTCCTGGTATACATTTCTCAGGTGACTAATAGTAGGGAAAATTAATTACCTCCTTTACATTTGTTACTTTTAACTTGACAAATAGGTTTAGGGCTATTGTGCGGATCCAATCAGATGACAGTATTTGTCAATAAATCACTGCTAACCGACGGTGAAGCTAGGGATGTTCATTTTACTGATCCAACGTGTTTCGGACGCACCGTCATGAACGACACCATTATTTACATAATAGCATCGTACACGGAATGTGGTACTGTTCTTGCGGTAAGATATTTACATGCTAATTTAGAAGTGTTTTAGAAGTGTTGCACGGTGAGACCTAATAAATGTTGGTTAACCTTTACCAAAACTGTCGAAACAGTTACTTACAATACCTTAATACATTTTACTTCTTGGTGTTTATAGGGGGTGTCCCAGAAAAATACATGGTCGGAAACAAATAGAAAGCAACACCAGTAAATCTGGTGCCCTTTGCTCCTGTCAATATATTCCCTTATCGCTGACATGGAACTGGCCGCTTTGGATTTACGTTTAGTTAGCCTCTCTTCGAGCTTGCGTCCAGACTCACCAATGTATAGGGAGCCACAGTGTTTGCAAGGGTGCTGTGCACAATACCAGATTGCTTTTCTTGTTCAGTTTTGTCCCTTGGGGAGACAATAGATCTGCATAGGGTATTCTGAGGTTTGAAAGCTGTGCTAATACCTGCAGAGAGGCCTTCCACGTAAGGCAAGGTGACAAAAACGCCCTTCTTGCTGCTATCTTCGTCGCTGTCCTTATTTTGTTCTTTTTGATTAGGACGAGCCCTGAACAATGTCCAATCTTGAAAACCGCTCTCGTGTAACACCTCCTTCACATGTCTTATCTCCTTTGATCTGTCATCAGACTGAACCGTGACAAAGGGTTAGACATCGACTCTGTTTGGGACAACCTCCTGACCCCCCGGGATCAAGGGGCGCCACCGGGACCAAGGGGGCGTCACAAAATCTTCATGTTTGATGTCATCTACATCTGTGGCTTCATCGGATTTATTAGACCTCATCGTGCAACTTTCTAATGTATGAATTCGTTACTTAGAGTAATTCTATTAATGGTATTTATTCATTGCTATCTGTTATCTCTATCTTCTACTATCATGTTTAATTGGTCTTATGATTTCATCATCCTTCCAGGAAGGGGATAAATTATCACAATACCAAAATCGTTTGATTTACGAAGGGCCACGAAATCCAGGACCAATCATGCGAGATCCGATCTTCAACATCCCAGTGACATGTTCTCAAAACAATCTGGTACTAGTTAGTTTAGCTATTGCACCGCAGTCAACGAACATCAACAAGACATTGGATGGTGACGAACAGTTAGTCAACATTACTTACGCGTTTCAGGTACGCTATGATGTTGACCTGTGTTCAATATTTCATTTAAAGCTTTTTTGTTTTAATCTGTGTTTTTACTGAAAACTCTTAACTCAAACTCAATGAATCAATCTTTTTTAGAAGCCAAGATCATGCCGTTGCCGTTTCTATTTCAATATCATTATAGACGTGATAGAGGAAGCATTCCTAGTATCCGAGCAAGGACCCTTGCTTGCCATACGATATTCTTACATCTTAAAAACTGCGTAACTAGCACAAATCTCATGGATTCCGCGTCACATTTTAGATCTTATGGATTCCGCGTCACAAAGTAGATCATACTGAAAACGCTTTATAATTTTAGATGCAAAAGGCGACATTCGCCATTTTTGTTTGCGTTAAGACCAACATCTGTCCTGTAATGCTAGGTTTTAACTGACACCTTCACATTGACGTGCGTTACAGATGTTTCACAGCAAACAGTACAACAAAGCTTACACTGAGGAAGAATTCCCTGTAACCGTACAACTTGACCAATCACTCTATTTTGAGGCGTCAGTGATGGGTACGCCAAACCTGAAGATGATGACCCATCAATGCCTGGCGACTGCATCCAGTGATCCAATGGAGACGCCAAACTACATTTTTATAGATGATGGGTAGGTTATTAACCGGGGAAGGGGCACTCAAGTATGATAGTACACACATACGTGACCAAGATATCCACAAACGAGTTTCACCCAGCCAGCATACCCCATAAATAAGAAAGGTAGGTAGATAAAGGCACGCCAGAACAATGCCCACAAGCTGGCACAGACTGCCCTGAATTAGGTGCCCTGAATTAACTTGCAGTGGGTAGCCGTGGGTGATCGCCACTCTTCCCGCACGAGTCTGGTTTCCCAGCACTTATGCCTGTACATACCTGGACGGAGAGAGACAAATTATAGAGGTTAAGACCCTTGTCTAAGGGCACAAGACGATAGCACAACCGAGCGGTTTCGAGCCCGCAACCCTCCGATTATGAGTCATAGCCATGTAGCCCGTACCACTATTATAGACCACTGTGTCAATGATATGAAACATATGTACCAAACAAGCTAAAAAGTCCCGTAAAGACTCAAATATTGGGAATTTTGGAAAATTACCTTAAATAATGACGATGTATGTTATGATTCATTAAGTCGTCCAGAATCAGAAGATAATGTATGAATTTAATGCTGGGTAACCTTTCGATTGTTGTATATTTTCACCCAATCTCATATTGGACTTAATCTGGCAATTGAGATGCTCCGGTATTGATCGTAATCGGAGACTGGTCACATGTCAGCAGCTGGCAAAGAATATTGTATGATGAATCCAGTGAATATGCATGTGAAAGTTGAAATCTCAGGCCCTCGATTATTGAGGGATGGCAACTCGTTATAGCTTCTGGAACTTCCCGCTCAAACCACCTCCCCTAGTATGATATCCTCCGTATCAATTTGGGGTCCATGTTAAGATTTGCGTGATTGTAGACAGCGGAATCCGCTGGACAGTCACTACAGCCATGACAACTAGGACGTCCGGCTGACGTTGACGCAACAGTATTATCATTCTACCAAATTTTGTTTATTCCATTTGACGAGGCGAAGGCAGTCTCGGGTTAACAATATGGTATCAAAAATCAGTAGGAGGTTGTACATGCTCTCACGCCTCAAACGCTTTGGTGTTCCAACTGATATTGGTTATGTTTGCCCAACATGCGAATATGCAGCCCCCGTCTGGCATGGTAGTATCACGACCAGGCACATCAATTAGAGCGCATCCAAAAGAGGGCTTGCCGTGGTGCTAATTACTATACTCATCCTACACAGATTCCCTTGATCAGTTAGAACTCCAAACTTTGAATGATAGGAGATTTACATCTCTGTAGGCTACACAGTTTGCTCAACAATGTGTCGAATCTGATAGGTACTCGGAATGGTTTCCACACAATATGGGGACCCACAATGACCTTACAGTGCAATAAGTATCAGGTCCCCAGAACCAAAACAAAAAGATATGGGAACAGCTCAATGCCCTATCTCACTCATCTACTAAATGTTCATATTCAGCTGGTGTGTTTTAACTGTGATTTTATGACAGTATTTTTATCTTGATGTATCCAATTTGTCCCTTATAATTTGGCTGGTTCAATTTATGTGCAATATTTTGTTAATGTTATTCATTAATTACTGTTTTATTGAATTAATTTTGTTAGTGCCTCTGTGGTGTGTGTGGGGTGTGTTTGTGGAGGGCTGATAGTTTGGGTGTGGGTGTAGTAAGGTGTGTGTGGAGATGTAGGTGGGTATGAGCTGTATGAGTGTGAGAATTTGCCACAGTAAGTGCAATTAATTTCTTTGAGCAATTTTATTGTGTTTTATGTATATTTTATGTTTGTTTTATGTCTTTTAATGTTCACAACGCAAATGTAATATTTCATGTAAATTAGCCTACGGGCCACGAATTTGAAATAAATTTAATCTGAATCTGAATCTGAATCAAAATTTGACATCGTGCTATATTTTTCACCATTGAACGCTACGCTCATAGGCATTCTTTACACATATTACATCTCGTGTTTCATTTTCAGATGCCCATCGGACAACACGGTGTTATTTTATCAGACTAACAATGACGTAAGGCAACGGTTTTCTATACAAACGTTTGTATTCCTTCAGAATAAAAACGAAGCCCTTGACAAGGTAAAATGGCTTGATAATTGAACATTGATAATCCTAGTAATATGTCAAGTCTATCAGATGACTAGTATAGGCCTAGTACCAATATTGAGTGCTCATGGGGGAAACGGTTCAAACGGGGGTGAACTGGAGACCGTGGCACATCGTCCACGCCAGGTAAAGAATTGGGCCCTATTTTGTATATGCATCAAAGCACGTGTCTTTATAAACTGTCCGCCGGCTGCTGAGAGTAGCTTCTATTACAAAATGAGCTTATACTTGCACTCCGCGCTCGGTGCGCGATTGGTTAAAAACCAATCATTGGCTAAAAACCAATCATGCCAATCGCTAATAGCTCAGCGTTAAATTACATTCAGCTATGAGTTTTCTTTCAAAATAAAGAAGCTAAATCTATTGTCACTGTACTAGACCGAGCATGGAGCTATTAAGAATGGAGAGGCAATAGATTATGTAACGCATTGTACACTTGTGCCGATTTGAAATCTGACAAGCTATTCATCGAAAGGTACCTTTTGTTTGGGACAAAGGGCTTCCACCATTAAATCGGTAAGCTGACCCGACAGTGTATTAACGCTTTACCTAGCAGACTACTGTCAATAAGTGATCAAACGAAAGTCGCGTGAAAGCGCTTACTATAATGAAAAGTACCTTTTGTTGTCATACCACTCAAGGGTGTAATTGAGTAGCCGTAAGCTCAAAAGGCACACATTAGCCGCTGATGCAGTTCGTTGTGACCCCACTGACAGTAGGTGCTTCATTTAAATAAATTGAATGCGCTTGCTGAATGATTCAGATCAAGGCTGCCATGTCTGCATGTCTATTACTGTATAATGGTAATAGCTACGTATACATGTAACATATAATAAGTATACCGGTATAGCCTTAATAAAAGTTGTTTCACAAATTGACATTTTATTTTATTTTAAGAAGGAGAATGTCATTAACAGTGGCGTACTGAAGGGGGAAGCTCTTTTGTGAGAGGTCTTGGGAGGGATGAGGGAGGAAGAGGTGGAGGAGGGACATGAAGAATGAGAGGGGCTGGAGGAAGAGAGAAAGAGGGACAAAAAGTATGAGGGGATGGAGAAGGGAAGGGAGATAAGAAGAGGGAGTGATACTTTAGCAAGGAAAGAATAAGTACAGAGAAAGGAAAAGAAAGGAATGACAAATAAATGTAGGCCTTATAATAATTATTATAGAAACTAAACACAGCCCCCCCCCACACACACACATAGGCCTAACACTAACAACACTATAGGCAGCCATTCGATGATGTCAATGCCTTTATGCGTTACGTATTTAAAACGCCCAGTCAGATGTATTTTACACCTGCCAAGCACAAGTCACCCAATTTCGAAAATTGGACGTTGAATGTACACTCTCATGAATATTGATTGGCAACATTTTCCAATATGTCAGCGCTCAAATCGGACACAATAGAACAATAGACCATTCAGTGCGCTGAGACCGAGTCTTTCAAATGTCTTTATAGAATAGTATAGTAAACTCAGGGACAATAAGATCACATTCCTTCGTTGCATATTGAGATGAATTGATTTTATTTCTATAATGAAAATAGACTACATGTTGTGATATGATGGTGTAGTTTCTTTTGATGTGATTATATTCTCAAACCCTTTAATATATCGTTATTTTTGCTTTTTTGTACAAAACATTTATAAGCGTTACTGTGCGTATTGAAATTCCATCTCGAATAAACTCGCCCTGCGTGGCTGTTGAAGAACTAGTGGATTTACCATCTTATCATGGCAATTTTTGACATGAAGATATAGGGATGATGATGCTGTGCGAGGGCAACTATTTTTCCAAAACTCATTGAGGGTAAATAGTAGGTCCAGGGTCTCCATTCACCCAGGGATCTATTTTGATTATTTATTCCCCAAATAAAGAGCAGTAAATATTTGTTTTTAGGAGGGGGGAGGGGCATTGGGGGCAAAATGAATTTTAGAGGGGGGGGGCGTAAACTACGAGCAGACGTTTTCATTGCCGACTGACAGCATCAGCGTCAGATTGATTCACTATAAGTTCAAGATGTTGAGCGGGGCACACCGACATCGCCTGGCTAATAATTACTTTGTTAGCAGAGATACTAAAATGAATACCGGGATCGATACACGTGAATTTGCTATGCACGAGTTTGATATGAGAAGAAAATCTTTGGATACCGGTGTAGAAAATGATGAATATCTCCCGTAAATGATTTCGTATAAAGAAACCAGATGTGGTTCCTTGCACATGAATATATATTTTGAACAGATATGATAGTCGTTAGCTTGCGCTTTGAGACAGTAGCTTGCGTCTTGAGTCAAAAAATGACAATAATTCCGCAATAATTCTGATTTATATGTGCCGAATTATATAGCGCAGTGTATAGGCCAATCGTGAAGGTTGTCTAAAAGAATATGACCTATGGCATACCATGCTTGACTGACACACAGCGAGGTTAGTCACCGACCTAATCGGGGCTATTGTCAGTAGCCTTCGTCAGATGTCCTTCGGCCTATTATGCTCAAAACTATTAAACAGGTCGATAATGGCCATGCGTGGCGGTGGATTCAATCTACCATGGCGATTTCTGCCATGAAGATATCGGGGCGATGACACTGTGCGGGGCAAAATGTCCCCATAAAAGGGACAATTATTGACAACTTTTCAATAGTCATTTTTTGCTAATAATTGCATGATTTACTCTTTCCAAATATGTATACTTTGTTTTCCCCTTTCACGGTTCAAAATGGTAGAGACTTTTGAGACACCCTGTATATAAGAGCTGAATTATTCGCCGTAGAATAGATGATGCAACAGGATTAACTACGATAGCAATAGCAGGCGCCCCTTGACTGTCCGACTAACTACATGGATTTTTTCAGACATAATTATATTAACTACACTCATAGAAATTGTTCGTTGGCATTACTCAGTAAGTTGCTGTAAGTCATTGCGTCAACTTTTCGAGTAATGCCAACGCGTACAATTTTGAGTAACGCTGACTCGATATCATTATGTTGGTCGCACTCATTTGCACTTACTTTATTGAGTTGTTACAACTCAGAAAATGAAACTAGGTTAGCATAATTTTCTAGAGGTGTGCTTATAGTATACTCTCTAAATTCCAGGGACTTATTAAAATGACAAAACTTCGAAAAGACTTAAAATTCAAATCTAATGGATTTAAATTATACTCTAATAAAGATTTGAAAATTAAGTCTTTCAAAGGTTTTGTCATTTTAATAAGTCTCTTAGACTTATTTTTAAATCTTAGGAATTTAGAGAGTACAAAATTTTGCACTGATTACAAAAATAAATATTTGAATACTGCTAATTGTGCAGAAAATGATCAAATTACGTGAATTAAGTAACAAAGTACCAAATTGGAATAACTCAAAACAATAAGTGCCAGTAACTTAATATGAACGAGTTACATCAACTTACATGTTGAGTTACAATAACTCAACTAATTGGTTCTTTGAACCTTGTTTATTTTTCTAAGTTCCCTGAACTTGAATTCAGAAGTTGGCATTACTTAAAAAGTTGACGCAACGACTTACATCAACTTTTTAAGTAATGCCAACAAAGTTGATTATAGTTGACGGAACTTTTTCAGCTTTTTCAGCATTTTTTAAATTCGGATAACTAAAATGAATTTTGTTTTGGCAACTTTTACACTATTTTTGAGTCGTCCAAACTTACTCCTTTTGAATTGCGCCAACAAGGCGAACAAGTCATTTCTATGAGTGTACCTGAAAAAAGTTATCCCTTACTGCAATTCGATCCTCACTTAGATTTTTGACCTGATAACACCGAGTACACAGGGCCGTTCCAAGGGATTTTGCCGCCCTATGCAAAGCCTCTGCCTGCCGCCCTACCAAAGCATACCAAAAAAGAGTTAAAAGGGGTTACCCCCTTGAAAACTCATCAGTTTTGAACTATTTGTATACTACCCACGACCGTTTTCCTAAGCACCTTTTGGCGACAGAATAAGTTTATGGTACAAATGCGCGCGAATCGCGCGAAAACTTTTGCTATTTAGAACCTAAAGTGATTAAATATGATGCAAAAGTGGAATAAATGCGCGCAAAGGGCGCGAAAATTCGCAATATGGGGGCTAACACGGGCAAATATGAGGTTAATTTGGTCAGAAACCTATATTCAGGCGTCAACATTGGGGGAGAGGGGTCATTGTATGGACCATCCCCTGGCAAAATATTGGGTGGGGATTTATCACACCCATCCCCCAGGATCTACGCCTATGTAAAATAGCCAAATATGAGGTTAATTTGTCAAAAACCCACATATCCAGGCGTCAACATAGGGGGAATGATTGTATGGACCATCCCCGGAAAAATATGGGGGGGGGGGGATTTATCCATTTATTTATTTATCCCCGGGATCTACGCCTATGGGTTTATGTATTTTGTATTTTTTTATCCCACTCTTCGTTCTTCTTCGGCACTTAGTGTTTTCTGTTTCTTTTCTCCTCTCTTCTATTTTTCTTTTTTCCTTCTGGTTTTTCACCGCCCATTTTCATCTTCCTTTTCTCTGCCCCATTTCTTCTTTCTTTTTCTCCGCCCCGTGTCTTCTTTCCTTTTCTCTGCCCCGTTTCTTTTCTTTTTCTCAGGCCCCCCCCTTTTCCGCCCTGTTTTCTGTTTCTCTTTTCGCCCCCTTTTTTTTTTCCTCCCATTTTTTTCTTTTTATCCGCCCTCATTTTTTCTCCCCTTTTCTTTCTCCATTCCCGTTTTTTCTTTTTTCGCCTTTTTTGCGCCCCTCTGCGTTTGCCGCCCTAGGCGACCGCCTTAACTGGCCTAATGGTAGGAATGGCCCTGCTGGAGTACTTTACCATTTTGACTCAATTATTTCATCCTGTAGGCCTATATACATTGCTGGCTGCTAGCTTGTAACAACGACTCTTCATCGAGGTGTACCCCTGACTGTTCCGCACCAGATCGAGGACAACGCGACACTGTGCAACAAACAAACCAGAATCTGAGGACGTCTGAACATGTTTACATAAGACAAGGACCCATCATATTAGGACAAGATCGCGGGGGTAAGAAAATGTTATAATCTGAAAACACTTCCATTGTAATGCCCAATTCCTCAAAAGAACATTACACTATTGTGTCGTGTTTTAAATTAATAGTCACCCTTTCTTCGCATTGCTCATTTCCAAAGCCTAGCATAAAGGCAAGTACGTGTATTTTCGTACGGTTTAGCTATGAGGTGGATGCGGATATACCGTTCTGGTAATTTCCGAACCCGTTCCCGAAATCGCTAACTATGCGTCATCGCCGATGCGCAGACTCATGCTGTAGCGCGGGTGACTCCTTCGGAGGCGAATGAGCGTTCCGTTTTTAATGCGTACTAGAGTCCTGGACGCCCCCGGGGCATACCATCATTTTTGGTGGGTATGTCTCCCGGAATTCGGAGATGAAAGGTCTTTTGGAGCTCACGGCGAACCGGAAAAAGTGGTTTTTCGGAGCTGCGATCGGTCAAAATCCTCGGTCAAAATCAAGGTCATTCTGGTTGAAAATCGCTTGGAAAAAACAGAAATGCGAGGAATTAGCAAAAATAGGAGTCTTTTAGCGCTGAAATGATCAAAATCAGGGGTCTTCACTCTTCAGTACTCTGTTTTGTCAAAATTCGGGGGTCTTTCGAGCTGCGCGGTTCAAAAACAAGGGTCTTTCCGGGGGAGCATACCCGTCATGGTTATTCCCTCGGCGTGCGCATGTTGACGATTTGGGCATCGACAATGACTTGGCATACTTTAATACAAAGGCTTTTCGCAATGACCGTAATGTGACTTGCGGAGCCAGTGTAAATTGGTTGTCCAGTACACACCACCATTGCTGCACTATTCACTCTATGTGTGAACTGCAAGGTCCACTTGATCTACCGTCAGCAATATCGTTCTGCAATCATACTCAGAACTTGATCGGCATGATTGAT
This sequence comes from Amphiura filiformis, assembly GCF_039555335.1. Taxonomy (NCBI): domain Eukaryota; kingdom Metazoa; phylum Echinodermata; class Ophiuroidea; order Amphilepidida; family Amphiuridae; genus Amphiura; species Amphiura filiformis. The sequence goes on from NC_092628.1 coordinate 35,103,710, forward strand.
CACTGCAGTTCATTTGATAAGCGCTGGGGAGTTTTTCAATTCACTAAAGCGACATCGTCGTTTTAGTCTCGCCTGAACTTGTTACTAATTCTGGCGGGGGAGGGGGTTTGTAGGTATGTGCATGTATTTCGTAAAATAGATGCCACCAAAAGGTATCAATACTAGTTGTCTCAAACGTAGTAGTAATGATCATGGGGAAGGACTTGACCTGATGTCAAATACCATAGGGTCAATTGAGATCAAAATAATGTGCAACATGATTTTATAATAAAATCTGCGTTTTTTTCCTGGAAGTAATAGATCATTACCGTGTTTGTGGAAAATAATATTTTTTATGGGAAGGGTCAAGTCAAAGGCATCATCATCATCAGTCGGCTGCTGAGCAGGCGACTACAAGCTTTCTCCAACTGTTGCGATCTTGGTCTAGCGAAACAATTTTGTTTGGCTGCAGCATCCCTTCAGTATCTCCCAGGAGGAGTTATGCTAGAGACACTGCTAGTACTGTGTGCGCGGCCGTCCCTGGTGGAATAGGAAGGACATATTCTTTCACAGGCTCGTCATCTGTAGGACGCAGTATATGGCCAAGACATTAGAGTTGATGAGTCTTGACTCTGGCAACAAGTCAGGAGTGGTGTTGCTCTGTAAAGCAAGATGTCGTAAAGGCATTGATCTTGTTCTCCATGTGCATGTCCTTAATGATCACCCATGACTCGCACCCGTACAGAAAGACAGTAACAACACAGGTTGTTTCAAATAGTTTGATTTTCGTTTCGATTGGCAGAGATGGGCTTCTCCAAAGGTGTCCCAGTTTCCAGTAAGCTGCCCAGGCTAGTGCCTTTCTTCTTTTTAGGTCTCAACACTAGAACCCATCTTGAAACCCAAATATACTTGAAGTCTGTGACATAGTTGATGGTACTGTTACGAGTCGTACTGACTCAAGGCCAAAATCACCTTTTACAAGAACTCACACGAATGCACAACACAAATACACTGTTTGATTAAGCCAACAAAATCTAAGTCTTTAATTGAAAACAAAGTATGATTGCTTATACAACAATTGCATATACAGTTAACTCACACAATCACAGTTTTATTCTATCAGTACTTAACCAGCGGTTTTCTTGTTGGTGATCCTAGAGTTCTTGCAATGTTCTGGACGACTGATGTAATATATCCTTATTCACTTATCCTGCGAAAATCAGCGAAGTCCATTGTACACTTGCGTTTATAAATATCCTTGCGTATTAAATCCTCACACGAAAATGATGCTGCTTTCTCCAATCACTTATCTTCTTGCGCTGCTTTCTCAAATATATAACTCCTTGCGCTGCTTTCTCCAAATAGTTATCTCCTTGCGCTGCTTTCTCCAAAATGGTGTTTCTTTCACCAATCGCTCTTTCTCCAGGGAACAGGTTTCTTTAACACTGCTCCGCTGTATTTGACAGATGTGTGGTTTTCATAAACCTATCAGAGATGGATGAGGTGTCATCCATGCTCAATGACTGGAATATGTTTGATAGCTCCAGATGAAACTCCTCCATTATATCAGGGTCTTGCGATTTCCTACAGTTGAATGTTGGTCTCTTGTAAGGATTTCCTTTGCTTGTTCGCAGACTGGTAGCTAGGCGGACGCTCACAATACGATGATCGGAGTCCACTTCTTACCCACTTGCTGTTTATTAGAATGAGATTTAACTGCGCATGTGTTGATCCAGCTGGATGGGTCCAAGTCCAGAGTCCAGGTGTCAATGCAAATAACTTCAAAGGTTACTATGGAGCCATGAAAGTTGTCGTTCTCCAAGGGATCCGAGGGAGGGTCTATCAGGCATAGAGCATTATCGGCGTCAAATCTACTTACAAGGTTTGATTTTAATTATTTCAATATCACCTTGTTTAATTACAGATTCTTCCAGCGTACGATCTCGAATGGCATCTGCAGTGGGAGGTACACTGGCTGTTCTTGGCATCGGGCTTCTCATCATACTTCTTGTGTTCTTTTTAATCAAAGTTAAGCAACGACGAGGGAACTTTTCGCTAATCGGAGCAGCCAAAACTGAGGACACAATACAGCTTATTGATATGAGCCCTAAATAACTTATTTCAACATGACAATAACATAAATAATTATGCCAAATATGCATGCCTGTAATAGGCTTATACGTGGGTCGGTCAGTATGTAATGAAAGTTAACCTTTGACCCATTCTTGTATTGAAAATTTACATGGCATTTCTTGATGATCACATAAATAATGCACCTTTGTCTTTCAAACCACATGTATAAATTATTATACCATATACTTGATTACATAACAGTATTAGCATAAAATCAATAGATACTGCCAAATCACGCAAAAAGGCGGGCCTTTTAAAATACAGCGAAGGCACGTGTTTATAACGTTCGATAACTCCCGGGTATACGGTGCATAAAATATATGTCTAGTTTTGGGCAGGAGTAAACACTAAGTTCTGGGTCTGCTTTGTAAACTTGCCATTATACTACCGTATGTGGAAATGGGACGTCTTTGAACTTCAACAATTTTAGGACTCGAAAGGAAGCAACATTATTTTGCAAAACTGTCGAAAATGATAAAGCAGTTATTATTAGTACAAATGACATTAATTATCTCCAAAACGAAACAGAGGAACATAATGATTGGTCTCGAGTGAGAGCTGGTACTCGGTACGATGTTAACTGATCAAATCAAACAACAATTTGCGCATAAGGTGAGATGATCGATACAACATGCTGGAAATGTATGAAAATTGCACAATTTCATGTAAATAGGGCTCAAAATATTACAAAATTCTATGTAAATAGAAATTAAATAATTTATCTGATTTTTCATGGATGATCTCTCAACCTAAAATAAACAAAAAATTCTTAAATGTAAATTTCCCATTTAAACCATGACCCCTCTCTTTGTACCACTACTTTTTATATAAATGTAACAATAGTAGAGTGATTGATAATTGAATACCTGAGTGGAAGAAGGGCCCAAAATTGACTCCATCAAAACTTGTTTTTGAGATATTAAGAAAAAACTTAATATTTGGAAAAGTTTTATAGACAGAATGTTTTAGTCTTCAGTACAGGGACCTTTAATACATTAACATACAATATTACATACATTCGAAATTATATATGATGTCTCCATGGCAACGGTAGCTGGAGTTGGGCCCTTCTTCCACTAATATACTGCAAGTGCCAGTTCCTAAGCAGATGTGTTATAAATAGCTACAGAAATTTGATAATTATCCATTAATTGCACAAATGTAGAAGCATGTAATATGTTAGCAAGATAGTTTATTGTAATTAAAAGCAGATTTCATGGATGAACAAAAGTCCTCTTTAGCCCAATATTTGTGGAAGAAGGGTCCAACTCCATGGAGTTGGGCCTTTCTTCCATGAAAACCATGATTAAGTGTACGTGGAAGACTATTAGAGAGTGGATTTTGGCTCATCTTTTACACAGTCTGCTGTTACCATCTGGTCCAGAAGCTTTGTTGATGTCGAATTTCATCAACTGCTTATTGACTTGCTTTTGCCAGAATACAATGTTGCCACACTTGAAAGCAGTCTTGGTTGGAATGTTGGGGACTGGCTTCCAGTTCTCAGCATGATCATGAGGGATGGTTGATTTCTCACTGTATAATGTTGCTAAGCATTCAGGTTTAGCCTCTGATCTGCTGATGTTATGTAGGTATTGCCATCAGATTTGAGACTGGTATTTCACTCTTGCCCCCTTTGCCCATGAACCGATGTGCAGTCCAACACCAAGACTTTGACCCTGTCTGGAGCTCGTCTGATGTGTACTCTGTCCTGGCTCTCTCAATAGTAATCAAATGAAAGTCACGTGAAAGCGCCTACACGAGCGAGAGGTACCCTTTGTTCTAATCCAACCCAAGGGTGTGCTTGAGTTGTCGCATGCACACAAAACAGAGGTTCGCCTACAACAAACCTATTGCAGCGCCCAAATATTTTATTGGTTTGGGCGTTCATTTGATTATATACTCAGTGAACACGCTTTGCTCTACCATTTCGCTACGGACAGTTCAGCAGCATGGGCAAAGTGTGCGCTCTGTGTGGCGGATATAAGAATCTACACAAGTAAGGGACCGTTCACAAACACTTGTTAGGGGGGCCTGATGCAAAAAGGGGAGCCCTGAAAATTTTGACCCTCCTAAGGGGGGGGGGGGACATGAAAAAAATGACCAAAGATTTTCCTGGAAAAATTTAGTTTATATATGCTATGGGATTAACCGGGTTGACCCATAATTTTTATGTCAAAAAGGGGGGGGGGGGCGCCCTGAAATTTTCGCGATGAAATAGTTTTGCATCAGGCCCCCCTAACAAGTGTTTGTGAACCGTCCCTAAGTTGTCTATAATGTTTGCCAATAGGCCTACATAGGATTTGAAGTAATTATGATATACTCCACACAGTGTCATCGCCTCGATATCTTCATGGCAGAAATCGCCATGGTAGGTTGAATCCACAGCCACGCATGGCCATTTTGTTCCGATCTTTGAGACGCATAATGAGCCGAGGGACTCCGACTAAGGCTACTGACAATAGCCTAGTAATTGACCTCTCTGGGGGTGAGTGAGCATGTATACGCCATTATGAGGTCAATGGTCATATGCTTTTAGACTGCTTGCACGAGTGAGTGCAGCTAGCCTACGCTGCACTATAGTTCGGCACATATAAAATCAGAATATTTTTGTCAGTTTTTGAGTTCAAGACGCACGCTTGTTTCTCAAGACGCTAGCTAACGACTATCATATCAATTGAACACGTATATTCAAGTGCAAGGAACCAAAACTGGCTTCTTTAGACTAAATCAATTTACGGGAGATATTCATCATTTTCTACCCCAGTATCCAAAGATTTATCGTCTAATATCAAATCGTGCATAGCACATTCACGTGTATCAATCCCAGGTATTCATTTCAGTGTCTCTGCTGCTGTATAATGTAATTATTAACCGGGCGATGTCGGTGTGCTCCATATTAACGCACGTATATTTAGTTCATTTCGCTCCTACTGTAGTATTTTAAGGACATTAGCCGCGGTTCACATCGTGTTTTATTATGTATAGGCCTACCATATAATAATTTAGCAGCTCGATACGCCCAATGTATGGATAAAAACACCTAACAATAAAGTCGCCCAATTGAACAGCTGATGAATATTGATTGGCAACATTTTCCAATATGTCAGCGCTCAAATCGGACACAATAGAACAATAGACCCTAGAAAGGAGTTCAGACCAAGGAGGTTAGATATAGAAAGGAGAAGAAATAGATTACAACGCATATTGTTCCTTTGTGCCAATTAGAGTTCCCGCCAAGCTTTTCATCAAGAGGTACCTTTTGTTCGGGACAAAGGGCTTCCGCCATTAAATCGGTAACTGACCTGACAGCGTATTAACGCTATATAGGCAGGCCACTGTCAATAAATGATTAAACGAAAGTTTCGTGAAAGCGCCTATACGAGCGAGAGGTACCTTTTGTTATAATACCACCCAAGGGTGTGCTCGAGTTGTCGCATAAACACAAAAGCACAAATTACCGTCGATATTAGAGTCACGCGGTAGCCGTGATCAGCAAGTTTTAAAAAAAAAAGACTGATAAAGAAGACTAATAAACAGATGCTCCCGCGAGACTATATTTACACGTAACATTAAAACACTTGACTTCTATTGTTCTATGATATTTTTCGCTGGGTACAAATTGTATCTAAAACCATGTTTAATGTTATTTAGAGTCCCAAATGTAATATCTTGACAACTCATTAATTCAAAAAGGGACACCAATCCTACTGTCAATCATTGTTTGATAATAAACAAATATTTTTGCTTCATTTCACGCGGTATTTCATAGCAAAAATTAGTGGAAAATAATGCTGACCCAGAATTTTTGGACAAGGATACAGCACTAGCGGGCAATCACCTGCACACTACTTTCTCAGATTTATTTCCAATTATATCCTAGCATTTTCTGAGATACCCTACATACAAATTCTGAACCCCATTCGCCAAAAAATTATGTTTTTCACAATTCTTTTTGTTCTTTCCGGACGATGCATCCATTCATATAATAAATGCTGTACTTCGACACAACAATTTACACCAGAGTCCGTGGCTCAATGGTTACGGCGTTCGACTCCGGATACGCGTATTCGAGTTCGAAATCCGATGTCCAACTGATTTTTTCAATATTTTATTATACAAAAATTTTATTGTCATTAATCAAGGATAACACTATTTTAATCATCCAGTGCTATTATGATATTTTTTTTTTTTATCAAAGCAAGATGTTTCTCAGGGATATTATTAATTATATTAAGGGCCTACTAATTAGTGCAGCTAGCCGCTAGCAGAACAAATAATAAAAGAAATCTCTTTATTTATTTCTTTCTTTCTTTAAATCTGAATAACACAAGAAACTAGATCAGGTTACCAATTTTTTTCTCATTTAAATAAAGTTCTGTCCTACCACGGGGCGATTCGCATGATAATAGGACAATAAAACATGTAATATGTATGAATGGTTGTTGAATCGATCTAGAGACATGTCCCT